>NW_027331982.1:2622337-2936698 GCF_048418815.1 Hemitrygon akajei
GGACACGAACAGGGTAAACATTGTCCCAATATAAATACCTACAACTGGTATTATCTCTCAGTCAACACACAATGACATTGAACTATTACACGGCAAAAGCTATTTAAATCTCCCGAAAGCCACAATGTTAATCACCACGGGAATAGTCCGAAAGTTGCTAGCACTTGAGAAATGAGTGCACTTTCCCATGTCCATACCTCAGGCTTTACCAGTTTTAGCTGAGAAAAGTGATAATAAACTTGCAGCTGTACTGGAGTGAATGCAGAGGAGATTCGACATGCAGTTTCCTTGGGTGGAAATTTAATCGAAATCGTCAGGTGAGATGACAATCTTTCCCTGGAGGAGAGTGGGCAACTGGGTTTTCCATAGGAATTTGCACAATTATAATCAGAATGCATGAATTCTGCCGTGTTAAATATTTCTCCACAACAGGGTTTTCTAACGCGAAGGGCAAGTGTAAGGTTTACTGTAAGTTCGTGCGGACTGTTGACTTTCTTTTTCGTTTTATTCTTGAGCAAAAGTAACGAATGGCTTACATATCTGCCGATTCGGTATTAAATGTCCTCAGATCCTGAACAGCCCAATCATTGTCTAAAGGGGTGTGGCTGTAACGGGAGCGGGAGTGTGGTGAAGAAAATGCTGGAATGAGTTGAGTAATTGTTAGGAGGTGGAGGTCGCGGGCTGCGGATGCCGAAGAGTCTGTTCCCCTGCTGTGTCTATCTCGGGCTATAAAACAGTTTATTTCTCACCTCTGCCTCATTCTCCGGTGACCGTCAGTTCCATAGTAACAAGATGAAAACACTGCGACGGCCTCTGTGAAGATCTTAGATATTCTGTTCATTAATTAGTTGAATAATTGACGTGAAGGGATATTTCGCTCCGCTGATGAACTGCTCTCTGAACTTGGACTGTGTTACCCCGTAAATAAACGTGTTTGTGCAGCAACTTAACACCAGCATCATGCCTCCCGATTGTTGAAGTATGTATTCCGATTCATTGTAAGTATTTGGATCCAATCCGGCAATGATGTAATAAATGAAATCGGCAACATACACCGACCACAGGATGATGAAGCTCCCGGAGATGGAGAGAAGTAAGATCACAGACCTCCTCCTGCTCTCCATCTCCGGGTCACTGCGGTTCTCCGCCTTGTTCTGTCCTCTCAGCCCCTTACGGACGCGACTCGTCACGAAAATGTGTCTGACTGTCAGAACGTTGAACAGTAGTATTAACACGAACGGGAGTAATGGCGTTAGAACTGTGGTAAACCAGTCATATCCCACCCACCCGGGATCCGTATAGTAGCCTGGCATCGCAATACGGTCCCAGGGTATTTTGTCAATCACTTTCACAGGATGAAATGTAAAGAAGTAGGGCACATTTTTTACACAGATCAGAACGCTGGTTGTTGTCAGAATCACAGCCGCTGTTTTCCCGGTGCAATACTTTGCTTTCCGCTTCTGACAACAGATGGCGACAAACCGATCAAATGTAAACATGACGGTGAACCAGACAGAACAGTCAGTGGCTGCCGGTCCCAGGGCACCGATCACACTGCACACGGGGGTGATGTCCAGGAAAGTCCCGGGGAAGTAATAATAACTGACCCGCCACAATATGACCTGAAAGATGATGGTTAGTAGATCCGCCGTTGCCATGGCCACCAGGTAGCGAGTGGTGCAGGTGGAGAGGCCGCACTTTCCCCGGGACAGGATCACAATCGCCACTAAATTCACTGGGGGAACAGCAAACAGAATGAATGAATTACTGTCTCACCGATCAGTGGGTCTCAGGGCAGAGACAAGCTGGAAATTGAGAACAATCAAATTGTGCAGACAACTCATTTCTGGGGATTTAACAGGACTAATGCAGGAATCTCAGATTCCTCTCACGAATGCATGCGGGGTGAACGGAAAAGGTACTCGATACTGGAAAAGGAACAGCGTTTGGGAAGGAGGCGTTATCAACGGATCGCCGAGAGCGCTTGAGAGAAATCAATATAAATCTCCCCCCGTCAGGTTTTGTACTGATATGTAAAACCTGGGTACCTCGGCAACTTTCTCAGCGATGCTGATTGCCGCGTTCCTGTCACCTATGTCCTGGCACTCTCACTGTGCAGCGAAGTCCCGCTCCCTCCACCTCTGTCCATCTACAAAGTTCAAAGCAAATTCATTTCCACCGTTCCAATGCCTGCGTCTCCTTCCTGACTCCCCGTTTATCACCCGCACACAGCACCCCCCCCCCACCTCCGCTTGGATGGCTTCTTTTAAATTCCGCTACTACCCTTGGCCGGGGTTCCTTCACACGCTCTCAACGAATCCGATCAGAAAGTTTCCATTTTCGTTTTTGAGGTTTATGCTTGACCCGCTGAACTTTAAAGTATTTAGCACGCTGGTGCTTATATCATCAAAGACAGTGTAGGTACTCCAAAAGATCTGTCTCCTTTGGGGCCGCTCCGAATTACTTCAGCATTATTCTAAATGTTTCAAAGCATATTGTACAAGAACGGAGTATCGCGTGCACCTTACCCCATCTGACCCCTAACGGACACCGCTGGGCTTGCTCTTAACTCCTGCTTCACTTCACGGATAACAGGGCGTGGTAATAAACCCTGGTACAAAACACGCACACAGGCACTTCCTTGACTTATATTCGGAGTCTGACTTACAAATGCAATCGACCACTCTCCCCTGAATCTCAATGTCCTTTCGCTTCCCGCGTTCCCTTCAAGTTTGCAGGTATTTCTCTAATCAGAGCACAATACCTTGAATTTTGAATTTAAAGCACGTTGTTTTAATGAAATGGTATAAAACCAAATAGCCGTAAAGGTGGTGAGCGCGCTGGATTATCGGTGTTTACTTGACAGCGACTTTGCAATGATAAATCACAACTGCCTGCTATGAATCTACAAAATGAATCCATCTACCCGATCTTCCTCTCTCCGGCCGCTTCAGCTGCCGGTTTACTTCCAGCAGAAGCCATGATGTAAAAAAAGGAAGGGAACTTCTGAACGAACGCAGAGATTGGTCGCAATGTGAACACCGCACTCTCTGACACTCCGACATTACAGCGCTGTCGGTCACTGAACGAGTCCACGGACCGCGCACACAAAACTTAAACTGTTAATTTGCTTGTGTTCTTACCAGGAACACCGATCAGGGCAATGACCAAGTACCATATCTTCTCCACACGGTAAAAGGTTTCACGCATGCTGTCTGAGATTCAGCCTGTCTTCTAGCTGTCGGCGATCTCGCTGGAGAAACTCTGAGCTGACGGATCTCCACGGTCATTCATTTATACTCGCTCCATCACACGAGCTAGTTAATATCACACAAGGCTGACGTGTTTTCCAACAGCTGGGGTTAAAGTAAACATGATGTCATTCAAGTAAACTCCCAATTGTGATGAGGTATGAATAGCTTGACACGAAATTACAAAATCTCAAAGATGAAGAAATGACGATTGCGGAAGTCAGTGAATGTTGTTGTGAAACAATCTCAGGCTCATCTCTCGGTTTCATGACTGTTATTGTTGATCTTGTCCATTCCGAGGATCCATGGACTTTGTCACCATAGACCAATGTTATACTGTCAATGGGCTGTTCTGTTTCACTCTGGGAATTGTCTCAGTTATAGATCTTGCAATAGAAATATAAAATAAAGAATAAGATATTTGTACGTTCCTGTAACATAGTGAAGAACCTTAAGCTAATATTATATTCAGGCTCCCGGAGATATTGACTGCACGTAAACGTTTAATCAGATTTACTGCAACACGCACAAAATGCTGCAGGAACTCAACAGGTTAGGCAGCATCATTGGAAATGGTTAATCTGTCGACCTTTCTGGCCAAGAACTTTCTTCAAATTAATTGACACTTCGTCGCTCCTCACCTCCATCAACAGAAGCGAGATTTCCCAGTGGCAAATCATTTTCTTTCCGATCCCCGTTCACGGTCCGATATGTCGACCCGTGGCTTCCTCTCGTGCCACAATGAGGCTACTCTCAGGTCGGATGTGCTACACCTCAAATTCCGTCCAGGTAGCCTGCAATCTCATGGCAAGAACATCGATTTCCGTTGAGTTCCGGTATTTTCCCCTCCTTCCTTTCCCCACTTCGGCCTCTTATCTCTCCGCCTGATCTGCCTATCGCCTTCCCATGACGCCCCTCTTCCTTCCCTTTTCCTCCGATCCACTCGCCTCTCCTATCAGCTTCCTTCTTCTGCAGCCCTTTGCCTTGTTCACCTGTCATCACCCAGACTGTTATTTCGCCAACCTGGCGACACCCATTCCCTTCTAGCTTGTCCTTCCCTCTCCCCAAGACGTTCATATTCTGCCATTTTCCTCCTTCCTTTCTGCCCCCTAATGAACGGTTTGGCCCGAAACGACGTCTGTTTGTTCATTTCCATAGATGCTGCCTGACCTGCGGAGATCCAGCAGCGTTTTGTATGTGAATACAATTGATATACATGCAGTCTTTCGAGTAGTAAACCAGCGGCCACCAATGCTCGCACCGGTATGAAGCAAAGTAATTCAACCGCCGTACACATGACCCTCGAATTTGTGTATGTGTTTAAACCGACATAGCATTTGCATTCATTACATTTGTAACAACAATTGTTTGGCAGATGCGCTAAATTGATAGCGTTGTTGATAGTGTTGTAGACAATGGCATTTGTCTATTTGACACTTCCATTGTAAACACAACACAACATTGTTTATTCTGTTTTATGTTCCTAATATGCCACCTCGATTTACTTATGTATTGAATGGTCTGAACAGAATGGCTCATGAGAAGAGCCCTTCACTCAATGGGTCGTCGGTTGTGGGATTAAATTAGTCATTTTGTCAGCTAGTCAGCGAAGGGCAGCCGGGGGTCAATATTGAGGTACGAGATTACCTTCCATGGGTGAGTATGTCTGGGATATTCACGAAGAGTGACGGGTTTCTCGGGAGGGCAGATGTGGACAGGAAGAAAGAAATGGAATTCCAAACATCAATAAAGGTATGGAAGCAGATTTACAATGGGGCATCCAATACGTTCTGAACAGATACCGTCACGGACGGGAAAAGTCATGATGCAATAATATATAATAGTAGTCTGATTTTCTGCTCCCCGTGAGTGATGGACGTGATTGCTGTGGAGCCACTGCGCAAGTGTTTCACCAGGAAAATGCCGACCATAGAACATTTCCGATATCAGCCGAGAATCTGTCATTTTGTCTTTGAAGCGGAGGGCCAGGAGGTGCTTCACACAGGAGCTAAACAATTATTAGCGACATACAGTGGCTTGCAAAAGCTTGGGGGAACCCCTGATCAAAATTTATGTTATTGTGAATAGTTAAGTGAAGAAAAGTTGAAATGATCTCCTGAAGTCATAAAGTTAAAGATGAATTTTTTTTTCAACATTTTAAGCAAGGTTAGTATATTATTTTTGTTTGTACCCACCACAAGGAGTCAACGCATGGGAAAGTTAATACTGGGGGAAAGTAATCCACGCTGGCCGGGCGCTCCTCGTCATCCTGATATAACCTTCAAGATCCCAACTTTGGGTCATTCACTTCCGCGATCGCTGGCCTCCACAGAGTTGTCACTGCCTGTCCTCCTGAAAACCTCTATTACTCTCTTTCCCTTATCACATTAACCTAATAGCTTTCTATTTCGTTGACTCAAACTTTATGGCCCTTTCCCCCGACATTTGATCTTGGTAACTGATTTTGTCCTTCCCAACTCAGACTGGTTCAAGCCAGACACTCGGCGCAGACCAATAGGTCACAGGCTGTTCCTTCTCATCTGAAAATGGTTTGCTTTCGATCATCAAAAACAAAACAACTCATTGTGTCCACCTGGAGTTGCTTTACTGAAACCATCCCTGAGAACGGACCTCCATTCCTGCGATCACATGGCAAGAATAAAAGCATCTTCTTTTTTCTATTTCCATTGCCTTTGCCTCGTTTCTGCTCACTGATTTGCAGATTATAGTTTTCTGAACAACATATATGTTCGTCTGTTGATATGCGTGTCTGCACATCTACCTATCTATCCATCTATCACTCTAACTATCTGGCCGTCTGCCGGTGTGCCTGTCCTCTGCCTGCCTGTTTCTCTGTCTCTTTGTCTGTGTAACTATATATCGTTCATCTACTTCTTCCCAGATATTCTGACTTTGATCAAGCGCAATCACAAGAGTGCGGACAATGAGAAGCCGTTTTGAATATTTATATACTTCTTTTCTCAATCTTACCGGATTGATATCCACAAGGTAGATATGCTGTGACATGGGAGTGATGTCAGTTCACCATTCAATTGTCACTTCAAGGGTATTTACAAAGGCCAACTGAATTCCATGATCCAGTAGACAGAGAGTCGGCAGAGTGTAATCCCACACTTGCTGTCTCAGTTTTAACTGTATTAATGATATATGGTTTATTGGACATGGAGTACAACAATGAAGTGAAGGTTCACGTGAGTTGGCTGAGAAAATGAAGCACAGTGAGTGGACAATCAACTCAAATGAAAATACAAGTTCTCAGCCCTAATGTGTTGTCTGGACATACAACGTAATAATGTAAAAGAATGAATGCCGTTCTCCCTTATCAGACTGCCTATTATTGCTGTCATGTTTATTCATGGAAAGTCCCTGCATGAAGTCCTCGTACTGAGCGCTCAGGGCTCAATCGGAAGAGTTGCATTTTCCGTATTACTCTTTGAGATTTCGCCAACGGATTGTGTTTGTATCGTTTTGTTAATTTTGAGTCTGAGTCTGAGCTAATTCCAGACTTTACTCTGCATTTGAGTTCATCCTGATCCAAACCTCTCTCGTTACGTTCACAAGATCATACGGCTCCTTTGTCATCCAATCTCAAGATCGCTGTGTCGTTCGTCCCACAACCGATGTAAAATTTGACCAGGAATTGATAGGACTTTTAAGTGGAACCTAATCAAGAAACTACAAGTGGCCGCGAATGAAGCAACCTTGAATGGTTCCCCGAAAGTCTTTTGAATTTTGGAGGAAAATAAAATGCCCGTGAGAAACACAGACTACTGTATGTCGAATACGCTGCACAGTAAAATTCTGAGCTCAAGATCTAATGTGATAGATGAAACTGTATGGTCGTAATTTTGCAACGTTGCGACATCCCGTCTCCACGAGCAATGAGTATCCTTGTTAATACACAAACACACACACACACACACACACACACACACACACACACACACACACACACACAGTAGTAGATATTTAATGCATTTTTACTTTCTTTTAATTGTTGGACTTGAATTATTTTTACACATTCACCAACCATATGTTAATCTTGCGATCAAATGCACGTGTTTGTTTAATCGAAGCCATAATCACGAAGACTTAACGCACAGACACGCTAAGATTCTGTTTTAATCGGATAAGATATACAAATTCTGTTGCTCTACCCCGATGCAGCTTAATGGGGAGTAAATAAATATCCCCGAGTCTAAAAATACGTCAGTCACCTTGTCAAACTGAAATGCAATATTTACATTATTAGCACCACGTTTCAATTATAAATTTATTTTTGAATGACGACGTGCTTTATGGTACAGTCTATTGGAAGATAAAGCGATGTTTTGCAAACGTCTTCCCTAAATATTATTTATGTTTATTTATATTCTATTACATTTATATAATATTTATCTTTATTTTAATATTTTTATAATATTATATAATTATAGTATTTATAGTCCTTTAGCGGATTTATTTCAATTACTAACGCTATTTTCCTCATCTCTGAGACGAGTGAATTCCGTAAAATCTGCAGGTGGTTGTGAATGACAGTATGATGGACACTTGGTTATGGAAATGTGTTTAACGTATGAGTACGATTGGCATCTCAGGCTTACCGGGTCCGAATGCGCTGCTAAAGAGGAAATTAAGTGGCAATAGTTGACAGGGAGGATTTCACTTTGAAGGCGACGAACATCTGGTCCTCTCGAATCAATTTAAACAGGAATGATCATATTCAGAGTTCAAAGTAAATTTATTACGAAAGTAGCCACATGTCACCATACAAGTGGAAACAACTAGCTACATTTTTGTGGGCATACTCAAATATACCCAGTAACCATAACAGGATCAATGAATGTCCGCACCAACAACGCTAAGCGAACGAGTGCAAAATACAACAAAATGTGCAAATACAAACATAGTAAATAATAAGAATAATATGGGCCCTCCTTGAGACCATTAATAAGAAGAGTACGCTACTAAATTTAAGTGAGAGCACATCCTAGAAACGACAAAAGTTTCAAAGGTTTCAAAAGCAGATTATACTTAGCGTCGGAGGAATGTGTACAATATACATCCTGAAATTGTTTTTCTTCATAAAAATCCTCGAAAACAGTAGAGTGTCCGAAAGAGTGAATGACAGTTAAATGTTACAACATTCCCCGCAGCTCCTCCCTCCCACCCGTAAGCAGCAGCAAAGCAAAGATCCCACCCTACACCACCAGCAAAAACAAAGATAGGCGCCCCCCCAGCAAGCATTCAAACGTGCAGCAAAACATCAAAAACGACACAGACTTGCAGTACCCCAAAGTATATTTGTTCACACGGTGATTCGACATACCACAGGCTCTCTCTCTCCCTAATAAGGGAAAAAGAGTTGGCCCCGAGAGTCAAACACTCACTGATTTATGGTGTTAATAATCTGTTGCTTCACTTTTTCTGCCCAAAGAACTCGGGTCTCTAGGCACACAGCCAACAGCCAACTTGCTGCTTTCGATCTTCTGTCTATCAGGAGGCACCGATTTCCTGTAAAAGCACCAATCTCGAGTCCGCCCGCTTCCAGGGCCACGAAATCCGGAGGCTCCGAAGGCGCCCTAACCTTCTAGGCCGAGTGGAAGAACGGCCAGTGATGAGACCCCGATGGCGGGTCCATTCCCGCGAATAATCGAAGTCAGCGTGTAACGTGAGGCCAGGATCTTCAAAATAAACCTAAACGGGAACAACAGAGATATTAAACACAGAAACAGAGCTACTTCCGAAGGGGCAAACAAATGAGTTGCCGTTAGACGCCATTTTCTCCTCAGCTACAGCCCCGTAATTACCACTATTAAAGAAAACGTGAACCAATGGAAGAGCATGGTTCTTCATGGAAGACATCTCCACGATCTAAGCAAGCTCGATAAATTTAAAAAATGCCAAGAAAAATAAACAGACAATCGAAAGCATTACAGGACCCTGTAACCGCTCAACACAATCTGAATAGTTACACAGCCACAATCAAATGCAAACATCGTTCATCTAAATCTGGCTTTAAAATGCAAAGCTGGAAATGAAGTCACACCGCACATGCATACCATTTGATCCATTTTAGAGTCTAAATACCACAAATTATATTATGACAGGTCAACGTATTGCAGATTGGACAATCCTTAATAACAGGTCGGTGTAGTAGTACAGGATAAACAAGCAAGGGCAACTTATTTAATAGATCTAGCCATTCCAAAGACACATAAAATACAGAAATCATGACGTGACAAATCCCGAAGAAGAGACCTCGGGGACGCGGATCTCAGTCTAATTTCACAAACACGCGAGATTTAACAGTCTCCGAATAACCAGCCTTACACGTGTTATATGCTCCTCACACCGGTTAGAAAAGATCAAACTGTTATCGAGATACCCTCACTATATAGCATTGTCATGGCACCGATGGGGCAGTAGTGTGGTTGCCATCTATTTACTAAACACCTCAAGGAAGTCGGAACACTCGGGGGTGGGGACATATTTGACATCATCAGACGTCACAGACTCGGTAAATTAATGGAAACTATTCTTAGAGATGGTATATATAATTATCTGGATAGACAGGGTCTGTTTAGGAACAGTCAACATAGATTTGAGTGTGGAAAGTCATGTTTGACTAATCTTATTGAATTTCTGCCACATTTCTGCATAGGCTTTCTACATATTTTGTCAAGAATCCTTCCTGAACACACCTAACGTGGAAGCATTGTAAAGGGTACAGAGGATATTTACCAGAATGCTGCCTGGTTTAAAGAGTATGGATTATGATCAGGGATTAAGGGAGCTAGGGCTTTACGCTTTGGAGAGAAGGAGGATGAGAGGAGACATGATAGAGGTGTACAAGATATTAAGAGGAATAGACAGAGTGAACAGCCAGCACCTCTTCCCCAGGGCACCACTGCAGATTACAAGAGGACATGGCTTTTAGGTAATGGGAGGGATGTTTAAGGGGGATATTAGAGGAAGGGTCTTCACTCAGAGAGTGGTTGGTGCGTGGAATGCACTGCCTGAGTCAGTGGTGGAGGCAGATACACTAGTGAAGTTTAAGAGACTACTAGACAGGTATATGGAGGAATTTAAGGTGGGGTGTTATATGGGAGGCAGGGTTTGAGGTTCGGCACAAAATTGTGGGCCGAAGGGCCTGTAATGTCCTGTACTATTCTATGTTGTATGTTCTAACAAACTCCTCTCCATCTAAACCCCTAGCTCTAAGGAGATGCCAATCGATATTTGGGATATTAAAATCTCCCATCACGACAACTCTGTTCTTCTTAGACCTTTCCAGGATCGGTTTCCCGATCTGCTCCTCGATGTCCCTGTTACTATTGGGCCGCCTATAAAAAACACCCAGTAAAGTTATTGACCCGGTTCTGTATCTACAGAATGGAGTAACGAGCGGCTTCACCGGGAATGACAAGCTTCATGAAGATTTTGCACATTTCCTTGCACACGGAGTCTGGACTGAGTCTGTCACTTTAACGTTTATACAGCCTGACGGTGTTGGCACGTTACGTTGTCGGATATTACTGATACCCGTCTCAGAGTCGGCGTATAATTAATGAACACATCCGTGCCTTCAAATAGAACACAACCCAGAGGTGTTGCTGTTTATATTGGACGGTTTTGATGAATTCAATGACAACATTGATTTTGCTGACAGCCGGAGAGACAGAGAACCCCAATACACATGCACAGATCCTAAATTCCGGTGCCAGATGTCTGACAATGTGTACAGTTTAATCCAGGGCAAGCTGCTCCTAGGGTGTTCAGTGCTGGTGACCATCCGTCCCACTGAGTTACAGACGACGCTGAACCTGAGTGAAATAAACTGGGAGATTCAGTATTGAAACTGGTGTCTGTGACTCTGAGGAACCCGAAGTGTAAAATACAGAAACTGTGGTAAGTACCAGACTGTGGGAGATTGTGTTTAAAGTCACTGGGTGTCTGACACTGAACATTCATGTGATCAGTAATTGTGTTACTGATAAACATTGGGGATTTGTACCGCCTCCTGTCTCTGTGTCCTTAATCCTCACTCTCTCTCACCTCCAGGCTGCACAATGTCGGCTTCTCAGATTCTGGTGCCAAGGATCTCGTCTCCGCTCTCAGTACAAACCCATCACTGACGGTGCTGGATCTGGTATCAAACTGGCTGACAGATCGATCTGTCCCCGCTCTCCACCGCCTCATACTGACCCCCCCGCCCCCCCCCCCCGATCAGATGAGTGCTTGTGTTAATAATGTGATAAAATTTCAGCCGATCCGTGGGTTTTCTGGCAATATTTGTCAATGAGTATTATTGAAACATTAACCCACTGTCCTGTTACTGACACTGTTGTGTAATATGTTTATTTCATCTGTATCCTTCCATCTGTTTCAGTCTGCAGTACGATCAGTTCAGTCAGAAATGGAAGAAGGAACTGAGATCTCTGCGGGAACCCAGACCCGGACTGAGAGTGCGATTGTGAACATCTGAATGTGTGAACCGTAGTTTCGGATTGGGACATTTTGGCCGCTTCCCCGCCGTCCCCTTTAAAGCCATCCTCCCCTTTAACGGCCGCGCTCCGTGTTACATTCCCAACTGTTCCATCGGACCCGGCTCCAGCCGAACGCTGTGACATTGATGCAGCCAATACAGCTTGTGGTAAAAGGGTGTCAGGTGGTTAGCACTAAAATATCAAAATTACACAATAAAAGTCCAACAAATTCAAGACGATAAAAGCAGAAAATACCGAGGAAAGCACAGAAGCTATCCAATGCATTACAGAATCCTGCAACAGTTTAATTCAGTCTGATTTCTTACACAGGCAGAAAGCAGTGGTGAGAGTTATTCACCAAAACCGTGCTTTACAATACAAACGCCTGATACTGAAAGTACCATACATTAGTATAAATACAGTGATAATAAACTTGCGACTGTACTGGAGTGAATGCAGAGGAGATTCGACATGCAGATTCCTCGGGTGGAAATTTAATCGAAATCGTCAGGTGAGATGACAATCTTTCCCTGGAGCAGAGTGGGCATCTGGGTTTTCCATAGGAATTTGCACAATTATAATCAGAATGCATGATTTCTGCGGTGTTAAATATTTCTCCACAACAGGGTTTTCTAACGCGAAGGACAAGTGTAAGGTTTACTGTAAGTTCGTGCGGACTGTTGACTTTCTTTATCGTTTTATTCTTGTGCAAAAGTAACGAATGGCTTACATATCTGCCGATTTGGTCTTAAATGTCCTCAGATTCTGAACAGCCCTATCATTGTCTAAAGGGGTGTGGCTGTAACGGGAGCGGGAGTATGGTGAAGAAAATGCTGGAATGAGTTGAGTAATTGTTAGGAGGTGGAGGTCGCGGGCTGCGGATGCCGAAGAGTCTGTTCCCGTGCTGTGTCTATCTCAGGCTATAAAATGGATTATTTCTCACCTCTGCCTCGTTCTCCGGTGACAGTCAGTTCCATAGTAACAAGATGAAAACACTGCGACCGCCTCTGAGAAGATCTTAGATAGTCTGTTCATTAATTAGTTGAATAATTGACGTGAGCGGATATTTCGCTGCTCTGATGAACTGCTCTCTGAACTTGGACTGAGTTACCCCATAAATAACCGTGTTTGTGCAGCAACTTAATATCATCAGCATGTGTCCTGAATGTTGAAGTATGTATTCCGAATCGTTGTACTTACTTGGATCCAATCCGGCGATGCTGTAATAAAGGAATTCGGCAACTTTTACCGACCACAGGATGATGAAGCTTCCGGAGATGGTGAGAAGTAAGATCACAGACCTCCTCCTGCTCTCCATCTCCGGGTCACTGCGGTTCTCCGCCTTGTTCTGACCCCTCAGCCCCTTACGGACGCGACTGGTCACTAAAATGTGTCTGACTGTCAGAGCGTTGAACAGTAGTATTAACATGAACGGGGGTAATGGCGTTAGAACGGCAGAAAACCAGTCATATCCCACCCACTCGGGATCCGTATAGTAGCCTGGCTTCACAATACAGTCCCAGGGTATATTCTCAATCACTTTCACAGACTGATATATGAAGAAGACGGGCACATTTTTAAAACAGAACAGAACGCCGGTTGTTGTCAGAACCACAGCCGCAGTTTTCCCGGTGCAATACTTCGCTTTCCGCTTCTGACAACAGATGGCGACAAACCGATCAAATGTAAACATGACGGTGAACCAGACAGAACAGTCAGTGGCTGCCTCTGCCAGGACAGTGATCATACTGCACACGGGGGTGATGTCCAGGAAAGTCCCGGGGAAGTAATAATAACTGACCCGCCACAATATGACCTGAAAGATGATGGTTAGTAGATCCGCCGTTGCCATGGCCACCAGGTAGCGAGTAGTGCAGGTGGAGAGGCCGCACTTTCCCCGGGATAGGATCACAATCGCCATTAAATTCACTGGGGGAACAGCAAACAGAAGGAGTGAATTACTGTCTCACCGATCAGTGGGTCTCAGGGGAGAGACAAGCTGGAAATTGAGAATAATGAAACTGTGCAGACAACTCATTTCTGGGGGTTTAAAAGGAGTAATGCGGGAATCTCAGATCCCTCTCACGAATGCATGCGGGGTGAACGGAGAAGGTACTCCATAATGGAAAAGGAACAGGGTTTGGGAAGGAGGCGTTATCAACGGATCGCCGAGACCGCTTGAGAGAAATCAATATAAATCTCCCCCCGTCAGGTTTTGGACTGATGTGTAAAACCTGGGTATCTCGGCAACTTTCTCAGCGATGCTGATTACCGCGTTCCTGTCACCTATGTCCTGGCACTCTCACTGTGCAGCGAAGTCCCGCTCCCTCCACCTCTGTCCATCCACAAAGTTCAAAGCAAATTCATTTCCACCGTTCCAATGCCTGCATCTCCTTCTTGACTCCCCGTTTATCACCCGCACACAGCACCCCCGCCCGCCCCCCCACCCCGCACCTCCGCTTCGATGGCTTATTTTAAATTCCGCAACTACCCTTGGCCGGGGTTCCTTCACACGCTCTCAACGAATCCGATCAGAAAGTTTCAATTTTCGTTTTTGAGGTTTATGCTTGACCCCATGAACTTTAAAGTATTTTCACTCCAGTGCTTATATAATCAAAGACAGTGTAGGTACTCCAAAAGATCAGTCTCTTCTGGGGCCGCTCCGAATTACTTCAGCATTACTCTAAATGTTCCGAAGCATATTGTACAAGAACGGAGTATCGCGTGCACCTTACCCCATCTGACCCCTAACGGACACCGCTGGGCTTGCTCTTAACTCCTGCTTCACTTCACGGATAACAGGGCGTGGTAATAAACCCTGGTACAAAACACGCACACAGGCCCTTACTTGACTTATATTCGGAGTCTGACTTACAAATGCAATCGACCACTCTCCCCTGAATTTCAAAGTCCGTTCGCTTCCCGCGCTCCCTTCAAATTTGCAGGTATTTCTTTAATAGGAGCGCAATACCTTGAATTTTGAATTTAAAGCACGTTGCTCTAATGAAACGGTATAAAACCAAATAGCCGTAAAGGTAGCGAGCGCGCTGGATTATCGGGGTTTACTTGACAGCGGCTTTGCATTGATAAATCACAACTGCCTGCTATGAATCTACAAAATGAATCCATCTACCCGAGCTTCCTCTCTACGGCCGCTTCAGCTGCCGGTTTACTTCCAGCAGAAGCCATGAATTAAAAAGGAAGGGAACTTCTGAACGAACGCAGAGATTGGTCGCAATGTGAACACCGCACTCTCTGACACTCCGACATCACAGCGCTGTCGGTCACTGAACGAGTCCACGGACCACGCACACAGAACTTAAAATGTTAATTTGCTTGTGTTCTTACCAGGAACACCGATCACGGCAATGACCAAGTACCATATCTTCCTCACACGGTAAAAGGTTTCACGCATGCTGTCTGCGATTCACCCTGTCTTCTAGCTGTCCGCGATCTCGCTGGAGAAACTCTGAGCTGACGAATCTCCACGCTCATTCATTTATACTCGCTCCATCACACGGACTATTTAATATCACACAAGGCTGTCGTATTTTCCAACAGCTGGGGTTAAAATAAACATGAAGAAGAGGGCCTTTAAAGATGGTGATCGGTTGGAGCTTAAAAGAGTTTAGAAGGAACTCAGAGTACAGGTTAGGGGGGCAAAGGAGCAGTATAGGAGGAAGCTAGAACAAAAGCTGCAGAAAAAAAGCATGAAGGAGGTGTGGGATGGGATGAAGATCATCACCGGATGCGGTGCAAAGCGGGGGGCAAACATAAGTGGAGATGTGGAGAAAGCGAACCAGCTGAACAACTTCTTCAATAGGTTCGACAGCACAATCTCATCCTCACCGCAGAAATCCACACCAGGCTTACGTCCCTCACAGGAAAATAGCCACTCACAGGAGACCTTGCCCACGCCCAGGATTACGGTTGCCCAGGTGGAAGGTCAACTGAGGAAGATCTGTACCAGCAAGGCGACTGGACCGGATGGAGTTTCCCCACGATTACTGAGGGCCTGTGCGACTGAGCTGGGAGAACCACTACAGCGCAACTTCAACATGAGCATAGATCAGAGAAGAGTACCCAGACAGTGGAAAACATCCTGTATTGTCCCGGTCCGAAGAAACCACAACCAAAGGAGTTGAATGACTTCAGACCTGTTGCCTTGACGTCGCACGTGATGAAGACCATGGAGCGGCTGATAATACAGAATCTGAGGCCACAAACGAGGCACGCCCGGGATCCGCTTCAGTTTGCGTATAAGGAGAAGGTGGGAGTGGAGGATGCTATCACGTATTTGCTGCACAAATCACTCTCTCACCTAAATGGGGTCAGTTGTGCTGTGAGGATCACATTCCTTGACTTCTCTAGTGCCTTTAACACCATCCAGCCCAAGATCTTAAGGCACAAACTAACGGAGATGGGAGTAGACTCTCACATGGTGGATTGGATAGTGGACTACTTGACAGATAGACCTCAGTATGTGCGGTTGGGAGACTGTAGGTCTGACACGGTGGTCAGCAGCACAGGAGCGCCGCAGGGAACCGTACTCTCTCCGGTCCTGTTCACCCTGTACACATCAGACTTCCTATATAACTCGGAGTCCTGCCATGTGCAGAAGTTCGCTGATGACACGGCCATAGTGGGGTGTGTAAGGAATGGACAGGAGGAGGAGTATAGGAAACTGATACAGGACTTTGTGATATGGTGCAACTCAAACTACCTGCGTCTCAATATCACCAAGACCAAGGAGATGGTGGTGGACTTTAGGAGATCTAGGCCTCATATGGAGCCAGTGATCATTAATGGAGAATGTGTGGAGCAGGTTAAGACCTACAAGTATCTGGGAGTACAGTTAGACGAGAAGCTAGACTGTACTGCCAACACAGATGCCTTCTGCAGGAAGGCACAGAGTCGACTGTACTTCCTTAGAAGGTTGGCGTCATTCAATGTCTGCAGTGAGATGCTGAAGATGTTCTATAGGTCAGTTGTGGAGAGCGCCCTCTTCTTTGTGGTGGCGTGTTGGGGAGGAAGCATTAAGAAGAGGGACGCCTCACGTCTTAATAAGCTGGTAAGGAAGGCGGGCTCTGTCGTGGGCAAAGTACTGGAGAGTTTAACATCGGTGGCTGAGCGAAGGGCGCTGAGTAGGCTACGGTCAATTATGGAAATACCTGAACATCCTCTACATAGCACCATCCAGAGACAGAGAAGCAGTTTCAGCGACAGGTTACTATCGATGCAATGCTCCTCAGACAGGATGAAGTGGTCAATACTCCCCAATGCCATTATGCTTTACAATTCAACTGCCAGGACTTAAGAACTTTTTTAAGCTATTATTAATGCTTTTTGAGTTAGTTCTTACTGAGTTAAGTATTGTATGTAATTCGTTTTTGTAACAACAAGTGTATGGGACATTGGAAAAAAGGTTGAATTTCCCCATGGGGATGAATAATGTATCTATCTATCTATCTATCTATCTATCTATCTATCTATCTATCTATCTATCTATCTATCTATCTATCTATCTATCTATCTATCATGAAGGGCCACCAGAAATGTCTCTTCAGAAGTGATAGAGTTCGATCGATCCCGGGATGGCAGGCGAAACGAGAAGTGCCCCCACTGGAGAACCTGAGACTGAACAGCGTCGGGCAGGAAGAGACGACCGGCGGGTCCATTCCCTGGGTCAGGTTGAGTCCGCTGCGCCTCGCTGACTATGGATTCCATCTCCCAGGTGAGGGCAGCCACCACACCGGATGGTGGAAGGATGGTCTCGGGTTTCGGAAAGCCCTACTCGGAGACATATTGACGAGAGAGAGCTTCGGGCTTCCCGTTCTTGGACCAGGACGATAGGCGAGTGTGAATCTGAAACGGCCAAAAAGTAATGCTCAAATGGCTTGGCGGGAGGTCAGGCGTTTAGCGGTTTGGATGTATGCGAGGTTCCGGTGTTCCGTCCAGACGATGAATGAATGTTCAGTGTCTCCACTCCTCCAAAGCGAGTTTGACGGCCAGTGACTCCCGGTTCCCTACGTCGTAGTTCCGTTCGGCGGGGTTTAGGCGGCGAGAGAAGGAGGCGCAGGGATGGAGCTCTTGGTCTGGGCTGGAGCGTTGAAAGAGGACCGCTCCCACCCCAGAGTCGCAGGCCTCGACTTCCACAAGGAATTGACCAGACGGGTCAGGTTGGACCAGGATGGGAGCGGAGGTGAAAGCATCTTTAGCTCCGAGAAGGCCGAGACGGCTTCGGCGGTCCAGTTTAAAGGGGTCGCAGGAGAGGTGAATCGAGTAAGGAGCGCTGCCACCCGGCTGTAATCCCTGATGAAGCGACGGTAGAAGTTTGCGAAGCCCAGAAATCGCTGGAGTTGCTTAAGCATCGTGGGGTTTGACCACTCCGCCACCGCCCGGGTCTTTTCGGGATCCGCCCTCACTTGGCCGCCCTCAATGATGTACTCCAGCAAACTGACGGAACGGGCATGGAACTTGCACTTCTCTGCCTTAACGAATAGCTTGTTCTCCAAAAGCCTCTGAAGAACCTGACGGACATGGTGCATGTGTTCCTGGAGATTGAGATGTCGTCCAAATAAAAGAAAACGAAACGGTTAACAAATTTCGTATGGACATAGTTTATCAGGGCTTGGAAGACAGCGGGAGCATTGATGAGGCCGAATGACATGATCAGGTATTCGAAATGACCAAGAGGGGTGTTACACGCTGTTTTCCCACTCATCTCCCTCCCTTATCCTGACCAGGTGATAGGCACTCCGCAGGTCCAACTTAGAGAACATTGTGGCTCAAAGGCAGAGTTGATCAGGTGCAGTGGACACTTATTCTTTATAGTAATGCTACTCAGGCCACGGTAGACAATGCAGGGGCTCAGGGAGCTGTCCTTCTTCCCCACAAAGAAGAATCCTGCGCCTACAGGGGAAGATGAGGGTCGGACAATGCCCGCCGCGAAAGAGTCATTTAGGTAAGCCTCCATTGCTTCCCTTTCTGGCCGGGCAGGTTATACAGCCGACAGATGGGTAGAGGGACCTGGGAGAAGGTCCCACGCTGTAAATTGTCCAGAATGTCCCGTTACTAACATGACTCAGTATGTTTCATCATACTACTTTGCGGCGTTCGTAACAGGAGCCAACGGATGTTATTACAGAAACGGAGAGAGAGGGTGAAGACCGCGAAGACCAGTTTAGGAAAGCGAGATCGAGGATACGGTGTGGGAAGGAGAGTGGCTAAGCAGGCAGGGTGAGAGAGGTCAGCGAGATGACACGGGTTGCTTGTTTCTGAAGGATTTTAGAATGGAAGCGCTGTAATCCCAGAATTCCCTGCAGGAAAGAAAGTCGTCTAACCGCTCAGTGCATTTATGGACAGTATTCACTGACTCACACTTTCCGACCTCATCCCAGTCTCTCTCTCTTAACCCGTAGTGTCTATTTCCCTCCCAAGTATTTTAATTTCGCGTCTCTCTGTATCCAGCAGTCCCCCCAACCCACCTTCACCCCCAACCAATTTCTCTCCCTACCCTCTTTCACTCATATCTTATGCCCCCCACCGCTGTCTTGGGCTCTCCCCTTCCGAGTTCTCTTCCAATCTTCCTCCTCACACTGATCTTTCCACATCACAAATATCTGCTCTCACTCCAGATCTCTCGACTTCCCCGGTCTCCCTCCCCCTGGTCTTTCTCTAAGCCCTCGGTCTCTCCTTCTACCCCGCCCCATCCGGTCTCGCTCAATTTTTTTCGCCCTCTGCCGTTTCTCCTCTCCTAAAATCTCGGCTGCGTCTCTCTCCCTCCCGCCCTTCTCAGACTCTCGCCGCCATCTCTTTACATTCCCCAGTCTCTTTCTCCTCAGTGAGGAAGACTAATGGAGCATTAAGCGGGATCTGGACCAACTTGAACAACGGGCTGAAAAACGGCAGGTCGGATGTAACACATACACAAGTGTTAGATGATGCACTTTGGGAGGACCAGCTAGGGTTGATCTGACACAATGAGAAACAGGGCACTGAAGAGTACGATAGAACAAACGAATCTGGGAATCCAGGTCCATATTCAATGAAAGTTGTGGCGCAGTTAGACAAGGTCGCAAAAAATAAAAAAAAAATCGTACTTTGGCCCTCATAGACGAAAGTACTGAATACAGGAGTTGGGGTGTTATTTCGATGCTGTTTAAAACATTATTGAGGCCTAATTAGGAATATTGTAGTGTTTTTGCTCAACTACCAACTGGGCAGGTATAAATACGTTTGAACGGATACAGAACAAAGTTAACCAGCTATTGCGGGGACTGGATGTTTTGAATTAAAAGGAAAGATTACGTATGTTAGCACTTTATTTCCGAGCGGGTGGAAGACAGAGGGGGGATTTGATAGAGGTATACAACATTAAGACGGGTATAGAGAGTGTAAATGCAAACGGGCCTTCTCCACTGATGTTCGGCGAGAAAACAACTGGAGATCATGGGTGAAGGGTGAAATGTGAAATGTTTAAGGAAAATAGGAGGGGAAACCTTTTCACCCAGATGGACTCCAGAGTTTAGACAGTGCTGCCTAGGCAAATGTCTTGAGATTCCGATGTGAACGTTTAAGAAATGATTGGATAAGTACTGGGATATGGATGACCACGGTCCGGGTGAGGTCGATGGGAGTAGGCAGTTTAAATAACTCCTCATTGACCGGACGGGCTGGAGACCCTGTTTCTGTGCAGTGGTTCCCTATGACTGTCTGACTGTATGTCTGGGTTAGAACTTCAGTGTCTCACAGCACCGACGAATCTAGAAAGTCGTTGATACTGTTTTATCCCTCTGTCCTTGCACACACTGAAGCATGGAGACTGAGTTAATGGATGGTTACAGCATGAGAAGATGGAAGCTTTGGAAGTTGTTTATTCTGTATTCTCCAATTTCCTGCGATGGTTTGAAGGAAGGAAGACAAATGTGAGCCCGGATATCTGCTTTGCCTTCGCTGCGTTTTCAGTTTGTGTAGTTTTGTGTGTTTCATTTATTATTGATTTCAGAGGGAGACACGGATTCCACACCGGCCATGTGGATTCAGGGTTAAATGGATCGAAATATGAGCGTATCTACACCCGATACGATAAAACCACAATTCAGATGTAAATTGGCATTAGGATAATTTGGTGCGTACTTGAACTGGGAATTTGGAATTGGCATTTTGGAAGGCTAGTTATTTTAGTAAGCAGAAAAACCTGCTGCTGAACACTTTGAAATGCTGTTTTTAAGTTGTAGGGCTCCACTGGAAATGATTGCTTTGAAGTCATTGTAGCATCTGCCCTGTAATATGTAAATGACAGGTCAGTTTAGATAACGTGCCGGTGCAGTCAATAGCTGAGCGATCTGCTTACGTCTTCAGCCCTAATTCCATTAACTTTCCAGCAGTTGCTGTGTGATCAGATTAAATCGGTTATTTCCCTCAGCCCTGTTTCTCGGAGCACTGTAACAGCAGAGCCCAAAATAGAGTTGTAACTTGTACCACAATTTCGACCCTCCGTGCGGAACACGGTTGTCCGCTGTCTTCCAGCAGGAATTCACCCTATCTACTACATGATCAACCTTCTGTGAGGAAGCCAAATCTGAATCAACGCAACCAGGTTTCCTTCGACCCCATGCCTCTGACCTTCTGAATGAGTCTGCTATGGGGAGCTGATCAAACGCCTGACCAGAATTAATGCACCCACATCGACTGTCCTGGTTCTTCTGTTGGTTTTATTTTCTTTTTTTTCAAATAATTCAATCTGACTCATGAAGGACAACATGCCATGTTGTCTCTCCGTAGCCAGACTACGTTCCTCCAAATATTCATAATTTCCTTCTTCAATAATCCTCTCCAGTAGTTTACCCACTACTGATGTAAAGTTCCCTGGTCTGTAATTCCAAGAAGTATCCTTATTATCTTTCGTAAACAAATGAATAATATTTTCCACCCCCCGCCCCCCCCCCCCCATGTCATCCAGTTCTACTTCCGTGGCCAGCGAAGAGACAAAGATCCTGTCCAAAAGCTCAGGTATATCTTCTCTCGCTTTCCCAAATTACCTGCACTATATCCCTTCGGGTACTGGGGAATCATCCATCATAATGTTTTCGAAGTTTCCCCCGAATCGTCTTTCTGAGCGTCTGCCTTTTTACGCTGTGTTCACATTCATCAATGTATTCAGTGAGGAGCTTCACTGCCTTTTTGGACTACAGAAATAAGTTTTCCTCTGATCTGCCCAGACTGTCTCCAGTCTCCGCCTGTTCTTCACAGTGCAATTCGCCAAGAACTTCTCAAGTCCCCTTCTACCTCTTCTAACTCCATTGTTAAATTATTTTCCTTTCTACATTCTGACCCGCTATAGCCTTACCTGATTCTTTCTTCCTAATCTTTGTATCGTTGTTTCTTCCTCTTGAGGAGTTGTTCCAACTTTCTTGTCACCCAGAGTTACTTTACGCTATCATCCTTTCTCTGCTTCACGGAGACAAGCCTATACTGAACCCTATGTTAGTGCTCCCAATACAATCCCCTCATATTTGTTGCGCATTACCCTGAGTACATCATTTCACAATTTACCTTCCCAAGTTCCTGCCAGGTAGCACCATAATTCGCTGATCCCCAATTAAATAGATCCCATGCTCCCTTGTCAAGGTAAATGGAGGGGAGTTGTGCCCTGTTGTTCTGTAATGTTGAGCCGCGGAAAGATCTGTCACCTGATCCGTTTCCTTTTCTAATATTACATTCGGTACGGACTGTTCGGTAGTCCACCTGTCTTCGTATAGTGACATTAATCCTTCCTGGACACAACTGAGAAATTATGCTATACTGAAACTTTTCACCTTGGGGAGTTACCAAATAATATTATGGAAGTTTCAGTTACCCATGCCAAATGTCAAATGTCCATGTCCGGCTTCCCGATCCGTTCCTCACTGATCCCGTTGCAGGTATTTTTTTTGTCAGAGGGGCGGCTGTATAGAATAATCCGAATGAGGTGATCACATATCTCTGTTTGTCTCACTGTTGCCCTCCGTATCTGCAGCTGCGATACTATCCCTGGTTTCCCATCGCACTCACTTTCCACTTTGTTACCCGAATCTGCCCATTTTGAAACATCTAAACCCCGGAAATTCCTGAAGCCATCCCTGCCCTTGTGACAGTCGAGTGTCTGTGATAGTTTGGAACATACATCAACCAATGTAATAATCAAGCCAGCAGCATTGAGCGTTTGTATTGCTACCTACCTGAACTGTATGAAGTCATCAACTCCGCCAATTCTGCATTTCTCCGATGACCGGGCATATGATTGTTTGAATTAATGACATATTTGCCAAACCGGTTCATTGTAAAACAGCTTTAATTGAAAACTCCGCTGAATTGTCATTAGACGCGGGCGTTATCTACACCGATGGCCAGTTAATGTAAACACATACTTCATTCCATTCCTCAGCTCTTCTCTGAATTTCCTCTGTGTCAGTGTATAGATACAAGTATTGGTGCACACGCTGAGCATTTGCAATATATACCCAATTTGTTGGAGGATGTATACGGGGGAGCTCAAATATCTGTCCTGGTAAAAATAGTTTTCCTTTTGCCATTTCAGGGAATGGGCTACATCGGGCATCCAAATAGTATGAAATTAGCTGATATAGAAAACAACAAAATCATCGATTTTCTGCGTTTTTCCACCTCGGCATCTTTCTGATTGTCGCTGCTGTGCCGAAGCTTTCTGCGGACTCTATTTGCCACAACGATATGTCTTACGGTTAACCCGTTAAACACCAGGATTAAGCCGATTGGTAACAATGGTGTTAAAATACAGTCCAGTAATGCGTATCCTCTCCACACGGGTGAAGTAGCGTACTCATATGTGAGGGCGCAACGCCACGGCGTGTTGTCAATGATGACGTAAGGTTCAATAGCAAAGTATAACGGGGCACATTTCCCGCAGCTCACTATAACCACGGTCACGATAACTGCCGTTGCTGTTCTCTCGGTGCAGTATCGCTCCCGCAGCTTTCTGCAACATATTGCGATGAAGCGATCGAAGGTAAAACTGACAGTGAACCATACAGAACAGTCCATCGTTACTAACCGAAATACAAGTGTCAGAGCGCATACAGGAGTGATCAGCAGGGATCTGGTATAAATGTAGATATTGTTGGTCTGTTCCACTAAAGCAACAACGATAACCACCATCAGATCCGCTGTCGCCATTCCAACCAGGTAACGGGTAATGCATTTGGAGAGTCCGCATTTTCCCCGAGAGAGGATCACAATCGCCGTTAAGTTAACTGCAAGAAATTTGGAAACAAAATTGAAATACGGTCAGCTCCGTGAATGCCCCATTCTACCGATGCTATGGTGGGTATGGTCTGTTTGGAAGTCGAAAGCGGGAATACAGTGTGTGCGGTCTCGGTCGCTGCACTCCGGCTGGAGGACAATGACGGATGTGAGTGTCAGTGGATTGGCGACATTCCCACAGTTTAGAGCGAGGCATCCGAGTTCCACGATTCACGTACCGGTGAGCAGTCGATCGCTCCTGTAAACAACACCATTTCCATTATTAGAGGTGAAACAACAGACGTGATTATTTGTAGCGGTATCAAAGTGGCATTGAGGAGATATAAAGCACGAGTCTTCTTTTACTGCCTTATAGAAGAACAGACCGACGAGTCGCAAATAGACTAGACCTTCATTTAAATAAGCTGCCACGTTGTTATAAGGTCGAAGTGTCGGCACTGATAGAGACTCGGACCGACAAAAGCAGAGACCCGCATCACTTCAGAAAGCCTAGCGAGGTGAAAATATGAAACAATGTCAATATCGGAACGAACATAATTGATAAAAGAAAAATCACTTCGATCAAATTATGAAACGGTGTCAATATCGAAGAAAACACTGCGATCGAAGTATGAAAAATGAAAATGCCTGAATCCTCCATTCCGGAAACACGTTTCAGCCGACGGTAACATCTGTTCTCAGTAACAGTGCGGATACCGCAGCAGAGTAACGACGGCACCATACATAAAGTTACCAGCTCCGGCATCTTACCGGGGACACCAACCGCTACAAGTGTGGGATAGAAAATGGCTGCGATGTAGTAAATCGCCGGATATCCCATATTCCGTCAGAAGCAGCGTTCAGTTGTACGGAGCGTTTCAGCTGCTCAGATGGACTGGTGATCGGTTTAGCAGACTTTTATTGAAGTGAGAGCAATTCCACTGAGGCAATTAGCGTGGTGATCACGTCAGGGACATTAGTGACAACCAACTGCACAAACAATTGCGTTAAACTATTTTTACTCACTGTGCCCGTGTCATTAATTTGACTCCTCAAGGGATATTGCAATCTATTTACTTTAAATAAAGTATGATGTGAATTTTCCATGTTATTTTCCATGATACCTGGCTTCGGCAATTTAAATAGGATATTTTTATATCTGTGTTGCTTTTAAAGTCGGCTTGCATATTGAAGTCGAATTATTTTGTAACATTTGACGAAGCACATTCGCTTCTGAGATTGAGGGAAGGAGTTTGTTCTGTCGGGTGAAATGGAGAACACTTATTTATTAAAGGGGAACATTCGTTCTTTCTTTTCTTTCGTTCATTCCAGTCATTCCGGGCAGTGTGAGTGATGGAATGACATGACAGCTGACATGTACTACAATAAAATACACTGCACTTACTTTCCTCCAAACACTGTAAAAGATCCACAGCGGTATTCCAGAGGCCTGTGATCAAAAATGGAACGTGTCCTCAGGAAATTAGCGAGGGCTGTGGACAGTTTGAAGAACATTGTTTTTTTTTCCAGCGCGCACATGGGCCGTTTGGCAGGAACCTGCCCTCTTCCAGCAAATGGCTTGACCACCACATACCCGTGACCTGCCATGCAGCCGATTTAACTTTAAAGATGTTCTCAAACCCGCCACAATTCTACCAGTATTTCGCCATCCATTCTATGTTTGAACAGAAGTGACAGGTAAAACCTGTGAACATTCCGCAGGTTTTCAGGTTATTATTTGCCACGAAGTTGTCTGTTTTTCTCCTGATTTGCTTTCAGGTATATTGTCTTTCATACAATCATAGAAACATAGAAAACTTACAGCACAATATAGGCCCTTTGGCCCAATGTTGTGACGAACATGTCCCTACCTTAGATATTCCTAGCGTTACCCATAGCCCTCTATTTTTCTAAGCTCCATGTACCTATCCAAACGTCTCTCAAAACACCCTATTGTATCCGCCTCCACCACCATTGCTGGCAGCCCATTCCACGCACTCACCACTCTCTGCGTAGAAAACTTACCCCTGACATTTCATCTCTACCTACTCCCAAGCACCCTAACCCTGTGTCCTTTTGTGGCAACCATTTCCGCCCTGGGAAATGCCTCTGACTATCCACATGATCAATGACTCTCATCACCCTGTACACCTCTATCAGGTCACCTCACATCCTCCGTCGCTCCAAGCAGAAGAGCCGAGTTCAACTGCTTTCATAAGACAATCGTCACTATGAGTCTGTGCAGAACAGCGGATGTGGTCAAGCTCACCTGTCAATCACACTTCCTTCTGCTTCTGCTCCTGCAGTGCCGATTGTGGTTCTCGTACCGATGAGCGGCCCTCGGTTTACTGGAGAAAGTCTCATCACTCCGTTTCCATTGTGGAACTCGTACTAATGTGCGACCCTCGGTTGATTCGAGCAAGTAGTAGCTCTGCCTTCAAATCCACTCTCCCAAAGAGAATCACTACGTAACATTCGGGTTGAGTTCCATCTGTAACTCCTCGGCGCAGCTCTGCGTCCTGTCACTGTCCTGTTGTAATCCGTGACAACCTTCTAAAATCATTCATAAAAACACAAAAGCCGGGGCTCTCAAACTGATCCGCGCAGGACTCCACTGGTCACCGACATCCATGGAGAAAACGCTCCATCCACAACTACAGTCTGCCTTCTGTGGGCGTCAGTCCTGAATCCACCAGCCACCTCTCCGTGGATACCAAACCTTCTGACGCTATGAACGGTCCTACCATGGTTAACCGTTTCAAATACCTTATTAATATCTATTTATACCAGATAAACTTTTCTACCTTTACCAATGTGTTTTGTTGCATCCTCACCGAATTGTACCAGGCAGTGATCTACGACCTGCCTCTCCCAAAGCCATTCTGATTCTCCGAAATCAAGTTCTCCCAAACCTTGCAAATTCGGTTTCTAAGAAACTTCTCCAATAATTTGCCCGTCACTGAAGTAGGTCCCCTATACTACAAGTGCGGCAGTGATAACGCAAATGTAATCGCCAAGTGTGCAGAAATCTCTTCTTCCGCTTCCCACAGTAACCTGGGGTTTCTCGCAACAACACAAAAGGACTTACCTATCCGAATGTTTTTCAAAAGTTCCTGTACATCCACTTTTTTTCATCCTCGTCCTGTTTTTGCACATCAGCCCGTGTAGAACTGTCCTCCCAAATGTTAGGATCGCTCTTACTGTTGAAAATTGAAGTAAAGTCCACATTAAGGACCTGTCCCACCTCCACCAACTCCAGCCGTATGTTTCATCTCTACCACTGACCGGTCCTACTCTCACTCTAGTCATCCACCTTCACATGCATCTAGAATGCCCTAGGGTTTTCAAGTTCCCTCATTCCATTCTTCAGTTCGTGCCTGGTTGCCTTGTAATTCTACAGCCGTGGCCGATCCTAGCTTTCTAAACCTGGTCAGCTTCTTTCTTTCTCCTGACTAGATGATCCACATTTCTGTCAAACATGGCTCCTTCACCTGTCCAGAACCCCGTGCAAGTGCTGCCTAAAATACCTTCTGATTTCCGGTGTACATTTCCCAGGGTGCATCCGTTCCCTGTTTTAGCTCTGAGATTTCAGCCTAAAGCATCACAATTACATTTAGTCAATTCATTACTTTGGAAACTTCGGGCCTGTGGGGAGATAGACACACAGAAAGACAGAGAGACATACTTTATTGATCTCGAGGGAAATTGGGTTTCGTTATAGCCGCAACAACCAAGAATAGTGAAGAAATATAGCAATATAAAACCATAAATAATTAAATAATAATGTTAGTCATGCCGAGTGGAAATAGGTCCAGGACCGGCCTATTGGCTCAGGGTTTCTGACACTCCGAGGGAGGAGTTGTAAAGTTTGATGGCCACAGGCAGGAATGACTTCCTATGACGCTCAGTGCTACATCTCGGTGGAATGAGTCTCTGGCTGAATGTACTCCTGTGCCTAACCAGCACATTGTAAAGTGGATGGGAGTCATTGTCCAAGATGTCATGCAACTTGGACAGCAACCTCTTTTCAGACACCACCGTCAGAGAGTCCAGTTCCACCCCCACAACATCACTGGCCTTACGAATGAGTTTGTTGATTCTGTTGGTGTCTGCTACCCTCAGCCCCCTACCCCAGCACACAACAGCCAACATGATAGCACTGGCCACCACAGCCTCGTAGAACATCCTCAGCATCCTCCGGCAGATGTTAAAGGACCTCAGTCTCCTCAGGAAATAGGGACGGCTCTGACCCTTCTTGTAGACTTCCTCAGTGTTCTTTGACCAGTCCAGTTTATTGTCCATTCGTGTCCCCAGGTATTTGTAATCCTCCACTATTAGCAAGACAGTATGGTTATTTCGGTGACTGACATAGGTTCGTGGGGAGAGATCGCTGTAACGGGATTCGTTTGGGAACTGACACGATGGTGTGGGGAGAGAGCGAGGCACGGGGATAGTTTCAGGACTGACACAGGGCTATGGGGCATATGCTGGGACAACTGGGCAGTGAAGTCAGTTTGGGGTGTCACGAGGCTGGGGAGGCATAGCAAGATGGTGGCATTATTTTGGTACTGGCACAGGCCTCTGGGATTAGTGTGTGTCCCGTTTACGAAAGGTGAGTGCCAGTACAGAGTGAAGCACACTAAAATACAAATTTTGCTGTATTTTTCACGTGTCCGTTTCGTGTTGTTCCATAAATAGTTACAATGACAAATCGAGCTTCCCCGCCCCATCCCTCCATCCAGTAGCTCCCCCTAACGGCGCAGCTCTGCATTCCCATGCTTTCACTCTAGCGTTCCATTGACCTGCAGGCTACGGAATCCAAGAGTCCAAGAGCACCGCCAAACACACGAGTGCCGGGACTTCTGATCACCCACCCACCGGGCTGGCTCTCCCCCATGGATCACGGAGGTGAGGTAAATCTCCAACCTTCCCTCACCTTCCCACAGCCTCCTCGGCCTCAGAACCTATGGACCCAAAACGACACGCAGGCGAGGCCACTCTGAACACACACTCGGGATGCCCCCGCGCCTTCAGCACCCTTACCGCCTGGGACAGAGGCAGGAGCTCGGGGGCGTTTTGTGTCCGGATGAGGATAGGCACCGGTGAATCACCGTATTGAATAGGAAGTAGAAGGGACCTGGTGGGTGGAGGGGAATCCCGGGTACTCAAGGTACAGGCGACGGGACACGGGCCAGATTCTCCCTACCCACTTCCAATCCACCCCGGCTCTAGTCTGCACTGAGCTCCGGCTGTGACTCTAAATCCGACTGCAGACTGGGAACAGGGCTGGCTGTATCCCGTCCGCGTACACCACCGGCTCCACTCCCCGGGGCACTGCACCTCTCGCCGGCAGGCAGGCACGGTCCCGATCGGGAAGGACAAGGGGCACCAAAGAGGGGAGGGAAGACAAATTCAGTGGAGGGTCACGGAGATAGTGTGGGTCAGGTCGGAGGAGGGGAGGAAGGGCGTCATGCAGAAGAGGGTGGTCGGAAGAGGAAGTGAGAATTGTCGCGAAGGAGGGTCCGAGAAGGGGATCGCGAGATGTGGTGGAGAGGGGGATCAGTGTGACAGGGAGGGAAGGAGCAGTCCGAGACGGAAAGGGCTGGATGGATCTTTCAGAGGGATTTTACAATAGAAGTTGTGCAATCCTAAAATGACGAGCGAGTATGAAAGCCCTCTAATGAATCACGGTACATAAACGGTTTCTCTGACTCACAATGCCCCATCCCCCCTCATCCCAGTCTGTGTCTCATTCCCCAGTCTCTCTATAACCCTCCGCAGTCTCTTGCTCTACCGGCTCTATCTAACATCTAGTGTCTCGCCGCACTTCCAGCAAGCTTTCTCATCGTCTCTCTCTCTCACCTCACAGTCACTCATCTGCGTCTCTCTCCAACCCTGAGGTCTCCCTCCGAGCTTCTCACCAAACCCCGACAAATCACTCGCTACTGCCTCCCGTCTCGCTTTCACATAGAAACATGGAAAATAGGGGCTGGAGTCGGTCATTCGAGCCTGCATCGCCATTCAGTATGATCATGGCTGATCATCCAACTCAGAACCCTGTACCTGCTTTTTCTCCATACCCCGATCCCTTTAGCCACAATGGCCATATCTAACGTCCTCTTAAATATAGCCAATGAACCGGCCTCAACTGTTTCCTGTGGCAGAGAATTCCACAGATTCACCACTCTCTGTGTGAAGAAGTTTTTCCTCATCTCGGTCCTAAAAGGCTTCCCCTTTATCCTTAAACTGTGACCCCTCGTTCTGAACTTCCCCAACATCGGAAACAATCTTCCTGCATCTAGCCTGTCCAATCCTTTTAGAACTTTAACCGTTTCAATAAGATCCCCCTTCAATCTTCTAAATTCCAGTGAGTATAAGCCTAGTCGATCCAGTCTTTCTTCATGTGAAAGTCCTGCCATCCCAGGAATCAATCTGGTGAACCTTCTCTGTACTCCCTTTATGGCAGGAATGTCTTTCCTCAGATTAGGGGACCAAAACTGCACACAATATTCTAGGTGCGGTCTCACCAAGGCCTTGTACAACTGCAGTAGCACCTCCCTGCTCTTGTACTGAAATCCTTTTGCTATGAATGCCAACATACCATTTGCCTTTTTCACCGCCTGCTGTACCTGCCTGCCCACCTTCAATGACTGGTGTACAATGACACCCAGGTCTCGTTGCACCTCCCCTTTTCCTAATCGGACACCATTCAGATAATAATCTGCTTTCCTGTTCTTGCAACCAAAGTGGATAATCTCACATTTATCCACATTAAATTGCATCTGCCATGAATTTGCACACTCACCTAACCCATCCAAGTCACCCTGCATCCTCTTAGCATCCTCCTCACAGCTAACACTGCAGCCCAGCTTCGTGTCATCCGCAAACTTGGAGATGCTGCATTTAATTCCCTCGTCTAAATCATTAATATATATTGTAAGCAACTGGGGTCCAGCACTGAGCCCTGCGGTACCCCACTAGTCACTGCCTGCCATTCTGAAAAGGTCCCGTTTACTCCCACTCTTTGCTTCCTGTCTGCCAACCAATTCTCTACCCACATCAATACCATACGCCCAATACCGTGTGCTTTAAGTTTGCACACTAATCTCCTGTGTGGGTCCTTGTCAAAAGCCTTTTGAAAATCTAAATATAGCACATACACTGGCTCTCCCCTATCCACTCTACTAGTTACATCTTCAAAAAATTCTATAAGATTCGTCAGATATGATTGTCGTTTCACAAATCCATGCTGACTTTGTCCGATGATTTCACCTCTTCCCAAATGTGCTGTTATTACATCTTTGATTACCGACTCTAGCATTTTCCCCACCACCGATGTCAGACTAACCGGTCTATAATTTCCCGGTTTCTCTCCCCGTCCCTTTTTTAAAAAGTGGGGTTACATTAGCCAGCCTCCAATCCTCAGGAACTAATCCAGAAGCTAAGGAGTTTTGAAAAATTATTACTAATGCATCCACTATTTCTTGGGCTACTTCCTTAACCACTCTGGGATGCAGACCATCTGGCCCTGGGGATTTATCTGCCTTTACTCGCTTCAATTTACCTAACACCACTTCCCTACTAACATGTATTTCCCTCTGTTCCTCCATCTCACTAGACCAACGGTCCCGTAATAATTCCGGAAAATTATTTATGTTCTCCTTAGTGAAGACAGAACCAAAGTAGTTATTCAATTGGTCTGTCATGTCCTTGTCCCCTATGATCAATTCACCTGTTTCTGACTGTAAAGGACCTACATTTGTCTTAACCAACCTTCTTTTCTTTTCACATATCTATAAAAGCTTGTACAGTCAGTTTTTTATGTTCCATGCCAGCTTTCTCTCATAATCTTTTTTCCCTTTCCTAATTAAGCCCTTTGTTCTCCTCTGCTGGACTCTGAATTTCTCCCAGTCCTCAGCTGCGCCGCTTTTTCGGACAAATTTAATTGTTTCATCTTTGGACTTGATACTATCCCTAATTTTCCTTGTCAGCCACGTGTGCACTACCGTCCCTGGTTTATTCTTTTGCTAAACTGGGATGAACAATTGTTGTAGTTCATCCATGCGATCTTTAAATGCTTGCCATTGCATATCCACCGTCAACCCTTTAAGTATCATTTGCCAGTCTACCTTAGCTAATTAACTTCTCATACATTCAAAGTTACCCTTCTTTAAGTTCAGAACCTTTGTTTCTGAATTAACAATGTCACTCTCCATCTTAATGAAGAATTCCACCATATTATGGTCACTCTTACACAAGCGGCCTCGTACGACAAGATTGCTAACTAACCCTTCCTCATTGCTCAATACCCAATCTAGAATGGCCTGCTCTGTAGTTGGTTGCTCGACATGTTGGTTCAGAAAACCATCCCGCATACTTTCCAAGAGATGCTCTTCCTCAGCACCCTTATCAATTTGGTTCACCCAATCTATATGTAGATTGATGTCACCCATTATAACAACTGTTCCTTTATTGCGTGCATTTCTAATTTCCTGTTTAATGCCATCCACAGCCTCATTATTACTGTTAGGTGGCCTGTACCGAACTCCCACCAGTGTTTTCTGCCCCTTACTGTTATGCAGCTCTACCCATATCGATTCCACATCCTGCAGGCTAATGTCCTTCCTTTCTATTGCGTTAATCTCCTCTCTAATTAGCTATGCTATCCCACCTCCTTTTCTTTCCTGTCTATCCCTCCTGAATATTGAATATCCATGGATGTTGAGCTCCCAACCTTGGTCACCCTGGAGCCATGTTTCTGTGATCCCAACTATATTATATTCATTAATAAATACCTGCACATTCAATTCATCCACCTTTTTACGAATGCTCCTCGCATTGACGCACAAAGCCTTCAGGCTTGTTTTTAACAACACTTTAGCCCTTATACAATTATGTTGAAAAGTGGCCCTTTCTGCTTTTTGACCTGGATTTGCCTGCCTGCCACTTTTACTTTTCACCTTACTACTTTTTGCTTCTACCCTCATTTTACACCCCTCTGTCTCTCTGCACTTGTTCCCATCCCCTTTGCAAATTAGTCTCACACTCCCTCCCCAATTTCTCTCTCCTCAGCACTCCAGACTCTCTGTCGCCCAGATCCTCTCTTTCTCTCCCTATCTCTTCATCCAGTCTCTACCTCTCTCGCTCTTTCTCGCTCTCTTCCTTATCACTCCCTCTCGTTTCTTCCTAGTGCCCCCTTTCTCTTTCGCCACCAGCGCTCTCACTCTTCACATCTTATCTTCCCGACCCTTTGTCCCTCGTCTTTCTCGCCCGCCTTCTCCCTTGTCTTTGTCGGTCCCCAGTGTCCCTCCACTCGTCTCTGCCGTTCCTCATTCTCTTTCCCAAAGTCTCTTCCTACCCAGTTTGTCTCAATAAACAATCATCCTCTCTACCCCTTAGTCTCACTTTCAGCCCAAAATATCTGTGCCCCTCACTGAACGGGCACACGTATGTCGTCTTTCTCCTCCAATCTCTTTCTCCCCAATCTATCTATCCCCAAAATGTCTCTCTCCCTGTCTATTCTACTAGTATTTCTCGATCCACCACCCCCCCCCCGCCCACCTGCACTGGAGTGTCCCTCGCCCTCTCTCTCCATATCACTCAGCATCTCTCGGAACTCACAGCGTCTCCAACCCCACTCTCTATATACCCTCAGCCCCCCTCTTATTGTCTCCCTCCGCACTCGCTGTACCCGTTCTCCCTCTCCCCCAGTCTCTCTATACTCCAGTTTCTCTCTCTACCTTACTATCTCCTCGTCAGTCTATCTCTCTCCGTACTCTCTCTACGTCGCTCTCTCTACCCAGTCTTTCTCACTTCCGTCTCTCGACCCAGTATTTTCTCACTTCCGGTCTCTCTCTCTCTCATAACATTCTCCCACTGCCGTATCTCCACCGTTTCTCCCCCCGCCTCTCTCTAGCCCGTTTTCTCTGCCCCGTCAATCTCTGCCGTTTTTTCTGTCCCTCAGACTATAACACCCCGTGTGTCACCCCACCCATCTGCCCTTCTCTAATCCCCAGTCTCTTCCCCTTCGCACCAGTCTCTAACTCCCTCAGTCACTCTTTCCCGTCTCTCCAACCTCGTGTCTCTCCCGAGCCCGGTCGCTTTCTCGCTCATTTTCAATCGCTACCTATCCCCACCCCCCCATCTCACTTTCCTCCAGGCTCTCTTTACTCCAGTCGTTTCCCCCTCCCAATCTCTCTCCCAGGTTTCAGCCTCTCTCTCCATCTCTCTGTGCCCCGATCTCGCTCCTCATCCTGATCTCTGCCCAACCCAATTTCCATCCCCACTCCGATCTCACTTCCCAAACCACATCCACGAGCTTTACCCACCCCGATCTGTTTGTTCACCGTGGCCACTCGCCGCATCCAAGGTCCCTCTCAATCTTCTCATGTTTTTTTCTCTCTACCCCACCACTCTCTCTCTTGTTATCACATCCCGCCCCGTTCTCACTCTCCTCAGCAATCCAGTCAGCTAGTCACTCTCTTCCAGATGTTCTTCTTCCTCAAGTCTCTCCCGCTCTCCAGTCTCTCTCTCTCGCTACCTCTAGGCACTCTCTCCCTGACCACACTGTCTCTCCCACAATCTCCCTCCGTAACGAGTTCTCCCCTGTCTCTCTCTCGCGTCCCAATCTCTATCCCCGTGTCTCTCCCTTCCACTCTCTCTCCCAGTCTGCCTTTCCACTAGTATCTCCACCCGCTTCGTCTACTCTTTCCAAAGTCTCTTCTCACCCCTGTCTCTTCTCTCCTGGTATTTCTCATATTACCCACTATGTCTGCGTCACCGCAGACTTCATTTCCCTTCCGATTCTCCCCATCCTTCCGTTTCTCTCTCCATAGACCCAGTCTCTCAAACCCTCGTCGAGGTGAAGTGGTGGTGTTCGAGAGGGGAAGTGGGACTCGAGATTTCTGTTATGTGATTTTGTCCTTGTGTGTGCTCACTGTGTGTGTCTGTTGGGTATGATCATTGATTTCCCAAACTTCCGGTTCACCGTTTCACTCTTTGGACATTGTCGGAGTTGGTGGTCGGGAAGCAAACTGCGCCACAAAGCCGCGATGTCGCCGAGCAGGTGTTCGTGGACCGTCGGGAGATGATATCTGTGGGCTGGGGTGTCCAGTGTTAAACTATATCAATCCTGCGTTGTTGTATTTTTACTGATATTCTATGTGGCTGCGATGACGTATGCATGCAGCCACGGCGTCACCGGAGTGGAGCGGGGGGATTGGGTAGGTGGGTGTAGGGACTGTTATTACGTCATCATGATCTTGCGTGTGTGTGTTGGTAACGAGTCTTCGCACCTTGACCCTGTAGTAACGCTGTCTCGTCTGTCTACATTCATGAGTGTTCATATGTGGATAAATGAAAATTAAATTGAAATTGAATTGAACCGAATTGGGGAGGGTTGTAGATAGAAGGGGGGCAGGGGAAGTGAGAGTGAGTGAAAATGGGGTTGCGAAGAGTGAGACAGCGCTAGCAGAAGGACAGCAGGGAGAGGATGGAGGAACAAGGCTGAGAGATAGGAGGGTGTGCTGAGGGGTTGGAGTGGGCTGAGAGAATGCTGAGGGGTAGGGTGGAAGGTAGAAACGAAATAGTCGAGAGCACTGTGGAGAGGGGAGGGAAGAGGAATGTGAGCGAGTTACACACATTCAAAAACAGGGTGTTCGTGGAGTTTCCATTCCCTCTGCTGCAAAGTACGTTCAGTGTTAACACAAAAAAAATATGAAATTACACAGTTAAAGACCAGCAAGACGACAAAAGGAGAAAATGCCAGGAGAATCCAGAAACTATCCAACACATTCAGGGATCTTGCAACAGTTTAGTTCAATCCGATTACTCACACAGTCAGAACAAAGTGCCAAGTATCATTCATCAAAAACTTGCTTTGAAACACAAACTCATGAAGGATATGGTCCATTACTATCAATACAATCCTCATTCAGTCTGAGAGCCGGAGTACATATTGATACGAGGACCGATCTATTATTGCATATTCATAATAACCTTCCCGATAGAATATTACAGGATACACCAGCAAGAACAACTTCCTTCATGGACCGATTCCAAACATGCACAACATTCTGAAATCCAGAAGTGAAAGCAGTAGAAATATTATGACTTCAAGGAGAAAATGGATAGACGATTGTATGAACAGTGTATATATTGTACCGACAGTAATTTCTCAACTGTTTCCAGCTTAAAGTCACTACACAATAATATTAAACAATTAGGCCGACACAACAATATTTATGTAATTGTCCAAAGCGCCACAACACTGAACACCACTAGAATAGACGGAAAACTTTTGGCAATTGAGAATTCATTACAGGTTTTTGTCACTCTCCCACCCGTGTAGGCGCGTGGTCAGGTGGTTCAGGCCTTGGTCTACTGATCTGAAGCTCACTAGTTCGAGCCTCAGTTGAGGCAGCGTTTTGTGTCTTTGAGCAAGGCGCGTAACCACACGTCACCGGTGCCAAGCTGTATCGGCCCCTTGCCCTTCCCTTGGGCAACATCGGTGGTGTGGAGAGCGGAGACTTACAGCATGGGCAACTGCCCGGGCCTGCGCCCTGAAAACCTTCCAAAGGTGCAAATCCATGGTCTCACAAGACTAACGGATGCCTATCCCTCTCCCATCCCCGCCAAATATCCAGGGAAATGAAGAGGAAACGTGTTTTCCTCACAAAGTAATATAAGTCAACTTTAATGATAATCGGACCTTCTGCAGACACTCTCTGTGCAGGTGAACACATTAGGAAATTGATACAAGCTCGCTGGATACAGGTTAATTAGACAATTGATCTTAGGATGTTTGTGCACGTGGACTTTGTCTGCTCAAAGCGTGTTGGCGGACGTGCCGATCCGATGTTGGATGCGAACAGTTAAATCTCACTGCGGTGTTGTCTACTCACTGCGAGCACGGAGCGGTCCCGAGCTGGTCTCCGGTGCGCTCAGTGTGAATTCCGCCCGTTCTCCTTGTGCCGGCACTGTTTCCGCTCGGTGCTCCATTTCCTCACCGTCAGCGAGAAGCAACGGATATGCCGATCACTTGACCGGTGAGCATTGACACTGGAGGGCGGGATTTGTTACCGATAGACGTGTGGCGGTAACAGCAACGGGAATGTGGTGAAAATACAAACAGAAGGTGGTTTGAGTTTAATGACCGGTGGGAGGTGGAAATACAAACAGAAGGTGGTTTGAGTTTAATGACCGGTGGGAGGTGGAAATACAAACAGAAGGTGGTTTGAGTTTAATGACCGGTGGGAGGTGGAAGTCGTCGACTGCAGTTGCCGAAGAGCCTGTTCCGGATCTGGGTCTCGCTCGGGCTCTCAACCACTCTCGCAGCTGCCACGTTCTCCGATGACCGTCAGTTCTGCCGTGTCGAGATGGAAAACAGAAACTGCGACAGCCTCTGGGAAGAACTTAGATAGTTTGTTTGTTAATTAGTTGAATGATTGACGTGAGGGGATATTTCGCTGCGCTGATGAACTGCTCTCTGAATTTGGACTGAGTTACCCCATAAATAAACGTGTTTGTGCAGCAACTTAATATCATCAGCATGTATCCGGTGTGTTGAAATATATATTCCGAATCGTTGTAACTATTCTGATCCAATCCAGCAATGGTGTAATAAAGGAATTCGGCAACTTTTACCGACCACAGGATGATGAAGCTTCCGGAGATGGTGAGGAGTAAGATCACAGACCTCCTCCTGCTTTCCATCTCCGGGTCTCTGCGGTTCTCCGTCTTGTTCTGGCCCCTCAGCCCCTTACGGACGCGACTAGCCACTAAAATGGGTCTGATTGTCAGAGCGTTGAGCAGTAGTATTAAAACAAACGGGAATAATGGCGCTAGAACGGTAGAAAGCCAACTGTATCCCACCCACCCAGGATCAGTATAGTAGCTCGATTTACGAATGCAGTCCCAGCGTATATTGTCAATTACTTTCAGAGGTCGATACATAAAGAAGTAGGGCACATTTTTAAAGCAGAAAAGAACACTGGTTGTTGTCAAAACTACAGCTGCAGTTTTCCCGGTGCAATATTTTGCTTTCAGCTTTTGACAACAGATGGCGACAAACCGATCAAACGTAAAAGTGACGGTGAACCAGACAGAGCAGTCTGTTGCTGCCCTTGCTGGGACAGAGATGGAACTGCATACGGGGGTCATCTCCAGAAAAGAACCGGGGAAGTAATAATAACTGATCCGCCACAATATGACCTGAAAGATAATGGTTAGTAGATCCGCCGTTGCCATGGCCACCAGGTAGCGAGTGGTGCAGGTGGAGAGGCCGCACTTTCCCCGAGACAGGATCACAATCGCCACTAAATTCACTGGGGGAACAGCAGAAAAAAATAATGAGTGAATTACTGTCACGCCGCACCACGGCTCTCAACACAGAGATGTGCTGAAAATTCAGAACAATCAAAGTTTGCTGACAATGCATTTCCGGAGTTTAAAAAGTGTAAAGCGGGAATCGCAGATTTCTCTTACAACTGCATGCATGCCGGCTGAATGGTAGCAGTACTCGGTCCTGGAAAAGGAGCAGGGTTTGGGAAGGATGCATTGTCAACGAATTGGCGTATATGCTTTGGTTTAGAGAAATAATTCCAAATGTCCAACGATCAAGGTTTTGACATATACAAAGCCTGGATACCTCGGCAAATTCTCGGCGACGATGTTTGCTGCGTTTCCGTCAGATGCGTCCTGGAATCGCCCTTCAGAGCGGAGCCCCGATCCCGCCGCTTCTGTCTCCCGTTCGCGTGACTTCACCTCCTCCTCAACTCCTTTTTGCCATCCGCGTACAGGAACCTCTCTTAGTTCGCTTCTTTAAAATTCTGTAACTACGTTTGACCGTGGTCGGTTGCAATCAGGAAGTTCTATTTCCCGATTTTAAAGATTTAGCATGTATTTTGAACGTTAGTGCTTAAACCATCCAATTTCCAAAAGAAAGCCAATGTATGTGTTTTTTTTTCAAAATATTTGCATCTTTTAGTGGTTGTTCCAAAATTACTGCCGTATTATTCCAAATGCTGCCAAGCTTATTGTTTCGGAGCGGAGTATCACATGTAACTTACCCCGTCCGATCTCCCACAGACACTGCTGGATTGGCTCTTCACTACACGTATCGTAGGACATGGAAACGAGCCCCGGTGTACTGAAACTCTAACAGACCCTTACTTGAATTTTGGAATCTCACGATGGTTCGGTGTCTTACTCACAAGTGATGTCTACCGTTCTCCCCTGAATCTCAGCGGCGATCCGCTCCCCGCCTTCCCTTCAGACTTGAAGCGATTTCTTAAAACGCAGCGCAGTAGGATATATCTGAATGTAAAGCATCTCACGCTATTGACACGGAATCATACCAACTAGCCCGAAAAGGTGCCGAGCGCGCTGGATGATCGGAGTTTACTTTGACAGCGGCTTTGCATTGATAAATCAGAACTGCCTGCTCTGAATCCACAAAATGAATCTAACTGTTCGATCTTCCACTCTACATCTGTTTCAACTGCCGCTTTACATTCCGCCGAGGCCACGGATTAAACGGCGAGGGAGTTTCTGAACGAACACAGGGATTTGTCACAATGTCTGCAGCGCACTCACCGGCATCACAACGCTGTCGGTAACCGAACGCGTCCAATGACCGCGGGCACTAAACTGTAAACTTCACTCCGCCTCCGTTCTTACCAGGAACACCAATAACGGCCATGATCAAGAAGTATATTTTTCTCACACGGTAAAATGTTTCAAGCATGTTGTGTGAGATTCAGCCTGTCTTCCAGTTGCCTCGCGATCTCGCTAAAGAAACTCTGAGCTGATGAATCTCCTCGGTCATTCATTTATACTCGCGCCAGCACACTGAATATTCAATACTACACAAGGCTGACGTGCTTTCCAACAGCTGGGGTAAAAATAAACATGATGTCATTCAATTAAAATCCCAATTGCGATGAGATATGGATTGCACACGAAATTACAAAATCTCAGACAAATAAATGACGATTGGAGAATTCAGTGAGTGTTGTGAAACACTCCCAGGCTCGCCTCTCGGTTTAATGATTGTTATCGTAGATCCTGTCCATTCCTTGGCCCCATGGGCATGGACATCATAGACCAATGCTGTATCCTCATCGGCTGCTCTGTTTCACTCTGAGAATTGCTCCGGTGACAGATCTTACAATGGAATTATGTAAAACAGAATAATTTTTTTTGTACGTCCCTTTGTAACATTGTGAAGGGCCTTAAACTAATATCGCTTCTAAGCTTACGAAGACAGCCAACTTACCAAACCGTTCATCCAATGAATCGCAACACACACAAAATGCTGGAAGATCTCAACAGGTCAGGCAGCAACTCTAGAAATATGTCTACGCTCTGGCCGGGACCCATTTCCTGATTCACTAACGCATCGTCGAACACCCCAGCTGCATCGACAAAGTTTTCCAGCGGCCAGCCGATCCCATTTCTATCCCCATTCCAGATGCGACATATCCATGGCCTCCTTTTCTGCCACGATTGGCCACTGTCAGATTGGAGGGGTAACTCCTTTCATTCCGTCAAAGTAACCTCCATCTTATGGCATGGACATGGGTATCCCCATCTTCCGGTATTTCCACTTCCCCCTTCCCTCTTCTTTACTTCTCCACTCTGGACTCTTAATCTTCTCCTCGTCTGTCTTTCCTCTCCCCCGGTGCCTCCCCTCCTTCCCTTTCTCCCATGGTCCACTCTCCTCTCCTATTATATTCCTTCTTCTCAAGCACTGTGCCTATTCCGCTAATTCCCTCCAAGACTCTTACTTGTTCACCCTACTCCAATCACGTGACTTCACCTAGCAGCTTCCGGCTTGTCCTCCTCCCGCTACCCAAACATTCTTATTCCGGCATCTTCCTCCATTTGTTCTCCAGCTCTTTCCTGGGTTCGCCCCCGCAACGTCAAACGCTTTTCCATTTCCATAGATGCTGCCTGACCGGCTGTGTCCCTCCAGCACTGGTGCGGCCCGTCACATGTTCGCAGCGGTATGAAGCAAAGTAATTCAATCTCCGTACACACGACCCTCGAACCGGTGAAAATGTTTAAACCGGCAGAGCATCTGCATTCACTACATTAGTACCAACAATGACAACTAATTGGTAGCGTTGTTGATAGTGAGGTAGGTGATCGGGTTTACGTATTTGACGAACTGACCAGCATTTCCATTGGGAATACTACACAGTATTCCATATTCTGTAGTTTGCTCGTGACGAAGTGCTTATGTCTTGAGTGATCTGAACTGAGCGGCACACAAGGAAATACTTCCACTGTGACTAGATACTCGTTGCAGTAATATATCAATGGGTCGTGGGTTACGGGATTAATTTCATTAGATGGATACTGAACGTCAGGTCGGGATCAATATTGAGGTACGTGGTGATGATCGTCCATGGGCGAGCAGTGCTACGATATTGACAGAGACTGACGGGTTCTCGTGAGTGCTGATTCAGAATCAGAATCAGGTTTATTATCACCGTCAGGGGACGTGAAATGTGTTAACTTAGCAGCAGCAGTTCAATGCAATACATAATCTAGCAGAGATAATAATAATAATAATAAATAAAACAATAATAGTAAATAAACAAGTAAAACAGTTACATTTAAGGAATAGATTTTGAAAAACGTGCAAAAACAGAAATACTGTATACTAAAAAATACTGAGGTATTGTCCAAAGATTGGTCATTTAGGAATCGGCTGCTAGAGGGAAATAAGCTGTTCATGAATCACTGAGTGTGTTCCTTCAGGCTTCTGTACCTCCTCCCTGATGGTAACAATGAGAAAAGGGCATACCCTGTGTGCTGGAGGCCCTGAATAATGGACGCTGCCTTTCTGAGAAGGACATGGTAATGGAATTCCAAATATCAGTGAAGGTAGTGATGCGAATTGATAATGTGGTGTTTAATACTTGACTTCACTGAGGGGAAATGTCATAGTGCAGAAATATATAATATTGGCCCGATTAGCATCGGGTAATTTTCTGCTCCCCATCGGTCAACGATGTGATTACAATGGAGCTGACGCAGTGGTGTGCCATCAGGAGAATGGAACAGTTCAGATATCAGTGTCATTTTGACCCCAATTCTTTTCCACAGCCCCTGTTCACTCATCGAACCAGTTGCTCCGAGCTTTCACCCCCCTGCCTGAAGATGACCCCGTTGCATGTTGTACTTAGATTCTGATCTCTCTCGCTTTGTGGCCCTTCGTGGCTCGTTATGTTGCCGGTTCTGATTAATTTTATCGATCGCCGCTGAATCTTCTCCGCTGTTCTCCTTTTAGATCAAACTCCTCAGCCTTTCCTGAATCGATGAGTGAAACGTCGATTGATGAAAGGATATGTTTGAAGAAAGGATATCGTCTGCCGGCATGAACACACGATCCAGAAGCAGCAGAGAGTCATTAACTACGGTCCGCCACTCTCATGCAGCTCTCTGCCTCGGTGGAGCACCTCCTCGCTGGGAATTGTCCTGTCTCTGAACCGCGAGTTCTGCTGCACAAACGGATACGATGAATCTCTAACCCGGCATTGCAACTTCCTGTCCCAGATCGTCTAACACTTCGAGCTCCAGCGCTCTCTGTATTCTATACACCGTGACAAGATCGTCTTCTTAGTCTGTCTATTGACTGGACGAGATTTGACCTGGGCAACCGCTAATAAAGACAGCATTTGCAATAAGTATAAAGATTTCACCGCTGACGAGAGCTGGGCCTTCCGAGATGTGCAGAGGAGGCACCGGATCTGATACTTCTCCTGCGACAAGGATTGTGCCGCGGAATCCAGGATCATCGCCCAGGGGTTCTGCTAGAATGACGGAACAGACGCTTGTCCATTTCCATCACGGCCTTTGGAGCAATTGAAAGATGAGCTGTTTACTTGGGAGTTGCCCACCGACCTCTAACACCTCTTCAGTCTGGCTCTCCGTATTGACAAAGATCTTATGGAATCATGAACCAATGGCTTCAGAATCCACGCAGTTAGGGGAAAATGCTTTAACACAACGAGCTTCGGCGCGGATAGCAAAAACATGAGTCGCTAATACGGTGGAGCCGACCACCAACGCATCAAATATCAACCGAGTCGGCTCTCCCCAGCCCCTCGTTCCATTACCACAGTCCGTCTCACTCCCTCTGCACTCCTCCACAACCCGTCGGCTCCACACGCGAAGGAGGCCCTCTATTCCAGCGCAGCAGATTACTTTCTGAATGGGACTGTGTGTGTGCAGCTTGGACGCCGAGCCGAAACTTTCTCGCACGCCATCGACATCACGGCCATTGACGAAACTCCCTTGGCATCTGTGAGAGCCAGGCGGACGCCCACACGGCTTGTGCACCACGAGTCCACTCCATTCCTTTCACTTTGGGTTCCTCTTGGCTCCCCACTCAAGGCTCTCCCTGGTCGTCCGCTGCACTGTGGAGTGGGAGGCCCAGCTGCTGGACCACAAGCCTGCAACCTCGGTTGATTTCACCACATAAACTGTAGAAACGGATCGGACCTTGGCCTTCACCAAACCTGCACCGGATTATCCTGACTGAGCTATCGCCTGCAGTGAGAGAGAAGCAAACATCCTATCATATCACAGACATGACTGTGCAATCGAACTCTTCCGAAGCACCTCCCTATCCCGTGGCACTTTGCTCTCACTCACTCCGGCAAAAGCTGGAAATTTGTGTTTCAGAATAAACTCTCTGCTAGGACGCAGCTCTCTTGTCGTACTCTTGTTTTCCCAATCCTCTAGTGACTAAATACAGGCGATTCCTCGTTATCCTGACCGGTGTTTACAACCCGCTAAATGCCGACTTTGATATTGAATGACGTCATCAGCAAACAAGAAACCGTCCAGCCCGACTTCTTCCAAGCAATTTTGGTGACTTCACTCAGTCTTTAAAATCATTGACGCAAACTTCAATCAGGCTCGTTTGAAGAAATCACTGCCCAGTTATCTTCGTAATGTAACCTGCAGCTCCGAGTGTCACAACGCCCTCGGCCATTGCTACACTGCCATTAGGGATGAAGAATTTTCCAAGACGACATTTCGGGAAATCTGATCACTTGGCTGTATATCTCCTCCCAGTGATCAGGAAGAAGCTAAAGAGCAGGGCTTCAGAGATTAGACAACAAGAACAAGGTCGTGGGAGTTAGGGGCGGCTATTGGATTGTTGCCAGTCGGCAAACCTGGCCTTGCTAGGGACTCATCAGAAGGTCTGAATGATTGGTTCTTGGTTCTTGATGGTTTACCCTGTAATGTTTTATCAGGACGCATATTATGGATTCTCCTACCTATAATAACGGATAGTTCGTAAAATAATTCGTCGGACTCTAAAACTGGATCAGTCTTTTATCTGCAGTCGGGGAGTGTGTCTTTTAAGTTTATATTTGAAACCAATGTTTTGATCTCCATCACAATATTTTGACGTTTGTCCTTTGATTATGTCTGTGTAAATAATAAATTGTGTTAAACTGCTGCAGGATCCTGTAATGTGTTAAGTTGTTTCTGGTTTCTTTTGGCATTTTCTGCATTTACCACCCTGCATTTGTTGGTCTTGTATTATTTATATTTGATAATACTATTGCGTTAACCACCTGCATCGGCATTGCAACAAGGAGCCTCTCTGTCTCATGGAATAGCTCGACAACTCTCAACAATGTGGACGACGCTTCCATGTCGACGCCCAGACTGCTCAGATCGTGGGGTGTCTTCCATGCAGGGTCTTGCTTTTCCATTGGTTAATTTTTACTCATGTGGTAGTAGTTTCTACATTTTCTTGGGTTATGCTCTCATTTAAGTTTAGTAGTGTGTAGAATACACATCCTCCCGCTGAGTGCTGAGACCCGATTTCCTTGATGGAAACATATTATCAGAAGTTTTAGCTGACTGATATGTATATTTTTTATGCCTATTAATCCTCATCCTCCTCTGTGCAAGTTTCCGACACTCACTATTATGCAATATGTTATTGGGTGCCGATAACAGTTAGGAAAATTTTGTCTCAAAACTCTAATTCATCATCAACATTCTGCGGAGGCTGTGCGTCTGTGATGTTACAATTACCGGAAGGTTGTGCAACCGTTGTTGGTGTGAGTCTATTTTTAGTAGCTCCTCGAGGGTTTGGTTGTCAACTTCAATGTTTTTTTGTACACCATTGTTGTGTTCCTTAGTTTGATTTCTCTCCAGCTCTTGTGCAACTTCATATTGTGTTTGGTTTTACATGTCTGTAGGGATTATATTAGATGTTCTTTATTATCGCTATTCGCTGATCTGCTATTCCTTGTGCATTTACTTGTATGGAGTGATTGCGCGCTATATACTGCTGAGGAAGTTTATCCTTGTACGCTGTCATGCCAGTCTCAAGTACCATTACTCCATAATGTACGCACTTTATAGGTGTGTGTACTTCAATTGAAATGACGGAAACGACGGACAACAACCGCACTTAAAATGTCCATTTCATGCGTGTTTGTCTTTTCTGAATGAGTCGTGTGTTCTCAATTGTCAGTGGCCTTCTGTTACGAGAACCACCTGCAGAAGTTGCATTTTGAGGTCTTCGGGGTCGAATTTGAATGCAGGCTGTATCATTCTTGGGTGTCCCGGTGACAAGCCGCCCATTCAGCAGTACACCACTATCGGCTCGCTGACTGTCACTCCCAGCGCTAGTTCCAGCATGTCCTGGCAATCCCCTCTGCCGCTCTCCTATTGCTCTGTTCGTTACAGTGTCGGGAAGTGCATGGTCATGCACTTCGGTAGAGGAAATGAAAGGGTTATCTATTTTCTAAATGAAGAGAAAATACAGAAAAAATATCTGAGGTACAAATGGATTTTGGAGTCCTTGTGCAGGATTTCTGAAAGAGGAAGGCAAATACGAGGCTGCCATTCTGTTCAAGGGGACACAAATATAAAAATAAGGATGTAATATTGAGATTTTATAAACCACATATGAGGCCTCATTTTCACTGTTGTGTGCTGTTTTGGGCCACTTATCTTAGTAAGCATGTACTGAAACTGGACAGGGTTAAATGGAGGTTCATGAAAATGATTGCAGTGTTGAACACCTTGTCATATAAGAGCGTTTGATGCTCTGGGCCTGTATTCACCGGAATTCGGAGGGATGAGGGGCGAACTCAATGCAACCTATCGAGTGTTGCATGACCTTGACAGAGTGGATGTGGGGAGGATGTTTCCTTTGTTGCGAGGGACCAAGAACAGAGGAAACAACCTCAGAATAGAGGGACATCCTTTTAGAACAGAGAGTTGGAGGAATTTCTTTTTCCAGAGAGTAGAGAATCTGTGGAATTCGTAGACACTGGTAGCTTTGCGTGCCCTTTTTATGTATATTTAAAGTCAAGTGTAACAGATTATTCATTGGTCAGAGCATGGATGGATATGAGAGTGGTGTTGGGTGGAAGGGAAGGCAGGAGATTAAAACTGAGGGTGTAAATTGATAAGCCATAATGAATTGACGGAACTCACTTGCTGGGCCAAGTGCCCTAATTCTGCTCCTATATCTTATAGTCTTATGGTCTATTCCGTAGACATGATCCCACTTATAAGGTGACAGGGTATTGATTTTTATACTTATAGCCATCTTTTTGGCTTTAGACGCCTGTTATATTGAGAATAGATGCTGACCAAAGCCAAAATGATATTTTATTTCCCACCTGACCTTCATATCTGCTGAGCATTTCCAAATCCGGCAAGTGTGTACGCATATTAATATTGCTTTTTCTTCTCTCAGCCCAAGCCGGTGAAACATGAGGTAAGGGAATAGCCAAGTGCAGTCATTTCTCAATTGCTGGGAACTTTCATACTATTCTCTTGGTGGTGCCTATTGCGGCTTTCCGGATGTTTACATCAATATTGCCGTGTGGTCCGAATCATTGAATGCCATTGTGAAGTGAAGGTGGAACGATACCAATTGTCAATATTGCTATTGGATCAATGTGCACCCTGTTCATGATCCATAGCCTTTCCGTTTCCTCTTCATTCGGCATATTACTGGTGTTTGTCACTTACTGATTTCTGTATGTTATGTCCGTTTTGGAATGACTACATCTGCATGTTCCTGCTTGTTGATCCTGTATTGTTTCAGTATTTCTTAAACTTTTATTGGATTGACCTGCCTGTAATTACAGATCGCTCGTAATATAATTTGTAGGACTCTGACGCTGAAACTGATCAGGGTTTAGTTTATAGTAAGGTATGGTGTCTTATTAAAATGTATTTTAAAGCAGATAAATGATTGTGTCCATGTACATAATCAGATTGAGTTACACAATGTAGCATGATCCTGTAATGTGTTAAATTGTTTCAGATTTCTCTTGGCATTTTCTGCATTTATCACGTTAAATTTGCTGGTCATTGACGCTCTTCTGTGTTAGCCACCTGGTCCAGTATTGCCAAAAGGAACGCATCTGTTTCTGGGAAGAGGTCCCAAACTCTGAGCCAGGCATTGGACACTTCCTTATCTTGTCGGCTCACACCCTGGTGATCTCATCCTTGGAGGGTCACCACCTTCAAACGGCTGCCTTCTATTGAGGTAGTTTCTTCCGTTTTCGGAGTTGTGCTTTCGTTTGAGTTCAGTGGTGGGTATCGCTTATCCGAATTGCATATGCTCGGGTGGAATGCGTGTGTTTGACTGGCGTGCATTTTATTTTGTGTCTGCTTTTGTCTTCTCCCTTCAGTCCTAGGTCGTGTTAATCTATAATGCACGACTGTCCATATTGTTTTATAAAATCTGTATTTTCAGTTTTTGTTTATATTTGTAAGGATTCCAGACAGGTTTCGAACCAAGTTATTATGCCAGAGGGGTACCTTAATATCGGTTTAGGGGAAATATTCATTGTCTTTGTTATCTTTTTAGCTATGTTCGGCCGATTTTCTTAAACCTTGAAGTAAATTCTGTCAGAAGTTATTTTTTCTTTCCCTTTATTCTACTGTGACCTTCTAACTTTGCTTGCTGATATCCCAAATGTTTATCCATCGGTTGTATTGTATATAACTGCTCTGTTTTGTATTCTATTAGCTCTATTGCGCCTTTCCTGATATTTAATGATCTGCATTTATCCAGTCCAGGATTCGTGTTTATATCTTTTGAAAACAGTTCTACTATTTGAATTATTTGTTGTAGCTTTACTGATGATGGAACATATAACATTAAATCATGCATGTTTCGAAGGTATGTTAAAGTATAGCTCATTTCTTTGTTTCTGTTTTAATACACAATATTGGTCCGATTCAGTAAACTAGAGTGCAGATTTAAAGCTGAACAGAACCGCACTGGACAGAGCAACATGAAAGAATTATTTTGTTCTCCGTGGTTGATATAATATTTTGGAATCTATCAGTTTTCTTTACATCCTTTTTTTACCCTTACGGCATCAATTTTACTCTTCTGTAAATATATTGTGACATTTCATGTGACTTCTCCCTTCCGTCCTGGAGAGTGTTATTCTATGATCAACGAGTGCCCAAAGTGCTTTATAAAAATTGTCTTTTCAGTTCATTTTTATCTGTTACAATTTTAAACGGCATACGTTTTCAAACAAGTAATTTCTTACCATTTCTATTTGCACAGTTTGTTATTTTATGTATGTATTTATTTATTTATTTTTGCGCAGTGGTTGCCCGCCCTGTCTTACATTGATTACTCTCAACCTTGAACGTGAAGTTGATCGGAGAAGACCAGCTGATCGGTCCCTCCATGGCGATAACTCCCTATGAACTTCAGTGATGCTCTCCACACTAAGTCGTGCAATCTCTTCCTCAGTTAGCTTCATCTTTATCAGCGCTTTTATACCCCGGAACCCCGATATGCCGATCGTACCCATCCATCAGCCATGCTTCCATAACCAAGTACCCATAACATTCGCAATCACTTGTACAATTCAGAGGGTGCACTGTTCTAACTGTCCCAGTGATGAAAAAATAACTTTAGTAATGTTAATAACCCGCTGAATCGCATTAATATTTAGGAGAGACGATCTTGTATTTGGGTGCCGTATCAGCCTGATGATCATAGATAGATAGATAGATACTTTATTCATCCCCATGGGGAAATTCAACATGTGGATGTAAGGAGAGAACCCAGAGTAGCAGTGAAACCGTGTAGTGTAAGATCCAGAATTAACTCAGACTCAGACTTAAAATTAACAGGAAGGCACAAACCCTATCTAAAGGTGAAATCACAAGCAGTAGTACTTGAAAGGGAACTCTTTCGATTGGGCACTGAGTGATCAGGACAGGCTAATAAGTACAGACTTTCTATGAAAAGCAATAACTGGCAGCCTGCATGATAAATGGACAGCGGCATCGAACCACACAGCGGGCAACCAGAGTGGCGAATCCTCGACACTAGCCACTTTTCAGTCCGGCCAATGACGGTGGAGCTCTACCCTGGTTGTGAACTACCGGGGACTTGATGTTAATCTTCATCCTGTCTTGAATCAGGCTTTTTACGTTATTCCATTGCATGTCGGGACGCCACATTAGGGCTGAGAATTTGTATTTTCATATGAGTTGATTGCAGACTCGTGCTCCATTCTCTCGGCCACTTCACGTGAACCTTCAATAACTTTGGCAGGCTATGTCCACCAAATAATAGATAATCTCTGTTTTTAAAACTAGGGCACTTAGTGAGAGATTGCACTCTGGCGACTCGCTGGCTAATGGACCCTGACACGCGCCTTTGTAAATGCCCTCGAAGTGACAATGAATGATAAACGGACGTCGTTCCCATGGAGTACCCATCTGTATATCGATCCAGTGAGGTTGAAAAAGAATCACTTCCGTCTCCAAAACGGCTTCTCATTGTCTCTCTCTCTGTGAAATCCGTTCGATCAAAGTCACAATATCTTGCACTGCAGCAGATTAAAGATAATTAATTTCACAGAGAAACAGAGAGAGAAACAGAGATGCAGACTGATAGGTGATGTATAGATATATTGTCCAGAAAGACATAACGTGCAAAACAGTAAATAGGGAAAACGAGGTCGTTGTTCTTTCCATGTGGTGGCAGGAATGGAGATTTTTTTCTCGGGATGGCTTCATCAGAGCAAATGCAAGTGGACGTAATGAGTTCAGTTTTGTTTATCTTGTTTTTGCTGATGATTATCTGCGAAACCTAAGACTATTTCCAGATAATAGATCCACAGTTCGACCTGTTTGGGAAATTTATGACCCACGATTGTTTCGAAGCGCGAGTCACGTGACAGATTTTATTCCGAACTCTGAAACAGAATCTTAGATTTGGAGAACTCATTCAATGAAACAAACTACGTAGGAGGGGAAGCCTGCTAAAACTCATCCATCTCCAACCATCATCCCTTGACATTCAATGGCACTACGATCACTGAATCCCCTACTATCAACCTCCTGGCGGTTACCATGGACAGGAAACTGTACTGGTGTATCTACGTAAACACCGTGGCTACCAGAACAGGACAAAGGCTAGGGCTCCTGCGGAGACTAACTGAACTTGTGACTCTCCAAAGCCCGTCTACCATCTACAATGCTCAGGTCGGGACTGTGTTGGAATACTTGCCACTCGCCTGGAGGTGTACAGTTCCATCAACACTCAAGAAGCTTGACACCATCCAGTACAAGACAGCCCACCTGATTGGTACCCCTTCCACACGCATGCAATCCCTCCACCACCAATGAACAGTTGCAGCAGTATAACTACCTATAACACCGCCCCGCCATCTCCATGTAGATAACTGACACACCTGAACCCCTGACCCAGTTCACTGCAACAACACGCCATAGTTCCTGAGGCAGCTCCTTCCAGGTCCACAACCACTAACATCTAGAGGGATGAGAACAGCAGATACCTGGGAACATCACCATGTGGGAATCCCCCTTCAAGGCACTCACCATCCTTAAATGGAAACACAACGCCATTCCTTCATTGTCACTGGGTAAAAACATGGAAATCTCTCCCTAACAACACAGTGTGGATGTCCCTACACCGCAGGGAATGCTGTTCAAGAAGGCAGCTCACCTCCACCTTCACGAGGGCAACTACGGATGAGTAATAAATGCTGGGTTAGACGGCGAAGCCCACATCCCGTAAATGAATAAACAAAAACTCGCCCTCAGAACTGGGTCAAGGGTGTAGGTGTGTGAATTCTCAACATGGAGATGGCAGGGCGGTGAATGATAAATGAGACCATGGAGCTTTATTCAGTCTCTGTGACGAACTGCATGTGTACCAATATCAGGTAGGCAGTGTCTAAGCAAATAAATAAGTGGTCGACGTTTCATCCACGGCCCTTCAAGAGGGTTTAAAGGGAGAAGGAAGATGTGCGAATAAGGTTGGTGGAGGGGAAGAAGGAAAAGCTGGAAGATGGTAGGTGACGGCAGGTGGGTGGTGCTGTGGGGCGAAATAAGTGGAAAATGCAAAGGGCTGGAGAGGAAGGAATCTGATAGGAAAGGAGAGTAAATTATGGGATAAAGGGGAAGAGGAGGTGCTCCAGCGGCAGCGGCAGACGATTTAGAGTCCAGAGTGGGGAATTAATGAAGAGGGAAAGATGAGTGAAAAAGTACCGGAAGATAGAGATACCATTGTTCATGCCACAAGATTGGAGGTTACCCTGGCGGAATATAAGAGGAGGCCGTTGATTGACATGTCGGACCGAGAATGGGGATAGATTTTGAAATGGTTTGTCCACCGGGAAATGACACCTTTAACGGTTGGGGCTGCGTGGCTGGACAAAGCGTTAATCCATTAGATTAACGGTTTGCATTCGTTTCGTATCTCCGTAAGCCTGGTTGCGACATTATTTTAAGGCTCCGGACGATATTACAAGGACCTACAAACAACATGAATTTCCATAACCAAGACAATTTCCAGAGTGAAGCAAAGCAGCTGAATGGCAGTATCGCTTTGGTCTATGATGACAAAGTCCATGCAGTCTAGGAAGGGACAACATCAGCAATAACTATTATTAAACCGAGAGGCGAACCTGAGAGTGTTTCGCAACAATATTCACTGACTTCTCGAATCGTCACTTCTTTGTCTTTAAGATTTTGCAGTTTCGCGTCAGGCTATCCATACCTCATCACAATTGGGATTTTAATTGTATGACATCATGTTTATTTTTACCCCAGCTGTTGGAAGACACGTCAGTCTTGTGTAGTATTGAATATTCAGCCTGCTGGAGCCAGTATAAATGAATGACCGTGGAGATTCGTCAGCTCAGAGTTTCTTCAGGGAGATCGCGGGCAGCTGGAAGACAGGCTGAATCTCACACAACATGCTTGAAACATTTTACCGTGTGAGAAAGATATGGTACATGATCATTGCCATTATCGGTGTTCCTGGTAAGAACCTAGACGAACTACATTCGCAGTTCTGTGTGCGCGGTCTTTGTACTTGTTCAGTCACCGACCGTGTTGTGATGTCGGTGCATTGGTGCAGCCATTGTGACAATACTGTGTTCGGTCAGAAGTTATCTTGCAGTTTTTTTCTTTTTACTTTTCTGTGGTCTAGTCTCAAAATGAACCGGCAGTTCAAACAGGGGTAGAGTGGAAGATCTGGGGGCTGAATTCAGTTTTGTGGACCCATGGCGGCCATTTCTGGTTTATCAATGGAAACTTGTCGTGGAAGTAGACTACGATGATCCAGCGAGCTCGACACACTGATGGTTTACTTGGCGTTATTCTGTAGCTATAACACAAAATGATTTAAATTCAAGTGTAACGGTATTGTGCCGTGTTTTAAGACATTACTGTAAGTCTGAAGGGAACGGAATTTGAGGAGAGAGCGGTAGACATCTTAAACTCTGAATCATCGGGGGTATCAAAAATTCAAATAAGGTGTGTTAGCGTATTAGTTTACCAGAGTTGTTTCTACGCCCGATTATCAGCGAAGTGACGGGGTAGGGTTCAGGAGATCCCCGCTCTGGAACAATAAGCATCGAAATATTTCGAATAATGCTGCAGTAACTTGGAACAATTCCTAAAAGTGGAAGATGTTTTGAAGTGTAAACACGAGGAAATCTGCAGATGCTGGAAATTCAAACAACAACACACACAAAATGTGGCTGGCCTGCTGTGTTCCACCAGCATTTTGTGTGTGTTGATGTTTTGAAGTGCTTATGCTGTCTTTCCTTCGGAAAGTGTATGGTTTAGGCACTAACGCTCAAAGGAACTGAAATGCTCAGCGGGTCTGGCAAAATCTTTGAAAAGCAAAAATTAGACCTTTCCAATTGGATACCTTGACAGAGTGTGAAAGAATCCCGGCGCAGACCCTATGGGCGGCTAACAAACGGGAGCAGAAGTTTAAGCCAAGACAGGCGAACAGGGGAAATAAATTCGCTGTTTAAGTGGACAGTGGCCGAGGGGCGGTGCTTCGCTGTATGAGGAGAGTGCCATAAACAGAGGTAACGGATTCGCGGCAATAACCATCATTGAGAATCGTGCAAGAGTATCCACGCTTTTACACATCAGCCGAACACCTTGAGGTTTGTATTGGTCTTTCGAAAGTGCCCCCCACCCCCGCAATCAGTTGAAAAGCATCCTTTACGAACGTGCACTTCTACTGGTGACGAGCACCGTACCCTTTCACCCAGCATGTACCAACATGGGGCAACTGCGACTCCCGCTTTACACTTTTTAAATCTACAGGAATGTGCTAGAAAACACAAAGTCTGACTTATGATAATTCCGAGCTTGTCTCTGCTCTGAAAAAGAACGGAGAGGCGAGACAGTAATTCACTCGCTCCTTTTGCTGTTCCCCCAGTGAATTTGCTGGCGATTGTGATCCTGTCCCGGGGAAAGTGCGGCCTCTCCACCTGCACCACTCGCTACCTGGTGGCCATGGCAACGGCGGATCTTCTTACCATCACCTTTGACGTCATAATGTGGCGGATCAGTTATTACTACTTCCCCGGTAATTTCCTGGACATCACCCCGGTATGCAGTGCGGTAGCTGTCCTGGGATTTGCAGCCACAGACTCTTCTGTCTGGTTCACTGTCACGTTTACATTTGATCGGTTTGTCGCCATCTGTTGCCAGAAGCTGAAAGCAAAGTATTGCACCGGGAAAACTGCGGCTGCGGTTCTGACAACAACCGGCGTTCTGTTCTTTTTTAAAAATATGCCTGAATTCTTTACATTTAATCCTGCGAAAGTGATTGACAATATACTCTGGGATTGTATTCGAAAGCCGGCCTACTATACGGATCCCGGGTGGATGGGGTATGACTGGCTTTCTACTGTTTTGAGGCCTTTACTCCCCTTCGTGTTGATCCTACTGTTCAATGCTCTGACAGTCAGACACATTTTAGTGGCTAGTCGCGTCCGTAAGGGGCTGAGGGGTCAGAGCAAGGCGGAGAACCGCAATGACCCGGAGATGGAGAGCAGGAGGAGGTCTGTGATCTTACTACTCTCCATCTCCGGGAGCTTCATCATCCTGTGGTCCGTTAAAGTTGTCGAATTCCTTTATTACATCATTGCGGGTCTGGATCAAAATAATTACAATGATTCCGAAATCATACTTCAACATTCCGGATACATGCTGATGATATTAAGTTGCTGCACAAACACGTTTATTTATGGGGTAACTCAGTCCAAGTTCAGAGAGCAGTTCATCAGCGCAGCGAAATATCCGCTCACGCCAATTATTCAACTAATTAATAAACAAAATATCTAAGTTGTTCTCAGGGGCCGTCGCTGTTTGTCATCATGACTCTACAGATCTGACGGTCATCTAAGAACGTGGCAGCGGGGAGAATAAACATGGTTCAGAGCCCGAGAGAGGCACAGCAGGGGAACAGACCTCTGGGTCCTAGCAATTATTAAACTCACCCTACCTTTTGCTATTTTCGTTTCACCATATTCCCGCTCACATCGCCACCACATCCCTTTTCATAATGATAGACCGGGCCGGGATCTGAGGACAGTTCAGACCAACTCGGCAAAAAGGCAAGTCATTCCTTCCATTAGCCTTTTGCCTATGAATGAAAAGTCTACGTGAACTTTGTTAAGGAGAAACGCTTAAGAGTACAGAACACGTGTGTTCTGACCATCATTGTGCGAATATCTATGAAAAAGACAGATGCCCACCCTGCTCCAGAAAAGTAAGTTTCCCAAACATGACCAGTTTTTGCTAAAAGGATGTTGCGTCTGCCTGATGGATCCATTTCTCTCCAGATACCTCGTCATTTCTTATTTAATGATAGCTTCAAGCATTTTCCCGACTACAGATGTTAAACTAACTGGTCAATAGTTACCTGCCTTTTGCCTGCGTCCTTTTCTGAGCAGTGGCGTGACATTCGCCATTGCCAATCCGCCGGGACCTGCCCAGAGTGCAGAGAATTTGGTAAATTACCACCAGAGCCTCGTCTATAACTTCTGCCATTTCATTCAGTCCCCTGGGATACATTCCATCGGGAACAGACCATCATCAGAATCTATCTTCAGGCCCACACGTTGGTTCAGCACTACCTGTTTCGTGATAGCCATTGCATCCAGGTCGTCACATCCCATCGCATGACATATCAGTTAGACGTGTCTTCCACCGTGAAGACCGACCCCACAAAATAGACATTCAATGGCTCGGCTATTTCCCCATTTTATCGTTGCTCGGTCATTTAGTCGAGTCCGACTCTTCGTGACCTCATGGACCATGGGGTCCACAGGGTTTTTCATGGCGAGATACGGGGATAGATTGCCAGACCTTTCTTCCGTGTAGATACTGCTGCTGCCCAGGATGGGACTCAGCTGGTAGTTTCATAAACTACCTTCTCTTTCTTTCTCGCACCCTTGCTGGTTCTTTTATGGTAATTTAATGTCTTGCTAATTTTCCAATTTCCCACCGCTCTTGGTGACTTTACAGACACGAGCGTTTAGCTTTTAGATGACTTCCTTTATTTCCTTCGTTGCCTAAGGCCGGCTCTGCCCACCCTCACTCCCGTTGCTTTTAACTGGAATATGCTTCTGTTGAGCACCGTGAAAAAGCTCTCTGAAAGTTGTCCACTGTTCCTGAACCGTCCCACCATACAGCCTGTGCTCCCAGACTACACTAGACAAATCCTCCCTCATCCCATTGTTTAGGCATGACACGTTGTGTTTCGATCGAACTATTGCAACCTCCGTTTGTATGACACCGTTGGGATGCCTTTCATAAAGAGTCATGTTCATCCATTGGTTAACTTTTTCTTCTGTAGTGAGCTTTTATGTCAGTTCAGTGGTATGTAGTTCGAAGCAGAATAACACATGCTCGCACCAAGTGCTGAATCCTGTTTCCTTTGACGAAAGTATTTCCTTACTTAGATGCCTCGGCACCATAACCTTCCTTTCTCTCACCATGATACGCTTATCTTCTAGTTTCCACTTACCTTCTCAACCCTCAATCCACGGCAGACCCTGCTCTCTCAGTCACTCTTACTCTCTTACTCTCCCTTCCCTACACTTCTTCTTCGATTTCCTCTCAACCAAATACTCACCATTCGTCTTCCTCACACCACTACCTCACATTCTCTGGCCCGTGCACTCTTCTCCCCTTTCTGTCTATAACCCCCACATTGAATTTCTACCCGTGTTCATAACAGGATATTGGGGAGGAGGTAGAGTGACAGAGAGAGAGAGAGAGAGAGGTGTCGACAGAGTGATGAGCATAGCAAGGATAGTCTTGCCAGTGATACGAGATGAGAGACTGGGGGAAATAGAGAATTGGGGAGTGATGCAGATACTGGGGTGAGCGACAGTCGAGGAATACAGAGAGAGTGTGTGGAGAAGGTCAGACTGGGTGGTGGCAGGAATAGAGTGGGGGGAGAGAGACGACAGGAGAGAGACGGGAGGGAAAAATGGGGCGGGGAGAGAAACGTCAGGAAAGAAACAGGGAAGGAAGAGACTGGGAGAAACTCAAACCGAGAGGGACGGGGAAAGAGACAGTGGAGCAAATCAGACGGCGGAAAAGACGGTGGGGTTGGGGAACGTGAAGAGAAGACAGAGCGGAATCGGAGATAAGAGGGAATCTAGGTAGAAGGATGTACGGCACGGAGATCGAATAGGGGGATGAGAGAATAACAGGAGAAGAAAGGCTGTGGGACAGGGAGAGAGAGTCAGGTATACAGACGGAGGAGTGAGAGTGGAGAAAGAGAGAGAGACTGCGGTAGAAAGACTAGTGAGGGAGAATCTGGAAGAGGTGACTGGAAATCTGGTGAAAGTGAAACCTTGCGGTTTGTGAGAGAGACCGAGGAGGGGAGAGAGATACAAGGCGGAGTGGGATGTATCGATGGATGGAGAGAGGGACCGGGGTAAGGATAAATATTTACGGTAGCCAGAGAGTAGGGGTGTGGAGAGATTTTGCATGGACAGAGATCGATATGTGGCAGGAGATTAGACTGTGGAAAGACAGGGAGGGTGAGGGAGAAGAGAGATCGGGGCGCAGCGAAAGTGGGACAGAGAGAGACACGAGGAGATAGCGGGAAGTGTGGGAAAGAGAGACTCCGCAGAGAGACTCGAGGTCAAGAGAGTAACGAGGTAGAGAAAGGGAATGGTGGAGAGTCTGCAGGAGAGCGACACCGAACGGGAATGAGTAGCGAGAGAGAAACGGCGGGAGACAGGGGCCGGCGTTGGTAAGAGGCGCGATGTTGGAGAGAGACTGGGGGGAGGCAGAGACTGTGAGAGACGGATGGGAGAGCAAAGAGACTACGGGCAGAGAGAGACCAGAGGATGTGGAGAGAAGGACGGGAGAGATAAACGTGGGAGAGAAGGCGGGGAGAGACAGATGGAGACGAGAGTCTAGGCAGTGGGAGGAAGAAAATGAGGGAGAGAGTGGGAGGAGGGAAGGGGAAACTATAACAAAATTAATGTTTTGGTGTGATTATTCCAGCCGCCTCCCTTCGTAAACGGGAAATACACAATAATCAGCCTCAGTCCACTACCCAAAATAATCCCATTGCCTCGTCATGTCCTCCTAACCCGTCAGCCCCTAAACTACTCCCACTCCCTGTTCATTGCCTGCAACTCTACATCAGTCCCCAAACTAATCCTGCTTTATCATTCTTTCCCGTAAGCACCAAATCAGTGCCGAAACTAAATCACCAGCCCGTGTCAGTCCCCAAACTATTCCTGCTTTCACACTCTCTCTCAACAGCCCCATGTCAGTCCCGAAACTAGTTCCACAGCCCCGTGCTCTCCCCACAGCCCGCGTCCATCTCCAGGCTAATCCCAGAACTCATTCTCTCCCCACAACCCCTTGATAATTCTAAACCGATCCCATTGCCCCTTTCCCCGCACAGCCCTGTGCCAGTCTCTAAAGTGATCAATTGTGAGGTGGATTCCTGAGCCTAGTCGGCTGCAACCTCGGAGTATAAATCTTGAAAAATGTGGAGGTTGCATGGGGGTTCTCGATGGATTTTTGCCATTGAGGCAGGGAAATAATGGTAGGGTGAAGGAAACACGGTTGACAGGAGATGTTGAACATCTGGTCAAGACGATGAAAGGAGCATTCTTAGAGTTTAAGAAGCAAGTTTCAGACAGAACTGTAGAGAGTTATAAGGTAGTCAGGGACGAATTGAAGAATGGAATGAAGAGAACTAGAAAAAAGGGCTCAAGGACGTAGCAAGGAGGATTAAGGACATTCTATATTTAAGTGAAGTGGCGGATGACTCGAGGAAGTACTGGTTAAGGAGAGAAGACTAAAAAAAAACGCCCGGGGGTAGGGGAGGGTGTGTAGGTTCTTAATGAAGATTTTACAAGACAGGGATCTTGACGTTTGTCAGGACAACGTTAAACAGGCTGATATACGACAACATTTCGAGGTCAAGAGAGACAATATGCTAGAAATTTTGAAAAATATCATGATAGGTTCTATCTTGTGTGGCCGGGATGCACCCTCGGCTACTGTGGGAAGTGGGGGAAGAGATTGTCTCGCCACTGGAGATGACCTTTGCCTTATCATTGGCTTCAGAAGTAGTGTCAGAGGATTGGACATGGGAAATATTGTTCATTTGTTCAAGAGAAGGAGTAGGGATAACCCGAAAATTATACTCCAGTCTTACTTCGGAGGTAGAAAACGATTGGAGAAGGTTCTTAAGAGCCATGATTTACGAAAATGCGTATAAGCTTAACATGATTAGGGAGGGTCAGCAAGGCTTTGTGAGGGGAAGGTAATCTCTCGCGAGTCTGGTTAAAGTCTACCAGGATGTGACAAAGCACATTGATAAAGGTAGAGTAATTGATCTGGTGTAAATGGATTTTAAAGAGACGTTCGATACACTTCACCATGATAGGTTCTTTCAGGAGGCATGGTTACCAGGGAAAGCTGGCAGCAGGATTCAGAATTGGCTTTTGTCCATAGAAGGCAGAGGATAATTATGCAGGGAGTGTTGTCTCGCTGGAGGTTGGTGCCCTGCAGTGATCGGTTCTGAGAATCACTGCTTTTTGTGTTTCATAAATGATTTACATGAGGAAGGGTAAGGGTGGGATATTGTATTTGCCATGATGTGGAGGTTGGAAGAGTTGTGGATAGTGTAAACAGTTACTGTATGTTACCACGAGATACTGACAGGATGCAGAACAGTGCTGAGAGGTACGAAGCGATTCACTCTGGAAGGACGAATCTGAAGACAGAATACAGGGTGATCGCAGGACTGTTAATTTGGAATAGCTGTTTTAGGGAAAATCCACATCTGACATTTGGAGTGTGCTGAAAGACCATTTGCACAGAGTACAGGGCCGGTATGTTCTAGTCAGAAGGAAGGACAAGGAAGTAAGAGAACCATGGGTGTTGAGGGAGATCGTGAATAACGCCAAGAAAGAAAAGCAAAAGTATATTAAGCTGAGAAAGCTCGAATCAAAGGGAACGCTGGGAGGTTTGAAGAAACCAGAAAAGATCTTAAAAGGGGTATGAGGAAAGTTCCCGGCAAGTGGGAATAAAGGTGCTCTCGACATGCAGCAAGAGAATAACTAGGAAGTGCACTCGAAGATAAAGGAATGGGGAGAATTTGATTGGATGCGAAAGATGTCAATGAAGTCCTTAATGAGTACTTTATATCAGTATTTACCAAGATAGATGTGGAGATTAAGACGATCAGTGTTGAGAACATTAACATGTTAGGGCATTTGGAAGTAAACGTAGTGTTGCGTCTCTTACAGAGCATTAAGTTGGGTAAGTCCCAGCACCTGATTCCGCGGGTTATTGACCATTGCTGGGGACCTCGCCAATATCGCTGTGTCCGCCCTAGACAGAACGTCTACTCCAGATTTGCCAATCCAAAGGATTCCCACATCACACCCTGGGATTGAGAGCTTTTCTCCATCACCAGGCTGAGGAAGATGGGGTTCCCTTCTCTATGAGTTATGTGGTTTCCTGTAAACAATAAACTTGTTGAGTGACAGACTGAGTGAAAGAGAATGGAGAAGACAATACTTGATCAGTAATGGGACATCCCAGTGACTTTGAGCACAGGAAGACACTCAACAGCCTGTGCACCCATTCTGCAAATTTCTGGGTTCAGTTATTAGCAGCAAAGTACTGACTGTGGAAATTACACATCAGAATGTTATTCGGGACACAGAGCCCAGCAGCACTTCGGCCCTTCTAGTCAATGCCGACTTCTTTGTGTTTTTACTGCCTAGTTCCATTCACCTTACTATACCCTTCATACACTCTCAGCCACGTCCTCATCCAAATTTCTCTTTAGTGTCTAAATCAAACCCACATCCTCCACTTCCACTGGCAGCTCATTCTACACTCTCACCAACCTCTGAGTGAAGAATTCCCCTTCAGATTCCCCAAGAATATTTCACCTTTCGCTCCGTGGGGGTGAGAGGGAAGACGGAGCGGAGAGAGATGGAGTTAAGGGGAGGGGGAGGCCAATTACAGAGAAGGAAACACAGGACAGTCATCGAACACAGAAGCAAAGATACAAACCCTGCGGCTCAACTTGTCCGTGCCAAAGGGATATTTCTTCCTAGACCCACCTACCTGCATATTATCCTCTCCCCGTACATCTCCCGTTCTGTACTTCTCCAACTTTCTCTCAAATGTCAAAAGCGAACCCACATCCACCACTTCCACAGGCAGCTCGTTCCACACCCCCAACAACCTCTGAGTGAAGAAATTCACCCTCAGGTTCCCCTAAAACATTTCACTTTTCAACCTTGAACTATGACTCCTGGGGGATTTGGGTGAATAGCGGGTAGGTGCGGGAGGAGAGCGAAGATGGTGGACTGGGAGAAGCTGAGCGGGGAGAGTGAATTAGACGAGGTGTTTATACTCACTGTTGCTCAGAAGAAAATGTAATTGTTTGAACTTACTTGCTGTAAACTTTCCACCCATACCCTGCACATTCTCAACCAAATTATTGATACAGGTGACAGGTAACACGAAGCTCACACCTGTGAGCTGCCTTAATGACTATCGTCCAGTGACACTCACATCTCTGGTGATGAAATACTTCGAGAATTTGGTCATGGCTAGAATCAATTTCTGCCTCAGCAAGGAACTGGACCCACTGCAATTTGCCTATCACCAAAATAGCTCTACAGCAGATGCGATCTCAATGGACTTCACACGGCTTTAGATCACCTGGACAATATAATCATGAAAACAGTTCTGCTAAACAACGGAAAATTGCATCTCCACAAAGTCCTCACTTGAGGCGACTACCTATAGCCGTGACACAGGAAATCACATCATCACTCTCCTAATACGGTGTATGATCATCTAAAACAACAGCGAAAATGGACTATTCGATAGCTCCTGTTCCCACACACCCGAGACCATGCTTCCCTAGGTAAAACCTTCTCTCCCCTCACCCCTTCCCCGCCCCTTTGTCACTCCCGATTGGCCACTACATACGAATGCACTCTCCAATTATATCTCCCACGAGGCTGTACAAACCCGTTTCCATCTCTGATGCAGAGGTCACATCGACAACCCCCACCTCCCCCCCCAACCTTCCCAATGTGCACTCGCAGCCTATGACGGTGACAGCCTTCCCAGACTCTGGGGTTTTGTAGCAAACACAATGTTAGCAGCAAGATTAGACAGTAACTAATATGAACAGAGAATTGTTGCTTTCTGAAAGAACACACGAGCTGAACTGTATGATGCATTGGACAGGATCCTCCTTTGTTATGCAAATTAATTTGTCCCGTATCCATCCTTCCCGGGTCACGGAATGTCCAATCATCCTCCAACAGCTTCTGCACCGCTGCCCTCCTCGACTGCGGCTCCAAACCTTTGCCACCACTCATCCCACATATATACGCCCACCAATCACCTCTTACCACAAACACAAACCGATCCCCTTTCACCCACACCCTTTTCCAGCTTTGGGAACCACAACTAACTCATCACACAGACTGGGCTCGGGCGCACAGCTAAACGTGCGCCGCGGGACCGGAGAGCCCGGACACTCCAAGCGTCCGGCAGAACTCGTTCCCAGGCCTTTCCCACTGCAAACGCCCGCGGATTTACAGAAACCAGGGATTAGCCCCTTCCTCACCGTCGCCCAAACGGGAGAACCGCCGGCAATCCCTGAGCTCGGCACTGCGCTTGCAGTGGCCGGAGGACCCCGCAGCACCCCTACGCGTTGGAGGATGTTACCGCAAAACCATCAGTGCCTCGAGGTTCTCGCAGCGCCCCTGCGCGTCGCCGGAGTTGACAGCGCCACCAGCGTCTGAGATTCCAGCAGCGTCCCAGCCCGTCGCCGAAGGTAACTACAGCGCCAACAGTGGCTGGAGGCGGACAACACGGAGTGTACAGCTATCGGTCGGTCCTGTCACTGAGAGACGACCAACCTCCACATCAAATCCATCCAAACGAATCAGGGCGAAATTTGATGACAAACAAATATAATTCCTCACAGCAATTAGCAGTCTGAATAATTCCTTGAATTTTAATGGAAGGGGTACCTATGGTTTACATTGTCAGACTGACCAGTTTACCAGTGACAAAGATTGCAGCGACGAGAGATCTGTTGACTAATACACCGCGTGTAGAGCCCACTGAGAATTCCGGTTTGTACGAGTAAAACAGTTGTTTATCAAAATACGAGATAGTTCACTGACGGAAGCCTCCCCAAACCACATCATCCCGAGAAGGTCCTCCCCACTAGATTTGGGGTTTTATAACCTATGTCGAGAGGAACACCACGCTGCCCACTCCACCAACAACACGGCACAGCCGGACACATAACAGGGGACTTTACATCCCACAACACTGGATTCAGTGATGAAACCCGTGATTAATGTTGTTGTCCCACTGAAATCACGAGAAACGTCCATTAAGGTGTTTTAAATACAAGCGCTTCCCCACAGTGGACGTCACACTAGCGGCCCCACGCGCCTGACGTCATTCATGGGTTCTGCTCACCGGGATCTGTCGTCACCCACGTGCTGCTGTGCTCGAGCTTTATCGGTTTAACGGCTGGGCTAATAATTAAGTGTTTATAAACATAGACTGATTTAACTGAAAGCTGCACATTTCCTGTGTGGGTCTGAATTGTGTGTCGGGATGGGATGGGAATCGAAATTATAACTCTGAGAACTCTGTGACCAGGGGGTGGCTGAAAAGGGATCGGGGAAGATATGGAAGGAAAAACTAAATACGTGTCTGGTGTAAATATGGAAATAATATAGGGAAATAATGAAATAATTTGGGAAATGCGGCGGTGGGTCGGGCAATATGTGAAGGGGGAGGAACAGTCACCGAGTCACGTGATCTTGTTTTACCGCGGATCGTCAGCAATAAGCAGATTGCGCATGCTCACATTCCCGGGAAAGGCAGTGTTGTTTTTTCGTTCTTTGTGAAAGCGGGACGGCGGTGAGATCGGGATCCGGAGGGGGTTCTCGCCCCCTTGGATGGGGAGCCGGAGACGGATTATTCTCTGCGGGGTAGCAGCAACAATTTCCCTTCGGTGAGTATTGAAGCCGGTCCCGAGCGGGGAGGTCTGACGTTGGGTGGTGAGTTAACTTTCCCGAATTCAAACAAGATCAAGCCTGCAGATGTTGGAAATGCGAGCAACGCGCACAAAATGCTGGAGGAACTCAGCAGGCCGGGCAGAATCTAGAGGAAGAATACAGTCGACATTGCCGGCCGAAACCCTTCGGCAGGACTGAAGAATAAAAGGAGGGGGTGGGGAGGGAGAGAGAAACACAAGGTGATCGGTGAAACCTGAAGGGGGAGGGGATGAACTTTCCTGAACTGGCGGCCTCGCCTCACTTACTTCACAGAATCTGCCGGGGTCGGTCCGGGTTGTGAGACCTTCACACCGAACCGTCTGAGATGAGCCGCCGCTCAGCCCCTGTTGTTCCGGTCCTATTAGCAAGATGACGTACAACACGTTTCCATATTGTTACTGACAGAGAATTGTATAATTTGTGTTCCGTGTGTTATCTGAATGTACTTGCCTGTGATGCTGCCACAAGTCAGTGTTTCTCTGTACCTGTACCTTCCCGTACTTGTGCACTTGGCAATAAATTCAACAGTTCCTGCGAAAAGTCAGTGAGATTTGATTAGTGATGATCAGCTTGGCAGCTCGGTAGGTCGAATGTATGAGACAGTACACTGTTAAATGCAAAACCCTGAACAGTGTCGATGATCAGAGGGATCTTAGACTCCAAGTTCATCGCTCCCTGAAAGAGTCCGCACAGATTGATCTGCACAGGTTAAGAAGGCAAATGGCGTGGTTGTCTTTATCATTGAGTTCAAAAGTCGGGAAGTTATGTTGCAGCTTTATAAGATTAATTAGGCCACATCTGGAGTATTTTATACAGTTGTGGTCGCTCTCATTCTCTGAAGGATATCGGGGCTTTGGAGAGGGCGCAGAAGAGGTTTACCAGGATATTGCTTGGAATAGAGGGCCTGAGCTATAATGGGAGGTTGGTCAATCTTATGTTCTTTTCTCTGGAGCCGTGCCGGCTGGGGTGAGACTGAATAGACGTTTATAAGATTACCAAAGGATAAGAAGCAGTGTCTCAGAAAGGCAGCGTCCATTATTAAGTAACTCCAGCACCCAGGGCATGCCCTTTTCTCAATGTTACCATCAGAGAGGGAGATATAGAAGCCTGAAGGCACACACTTAGTGACACAGAAACAGTTTCTTTCTCTCTGCCTTCTGATTGCCGAATAGACATTGAACCCTTGAACACGACCACACTTTTTAAATATATAGTATTTCTGTTTTTTGCATGATTTTTATTTTATTCATAGAATAATAGAAAACCTACAGCCCAGTACAGTCCCTTCAGCCCACAAAGTTGTGCTGACATGTTCCTGCCTTAGAAATTACTATGGTTACACATTGCCCTCTATTTTTCTAAGCTAGTTTTTCTCTATTTTCCTCCAGTGCCGCCAGGTACCTATCCAAAAATCTCTGAAAAGACCCTATCATACCCGCCTCCATAACCATTGCTGGCAGCCCATTACACCACTCTCCACCTCTCTCTGACTAAAAAAACTCACCCCTGATATCTCCTCTGTACCTACTCCCCAGCACCTTAAACCTGTGTCCTCTTGTAGTTACCAATTCAGCCCTGGGAAAAAGCCTCTGACTACCCACATGATCAATGCCTCTCATAATCTTATATACCTCTATCAGGTCATGTCTCATCCTCTGTCACTCTGAGGAGAAATAGCCAAGTTCACTCAACCTATTCTCATAAGGCCTGCTCCCCAATCCAGGCAACATACTTTTAACTCTCCTCTGCACCCTTTCTAAGATTTCCACATTCTTCCTGTAGTGAGGTGACCAGAATTGAGCACAGTGGAGTGTGACCAGGGTCCTATATAGCTGCAACAAAAACTCTCGGCTCCTAAACTCAATCACACAATTAATAAAGGTCAATGCACCGTAGACCATAGAGTCAACCTGCATATCAGACTTGAGTGTCCTATGGACTCGGATCCCAAGATCCCTCTGATCCTCCGCACTGTGAAGAGTCTTCCCATTAATGCTATATTCTGCCATCATGTTTGAGCTAACAAATTGAACAACTTCAAACTTATCCGGGTTGAACTCCATTTGGGACTTCTCAGCCCAGTTTTGCATCCTTTCAGTGTCCCACTGTGACCTCTGACAGCCCTCCACACTATCCACAACACTCCCAACATTTGTGTCATCAGCAAATTTACTAACACATCCCTTCACTTCCTCGTCAAGGTCATTTATAAAAATCACGACGATCAATGGACCCAGATATACGTATACTGTAATTTTTTATTATTTTGTTTTTTTTTCTTCTATATCATGTATTACATTGAAATGCTGCTGCAAAGTTAACAAATTGTACACCACATGCTGGTGATAATAAACCTGATTATGAACCTGAGTGGATAGAAGATACATTTTTCCTGGGGATTGAAATGTCTAATACACTTAAGGTGAGACCAGATGTAAGCAACAAATTTGTCTCTTTCCACAGAGTGGTGGGTAGCTGGACCCTCTGCCTGGGGTGGGAGACCCCCACCAGTCACGTGATCCTGTTTGCCCCTCCCATTTATCCGCAGATGTAACAATCTCTTCACACATGCTCACTGTCTCCGGGTGGGTGGTGTTTTCCTTTCTGCTCAGTCTTCAATGTTTAATGTTCAGTGAGTTTTGTTCATAGTAACATTTAATAGAAATGTTTGGTTCTCCTTTTTATTGCTAATCGGCTTCATTGTCTTTCATGTTAAAGTTAGACATGTAGTGAGAGATTTCTTGGAAGAAAAACCCCAAATGGAAGCAAACCATGACTGAAGACGAGGGAACAGCAACAAGTGAACCAGCCCGAGGATTGAGAGCACCAACTGGAGAGAACCCATCTGACTCGGGAGATTCCAGTGATTCAGTCAGGAGAAAGTTTGGTGAGTCTCATTTACTCAAACACTGGTCCTTTAGACATTACATACCTGTACAAAGGAAGGTAGGAAATAGTTGGAGTGAGACTGAATGTGCCCAGAAGTACCAGTTATGCCTCTGTCAGACCCAGTTGCAATCACTCCAGGTCTGTTAATGTGCTTCCAGCAGCCCAGCCCTTTGAAACCACTCCCATTCCCTCACAGTGGTTACTCAGTTCAAGATCTTGCATCCTCTGATGTAGCTGTTGGTCAGTTCTGAGTGGGGAGTGGGAAAGAGACACGAGTATTTATGCTGACTGTCTTTCAAAAACAGTATTTGTTTGTACTTGCTGCAAACTCTCTACCCATACCCTGTACTTTCTCAACCAAATTATTGACATAGATGACAAGTAGCAATGGGCGTAACCTCAGGGAACGTCACTAAGCACGGGACTCGAGTCCAAGAAACAGCCTCTCACCATCACCCTCTGCCTCCTACCACTCAGCCATTCACAGACCCTGGGGCTCTGTAACAAACTCAATGTTAACAGGAAGATTAGTCAGTGATTAAGATGAAGAGAGAATGATGGTCTCCTGAAAGGACACGTGAGCTGAGCTGTCTGATTCATTGGACCAGATCCACCCTCGTTGACAACGTAATTTACCCCTTGCCCATCCACCCAGGTCATGTTACTTCCGATAACCCACAGTACCCCAACCACCCTCCGTCCCCCCAGTGGCCCCACACCCATCTGACCATTCACCCCACACCGACACATAGACAGGCCCCCTTCACCCACGTCCACCCTCCCAGCTTGGGGAACCAGAGCAAACTGATCCCGCAATCTCGACTCAGTGCAAAACTAAAACCAGGGATGCAAGACTGGAGAGCCCGGAGCCTCCAGCTGTCCGGATCGGTCCCGGCCCTTTCCCACTGCAACCCGCCCTCGATTTACACAAACCCAAGATTAACCCCTTTCTCACTGCCAACTGAACAGGAGAAACACCCACATCAGCTGGGGTTGATATTGTACGGCAAGTTGCAGTTGGTCCCCATATGTGTTAAAACTCCCCACTGTCGGATATGGAGACCAGAATCGTACGCGGTAAAACCACATAACAATTACAGCACGGAAACAGGCCATCTCAGCCCTTCTAGTCTGTGCCGAACGCTTACTCTCACCGAGTCCCACTTACCTGCACTCAGCCCATAACCCTCCATTCCTTTCCTGTACATATACCTATCCAATTCTTTAAAAATGACAAAATCGAACCTGCCTCTACCACTTCCACTGGAAGCTCGTTCCACACAGTTACCACTCACTGAGTAAAGAAGTTACCCCTCGTGTTACCCCTAAACTTTTGCCCCTTAACTCTCAACTCATGTCCTCTTGTTTGAATCTCCCCTACACTCAGAGGAAAAAGCCTATCCACATCAACTTTATCAATCCCCACATAATTTTAAATACCTCTATCAAGCCCCCACTCAACCTTCTATGCTCTAAAGAATAAAGACCTAACTTGTTCAACCTTTCCCTGTAACTTAGGTGTTGAAACCCAGGTAACATTCTAGTAAATCTTCTCTGTACTCTGTTGACATCTTTCCTATAATTTGGTGACCAGAACTGTACACAATACTCCAAATCTGACCTCACCGATGCCTTGTACAATTTTAACGTTACATCCCAACTCCTATCCTCAATGCTCTGATTTATAAAGGTCAGCATACCAAAAGCTTTCTTCACCACCACAGGAGATTCCACCTTCAGGGAAATATGCACCATTATTCCTAGATTTCCTCACACTGTCTACAAGCTTTCTCTATTTCTGAACTAACCTCCTCTCTCCTAGTCTCTTCAATTTGATTCCCCCCCCCCCATTCATTCTAGTTTGAAGTCTCCCCAGTAGCCTTCGCAGATCTCCCCGCCAGGATATTGGTCCACCTCGGTTTCAGGAGCAACCCGTCCTTTTTGTACAGATTACACCTGCCCCAAAAGAGGTCACAATGATCCAGAAACTTGAATCCCTGCCCCCTGCTCCAATCCCTCAGCCACGCATTTATCCTCCACTTCATTCCATTACTACTGTCACTGTCACGTGGCACAGGCAGTAATCCCGAGATTACTACCTTTGCGGACCTTCTTCTCAACTCCCTTCCTAGCTCCCTATATTCTCCTTTCAGGACCTCTTCCCTTTTCCTACTATGTCATTGGTACCTATATGTACCACGACCTCTGGCTCCTCACCCTCCCACTTCAGGATATCATGGACGTGATCAGAAACATCCAGGACCCTGGCACCAGGGAGGCAAACTACCACCTGGGTCTCCTGACTGCATACACAGAATCGCCTATCTGACCCCCTAACTATCGAGTCCCCTATTGCTACTGCCTTCCTCTTCCTTTCCCTACCCTTCAGAGCTACAGGGCCGGACTCTGTGCTGGAGACACGGCCGCTGTTGTTTCCCCCAGGTAGGCTGTCTCCCCCCCCCCCCCCAACAGTACTCAAACAGGAGTACTTATTGTCAAGGGGTACAGCCACAGGGGTACTCTGTAGTACCTTACTCTTCCCCTTCTCCCTCCTAATCATGACCCACCTGTCAGCCTCCCATGGCCCCGGTGTGACCACCTGTCTGTAACTCCTCTCTATCAACTCCTCACTCTCCCTGACCAGACGAAGGTCATCGAGCTGCAGCTCCAGTTCCCTGGCACAGTCCCTTAGGAGCTGCAGCTCGGCGCACCTGGCGCAGATGTGAACGTCCGGGAGGCTGGGAGACTCCAGGACCTCCCACATCCGACACCGAGAACCGCAAGCTGCCCTCACACTCATAATTCCCAGCATGGAACCATAATCCCACGGTGGATTTGTTCGGTGACTGGTGAACGTACATGATTAATGACCCTGCAACTAGGGACTGAATAAATAGTTAGTCTAACAATTCTAATCATACATACCATCTCCTTGCCTTTCTTGCTTCCTCACCGCCTCTCTCGTCTCTCTTCATCTCCTCACTCTCTCATACCTCTCTTCATTTCTCTCACACTCTCTCCCCTCTATCCATCTGTTTCTCTTACTCTTCCATTCTCTCTCATCCCACAATCCCTATCCCTACCCCGTCACCCGCCACCTCACTCTCAATCTCTTTCACCCTCTGTCTTCCCCTCTCCATCTCCTCCTCTCTCACAAACTTGTCTCTCTCACTCACCTCCGCCACTCTGTAACCGCCTCCATTTCCAGCTCTCAAGCTCTCTATCTCTCTCCCTACATCCCACCCTCCCCCCTCTCTCAAACACTCTCCCTGCTGGCTCCCGTATCCTACATTGTCTTCCCCTCTTTCTCACCCTCTAAATCTACCACTCACCCCACGCGTTCTCCCTCTTCGCTCCCTGTCAGTCCCACTCCTCCTCCTCCTCCTCACCCTCTCTCCCGTCACACCCCGCACTCTCCACCCCATCCCATACAGTGGTATGCAAATGGTTAGGCACCACTGGTCAAACTTTCTGTTACTGTGAATAGTTAAGTGAGTAGAGGGTGAACAGGTCTCCAAAAGTCATAAAATTAAAGACAAAACATGCTTTTCAACATTTTAAGCAAGAGTAGTGCATTATTAAAAACACAAAATGATGGCAGAACTCAGCAGGCCAGACAGCATCTATGGGAGGAGGTAGTGACAACATTTCGGGCCTGAATTAGCTTGTTAGGACAATGGCTTGTTCACAGTCATCGTTAGGACAGGCAAATTGCAAATTGCAAAGCTTTATAAATACCCTGACTCCTCAAACCTTGTCCCAACAATCAGCAGCCATGGGCTCCTCTAAGCAGCTGCCTAGCACTCTGCAAGTTAAAATAATGGATGCCCACATAGCAGGAGAAGGCTATAAGAATATAGCAAAGTGTTTTCAGGTAGCCGTTTCCTCAGTTCATAATGTATTTAAGAAATGGCAGTTAACAGGAACGGTGGAGGTCAAGTTGATGTCTGGAAGGCCAAGAAAACTTTCCAAGAAAGTTTACTAGAAAGGCAAACCAAAACCCCCATTTGACTGTAAAAATACCTTCAGGAAGATTTAGCAGCCTCTGGAGTGGTGGTGCACTGTTCTACTGTGCAGCGACACCTGCACAAATATGACCTTCATGTAAGAGTCATCAGAAGAAAACCTTTCCTGCGTCCTCACCACAAAATTCAGCATTAGAGCTTTTTCTGACATTGAGGGAGAGGTTGTTTTCTTGACACCAGACAGATGTTGTTCAGAGCTCAGATAGAGTCAGCAACCAAATGCTTGAGCATGGTGCGATGAATGTGTTGAGCTGTGAAAATCACGATGCAAGAAGCATCGTAGGAAAGCCAGATGAGCCCAGGGCATGGAATTATGATATCGTAGGCATTACTGGGAATTGGTTGCACCCAACAGTCTGAGGGGTTTAGAGGAACAAATTTGTAGAGAGTTCACAGACTATACCAAGAAACAATAGTTGAGTAAGTGATTTTAACTTTCCATATATTGACTGGGACTCCCATACTGTAAAAGGACTAGATGGGGTAGAGTTTGTCAAATGAGCCTTAATCAGTACGTAAAACATCCGGCGTAGAAGTGTGCAATAAGCTGTTGGGAAACGATCCAGGGCTGGTGACAGAAATTAGTGAATGGGAACACTTTGTGCATAGTGATCATAATGCCATGAGATTCCAAGTAAGTACGGAAAAACAGAGGCCTGGACCTCTCTTGAGATTCTAAATTGGAGAAAGATCAATTTTTATGGTATTTGTAAGGATTTGACAAGGGTGGATTGGGACAGGCTGTTTTCTGGCAAAGGAGTACTTGGTAAGTGGGGGTTCTTCAGAAGTGAAATTTTGAGGGTGTAGTGTTTGTATGTGCGTACCAAAATAAAAGTTGAAAGGTAACTGGTGCAGGGAACCTTTGTTTTCAAGAGATATCGAGGCCCTGGATATTTTGTTCCTCTAAATTCCTCAGGCTGTTGGCTGCTACCAAGACACATTAATGACTACAATATCATATTTCCACACCCTGAGCTCATCTGACTTTCTTTAGTTGTCTTCTGTTGGTTTCTAAAAGCTTCCCAATAGTTTTTGCTCAATTATTTGTCCTCTCTTTGGCTTTTATGTTGACTTTGGCTTCTCATTTCAGCCATGGTTGTGTCCTCCTACCTTTCCATTTCTTCCACTTCTTTGGGATGTGTCTATCACTCAGCTCCCGAGTTGCTCCCAGAAACTCCAGCCATTGCTGCTCTGTCGTCACTCCTACCAGATTCCCCTTCCAGTCAGGTTTGGCCAGCTTCTCTGTCACAGAAACATGGAGAAGGTCAGAACTGAAACATGCCCACTCTGGACGATCAGAATAGTAATCTATATGGGAGACAAAATAGATGGGGGAGGTTTTAAATAGTAGTTTTGCATCTGTATTTTCTCAGGAGATGGACACAGAGTCGATACAGTTGAGGCAAGGCAGCATCAACTTCAGGGACCCTGGACAAATTACAGAGGTGGAGGTGTTTACTGTCTTAAGGCAAATTAGCGTGGATTAATCCCCAGGGCCTGACAAGTTGTTCCCTAGGACCCTGCGGAAGACAAGTGCAAAAATTGTCGGGGTCCAAGCAGAGATATTGAAATAATCCTTAGTGACAGGTGAGGTACTGGAGGATTGGAGGACAGACCATGTTGTTCCACTGTTCGAGAGGGGCTCTAAGGAGAAACGAGAAAATGTTACGTTAGTGAGCTTGACATCAGTAGTGGGAAAGTTATTAGAACATATGTGCAGGAGCCGGATATATAAGTATTTGGATCGATGTGGACTGATTAAGGATAGAGAGCATGGCTTTGTGCATGGTAGGTCATGTCTAACCAGTCTTATAGAGTCTCTCGAGGAAGGTATCAGGAAAGTGGATGAAGGCAAGGCAGCTGATGTCAAGAAGGCTCAGTCATTCAGCATTCAAGATGAGATAGTAAATTGAACGAGACTCCATCTTTGGGAGAAGTCAGAGTGTGGTAGCAGATGGTTGCCTCTCTGACTGGAGGCCTGTAACTAGTGGTTGCCACAGGGATCAGTGCTGGATCTGTTGTTATTTGTCATCTATATCAGTAATCTGGATGATAAGATGGTTAATGATCAGCAAATTTGTGGATGAAACCGAGACTGGGGATTCAGCAGACTGCGAGAAGACTATCATGGCTTGCAGTGCGAACGGGATCAGGTGGAAATATGGCTTGAGAAATGGAAAATGGAATTCAATGCAGACAAGTGCAAGGTGTTGCATGTTGGTGGGACCTACCAGGGTGGGTCTTACACAGTGACTGGTCAGACATGGAGGAGTGTTGTTGAAGAATGGGATCTGGGAATACAGGTTTATATTTCACTGAAAGTGGTGTCACAGTTTGATAGGGACAGAAAGAAAGGTTTTGGCATATAGTCCTTCATAAACCAATGCACTGAATGGTATGTTATGTTGACTTTGCACAAGACATTGGTGAGGCCTAATTTGGAGTATTTGCAGTTTTGGCCACCAACCTACAGGAAAGATGTAAAGATTTTGAAAGAATTCAGAGAAAATTCACAAGGATGTTGCCAGGTCTGGAGGACTTGGGTTATAAGGAGAGATTGAACAGGTCCGGACTTTATTCCTTGGAATGTAGAAGACTGAGGGGAGATTTGATGGAGGTATACTACAATTATGAGGTTTATAGATAGGGTAAATGGAAGCTGGCTTTTACCACTGAGATGGGGTGAGACTACAACCAGAGGCCATGGGTTAAGGGTGAAAGCTGAAATGTTAAGGGGAACATGAGGGGAAACTTCTGCCGGGTGAGTTTCGAAAGAGATCACCAGCTCGTAACCCAGCACGGATGGAAAGCGTGCAGGGGAGCCAGCTGGATTCGAACTCAGGACCTTTCGTCCCGAAGTCTGGCACTGATGCCACTATGCCACCAGCCAGGTCAGGAGATATTGACATGGCATTGAAACTGTGGCACTTTAAATGAACATTACATAAAGGAAAACCCCAGCTGCACGTCAACAAAGGCTATTTGTGTGAGAGGGTTTCTGTTACTGTGGGGCCAGACACCCTTTCAGCTCAGTGGGAAGAGGGAATAATTCAAATGGACAGAGTCAAACAGAGCCAAGTCACAGACTGGAAATGGCATAAGTGCCCCATTCTTACAGAGCATTGGAGAGTTAGGGGGTCATTCCAGATACCAGCACTGTGCCCAGTTAGAAGGAGATTTCGTTCTCCAATGTGTTGAACTTCACTGTAACAGTGTGATGTCAGATCACACCTTGGCAACTCAAGTGATCTCATCTGAAATGTTGTCCTTCACCCACTGATTGATTTTTAAATCTTTTTACAGGTTAAAATCGACAAGGAATTTGTCTATGGGAATTCAAACACAACACACCAGTTGTGCTGTCTCTGACTAGATATTTAAGGAGCAAGGGATTCAATCAACCATCCTTCCTGCTCAGACTGTGGGGAAGGATTCACTCGGTCATCTGACCAACTGGCACGTCCATCATTTTGCACAGGGGAGAGACCGTTCACCTGCTCAGACAGTGGGAATGGATTCAGTCGGTAATCTCAACTGAAGGTACATCAGCAAGTTCACACTGGGCAAGGCCATTCACCTGTTCTGTGTGTGAGAAGGGATTCAGTCGGTCTTCCCACCTGTGGACACACCAGTCAGTTCACACTGGGCAGAGGCTGGTCATCTGCTGAATTTGTGGGGAAGGATTCACTCGGTCATCTGACCTAATGGCTCACCAACGAGTTCACACTGGGGAGAGGCCGTTCACCTGCTCAGACTGTGGGAAGGGATTTACTCGGTCATCTTACCTACTGGTACACCAGCGAGTTCACACTGGAGAGAGGCCATTCACCTGCTCAGACTGTGAGAAGGGATTCACTCGGTCATCTGACCTACTGGCACACCAACGTGTTCACACTGGAGAGAGGCCATTCACCTGCTCAGACTGTGGGAAGGGATTCACTCAGTCATCTTACCTACTGGTACACCAGCGAATTCACACTGGAGAGAGGCCATTCACCTGCTCAGACTGTGAGAAGGGATTCACTCGGTCATCTGACCTACTGGCACACCAACGTGTTCACACTGGAGAGAGGCCATTCACCTGCTCAGACTGTGGGAAGGGATTCAATCAGTTATCTGCACTGAAGGTACACCAGCGTGTTCACACTGGAGAGAGGCCGTTCACCTGCTCAGACTGTGGGATGGGATTTACTCAGTCATCTCACCTACTGAGACACCAGTCAGTTCACACTGGGAAGAGGCCGTTCACCTGCTCAGATTGTGGGAAGAGATTCACTTCGTCATCTCAACTGAAGATACATCAGCGAGTTCACACTGGGGAGAGGCCGTTCACCTGCTCAGAATGTGGGAAAGGATTCACTCAGTCATCCACACTGAAGGTACATCAACGAGTTCACACTGGGAAGAGGCCATTCACCTGCTCAGACTGTGGGAAAAGATTCACTTCGTCATCTCAACTGAAGATACATCAGCGAGTTCACACTGGGGAGAGGCCGTTCACCTGCTCAGAATGTGGGAAAGGATTCACTCAGTCATCCACACTGAAGGTACATCAACGTGTTCACACTGGGGTGTGGCTGTTCACCTGCTCAGAATGTGGGAAGGGATTCACTCGGTCATCCAACCTACAGAGTCACCAACACGTTCACACTGGGGAGAAGCCATTCACCTGCTCGAACTGTGGGAAGGGATTCACTCAATTATTTGATCTACAAAATCACCAGCGAGTTCACACTGGGGAGAGGCCGTTCACCTGCTCGAACTGTGGGAAGGGATTCACTCAGTTATCCACCCTACACAGTCACCAACGAGTTCACACTGGGGAGAGGCCATTCATCTGTTCAGACTGTGGGAAGGGATTCAGTGATTCATCTGCCCTACGCAGTCACCAACGAGTTCACACTGGGGAGAAGCCATTCATCTGTTCAGACTGTGGGAAGGGATTCAGTGATTCATCCACCCTACGCAGTCACCAACGAGTTCACACTGGGGAGAGGCCGTTCATCTGCTCAGTCTGTGGAAAGGGATTCACACAGTTATCCAGCCTACACAGTCACCAACGAATTCACACTGGGGAGAAGCCATTCACCTGCTCAGAATGTAGGAAGGGATTCAGAGATTCATCTGCCCTACGCAGACACCAGCGAGTTCACACTGGGTAGAGGCCGATCACCTGCTCAGACTTTGGGAAGAGATTCTCTCGGCTACCTCCAGCAAATGTGCATGATTGTCAAGTCATACTTGAGTTTCAGGAAGGTATTAAGAAAGAGCAAGAATTCACTGGCAGAGAGGACGGAACCTGCTGCCTGAGGGTGGTTTCTGCCCAGAACATTTGGGCAGAACCCACAGCGTCACATCGGCAGCCAGGAGCAGCGTCACAACCCGTGGTAAGATGCCGAACTTTAAATAATTGTTGAGACTGTTTCAGGGAAAGGAGCACTGCTGTCACTGCGTTTGGGTTAACTCCGCCATCGGGATCATCGCATGCAGGCACTTTTTGAAAACGGCGCGAGGCTTAAGAAGAGCTCGCAAACGTTCGAGAGAGTTCACCCAGTTTGGAACCATAATGGTCCAGTAGAGAAACGGAGTTGCAGGTCCGAAATCGTCTCCGAAGTCCGAGAGGCAGCCAGTTTTTCACCTGATCCTAATGCTAATGCTACTGCCACTGCTTTCTGACTAATGCCTTATGATTATCCTTGACTAGACTAATGACTGACTTACCGCTGATTATTTATGACTACAGACTAATAATTATCAACTGCCACACTTGCGAAAATAAAAATAAAAAAGGAAAAAGAAGGAAAGTTGTTTGCTCATTGAGTGGAATCCGGTTAAAACCTTCGGGTAGGCGTATTCAGTCCCTTTCAAGTGGGGAAGCTGCACATGGGAGCAAGAACTCCGACTTGACAGTGAAAAACTGGTTGACAGTGAAAATACTGCTTGACAAAACTGTTTGACCAGGAAACAGAAATCTGGGAGCTTTGAGCTGGAACAGCAAGAGCAATAACCTGGAGTCCTGAAGAAGGAAGGAAATCAAGTTCAGATAAAACAACATCAAAACATCACTAAAAAGTTGTACTCTCACCTGTGAACAGCCTGCAGACGGAATCAAACATGGCTGATCAAGCTATTGGGAAATCGGTTGAGCAACTCAAGCTGGAGAGAATGACAGCAAAAAGATTGTTTTCTCATCTGGCCAACAGCATCACCAGGACCTATGAAGACATGTCTGAAGAGGAGCTCAGAGTGAGTTTCAATAAACTCACAATAGAAGCCAAGAGAGTCATGGAAGCCAATGATGATGCGGAGGCCGGACTCACTGCAGAACGGGAGGCGGAGCTGAACACAGAGAAAGTAGCTGTGTCAACTGAACAGCAAAAAGCCGACCTGGCAAAGACGGCAAATGAGTGTGAGTTGAAACTAAAGGAAATCAGAAGGCTGATCCAGGAGACTCTTTGGACCAACTTTGGAAATGTTGAGTTGCTCACAGTACTACAAGCAGCAGAGGATGAATGTGAAGACGTCACTGCTGTACAACCCGATGGCCACCAGGAGGTGTATGGCTTCATGCTTAACCACCTGCAAGGACTGGTAAAGACAGCAAAGGAGGTGGGAACGATGGATCCCGCCAGGGGATCGGAAGCACCTTCAGAGTCGCCTAAAGGGGCTCGAACTCAACGTCCCCAAGTTGGTTTCCAAGAAGGCCCACTTCATACAGGCAAGGAGAAAGGAGGACGCTGAAAGACTAACACCGACAGCATTGGGCTTTTCCTCCAATTTTCTCACGCCAGCCATCAGACTGAAACCGACGGCCCTTCCCAAGTTTCCTGGCAGCAGACGTGATTTTCACAGGTGGAGAAAGGACTGGGAAGCACTCCAGAGGCAGGGAGAGCCGACCGGTTCAAGAGAGGTGAAAAAGGTTCAACTGCTGGACAGTCTTGACAACAAAGTCAGAAGAGACCTTTGCCTCAATACTTATAAAACTGCAGATGACATCTTCCGTGTTCTAGAAAACCGCTATGGAAATCGAACGTGGAAATCGGAAGTGGGATAGTATTGGCGCAGCATGCGAGCCAAAATGCGGGGATTGCGGCTGCGGAAACTGCCAGCCGGGCGGCAAAGGAATGACTCTTGCTGAAGAGAGAGAACGTATACAAATTCATATAAAATCAAAGCAATGGTGATAAGGGAGAAAGAAAGGCACAAACATTGACTTCTCTAACTTCCATTAATGCGCCTCCTCCCCTTCTTACCCCATCCCTGACATACTTAGTTGCCCATCACTCTGCCTGTTCTCCATCGCCCTCTGGTGCTCCCCTCCCCCTTTCTTCCTCCCTAGGCCTCCTGTCCCATGATCCTTTCCCTTCTCCAGCTCTGTATCACTTTTGCCAATCACCTTTCCAGCTCTCAGCTTCACTCCGCCCCCTCCGGTCCTCTCCTATCATTTCGCATTTCCCCCTCCCCCTCCTACTTTCAAATCTCTTAGTATCCTTCCTTTCTGTTAGTTCTGATGAAGGGTCTCGGCCTGAGACGTCGACAGTGCTTCTCCCTATAGATGCTGCCTGGCCTGCTGTGTTCCACCAACATTGTGTGTGTTGTTGTTTGAATATCCAGCATCTGCAGATTTCCTCGTGTTTGCACAATATACGAAGGATACTTCACATTATGGATCATATATACAAAAATAAAATCAAAGCAATAGTGATAAGCGTGTACGCTGAAAAGGCATTTGATTTGGTTAATTGGAATTTTCTTTACAGAGTTTTACATAGATTTGATTTCCATAACAATTATTAAAACTATACAGGCACTATATGACAACCCTACCGCTAGGATTAAAATCAATGGATATTTATCAAATAGTCTTACCCTAGAAAGGGGCACAAGATAGGGTTGTGCATGGTCAGCACTACTCTTCGCATTATATCTGGAACCATTAGCTCAATACATCAGACAAAATGGGGAATTACTAGTAAAGGGACAGAGCATAAATTGGCTTGTTATGTGGATGACATTTTGATCTATCTAGGGCAACCAACATACTCTTTACCTGATTGATGCAATCCTTTGAACAATATGGTCAATTATCAGGATACAAGATCAACATAGATAAAACCCATTTACTTTCATATTACTATAGCCCACCAAGAGAAATTGAAAGTTGATACCCCTGGGCATAGCAAACAGAGTCTTTCAAATATTTGGGCATCATTATGCCAAAAGATTAGGCAACATTATCAGAATGTAATTATCAGCCTTTATATTAAAAAAATTAAGGAATATATAGCAAGATGGAACCTGATTCCTTTCTTTTAGTTTCAGTTCAAGGATTGAGTCTATTATAATGAATATACTGCCCAGACTGTTATATCTTTTTCAGACCCTACCAATAGAGATTAATCAAAATCAATTCAATGAATGGAACAAGATGTTATCAAGGTATATTTGGCAAGGTAAAAGGCCTAGAGTTCATCTCAAAACTTTGCAATTAGCAAAGGAAAAGGGTGGATGCGGCCTAACTTCTCTTCGAGGTTATTACTTTGCAGCACAGTTGAGAGCTGTGATATGCTGCAGCAACCCATCATATGACGCTCAATGGAAAAACATTGAGGAGCGGGTACTTCCCATCCCCATACAAGCAATTTTGGCTGATAATAACTTGCAAAGGTACATAAATACTATTGATAATCCATGGGTGAAATTGACCCTTAAAATATGGAAAACTACTATAAAAGAATATAATCTCGAGGGAAATACTGCAATTCTTAAATGGTGTGCTTATGACTCGGATTTTACACCAAACAAATTGGATGCTAGATTTAAGGACTGGACAGCTAAAGGAATAACAGTTCTTTGCAACATAATGAAAGAAGGAACACTGTTCAGCTTTGAAATGCTGAAAGAGAAACATTTAGAAAAACAAGATTTTTATCAGTATATATAGATGCGACAGTATGTTAATAGGATGCTTACAATTGTAACCAAGGCAAGTACATGCATGATAGAGCTATTTAGAAAAGCGTATCACTCAGATAGCGGTAGTAGAATTATTTCAAGCATGAAAAAGGGTTTGTCAAATCTTAACATACATTTGAATTCATACATTAAAACAAAATGGGAGAAGGAAGGAGGGATAATTATATCTGAGGGAAAATGGACAATAATATGGAGGTATCAATGGAAGTGTACCAGTTCTCAGAAATGGAGGGAGTTCGGACTGAAAAACTTGATAAGATATTTTATTACACCCTTTTAGAAATCCCATTATGATAGTAACCTCGCTGTTTGCTGGAGAAACTGGAAATCGAAATGCAAATCATTATTATATTTTTTGTGACTGCCCTGTTATCAAAGACTATTGGAGGGAGATACACAATGCCCGACATGGCGTCTTTAAATGTGAAATACCCTTGGGGAGTAAGTCCATATATTTTGGATATATACCTCAAGAATGGTTGAAAAAAAGATAAATATTTAATGAATATATTGTTGGCGGCTGGTAAAAAGACTGTTACTAGGAAATGGTTATCACAGGAGAGCCCAACTTTAAATGCATGGATGGAAATTACAATGGACATTTACAAAATGGAGAAGATAATCATAATCTGGAACAAATTGATTCATACTGGGAAAAATGGTTTAACTACGTAATGCCTCATAGGCCTGATTTTATTCTCACAAATCAATGAATATGTTGTAAAAAAAAAGATCACTCCCTACTTGTACATAGTTTTTTTTTTCCCTTTTGCTTGTTTTTTCTTTCACTCTTTTCTATAAGTGTATACCTCAGATAAATTCTATGCGGAGATTTGTGGCATATATGATTATATGATATATATATCTACAATGTCTGAAATACATCTTCTGGAAATGTTTGATGATGAACTTCAATTAAAAAAACAAGAAAAAACAGTCAGATAAAACTTTTAAGTATATATTTTCATCAAAAATGAACAGGATTCAGCACTCCATGTGTGTATATGCAATCGTGATAAGAAATACAGACCAGAAAACTTAAATGAGAGGCCAACTCAGAACAATAAATCATCACTCTGGAAGAAAACATTAACCAGTGGAATGAGTATGATCCTCCATGGGAGACATCCCAACGATCTGAGCAGACTAGATGGTGACAAGGAAGCCTTGGGCACCTGACTGAGAGTTGGAGACCTCTCCCCAAAAAACAAAGGGGTTCCCTGCAGAAATACAGGACAAGATGTTTGACAAAAGGGGGAAAACATCAAAAATACATGAAATATAAACAAACAAGGCAGTTAGTGCAGAAAATGCCAGAGAAACCAGACACAATCCAACACGTTCCAGGATCCTGCAGCAGTTTAACTCAATCGGATTACTTACAAAGGTACAAACAAATGGCAAATATCATTCACCAAAATCTTGCTTTAAAATACAAACTCATGAATGCCCTCCATCACTTCATAGAGGTACCATAAATTCAAGCCCGGTACAGTTTTAGTGTCAAAATCTTACAAATTATATGATAATCAATACATTATTTCAGATAGGACAATCCGTAATAACCATCCGGATATAATATTATAGGATAAACAAACAGGAACAACTCCCCCAACAGATTAAACCATTCCCAGCACACATGTGTTCCTCGACCAGTGGAGTACCGCACCATCAGTCAGACAACCGAAAGATTTTCTCTGTCAATCAGCTTCCAAATGTTGCGACTCTGTCATTCGTTGCCACGTTCCGCTACTGATTCTCTTCTCTTCATCACCCGACCATTGCCCAGAGCCCCAAACTCTGCCCTGTGTAGACCCCCCTCGGGTTTCTGACCCTGCTTCGTTGAACATCCGACAGGTGGTTCCTCATTCCGCTTTCAGTCTTTAAAGGACGGGTGTTTTCAACAACTTTTAGAAGCAGGGAAAATGATCCATAATGTGGAAATGAGTCGTGAATAAGGAGGTTAACTACCAAAGTAATTCTTCCTCAGTCCAGAGATAAGAGGGGCGAAGAACATGTTGGACAGAACAGCAGTCAGCTCGTCTTCTTCAGTCTGCAGATAATTCAAGGGGAACCTCTTCACCCAGAAAGTGGTGACTGAAACCCATTCCACAGGGAGAACAAGAGGGGAACAACAGGGGAGGATTTAAAAGGACAGTCTTGGAACAGAATCAGTGGTAGGGTTTAGCAGGCCTGAGATGACTCTCTACAGTACACTAGCAGTGTTATAAATTCAACAGATTCCGAAGACTTACTAATGAGGCCGACATTATGCAGGTGTTCCAAACTATAAGTGTACAGAAACGGAGAATGTGCGCAGTTGAGAGAATTCGGCTTTTTCTCCTTGGAGCGACTGAGGATGAGAGGTGACCTGATAGAGGTGTACAAGATGATGAGAGGCATTGATCGTGTAGATAGTCAGCGGCTTTTCCTCAGGGCTAAAATGGCTGCCACAGAGGGCACTGGTTTAATGTGCTTGGGAGCAGGTACAGAGGAGATGTCAGGGGTAAGTTTTATATAGAGTGGTGGGTGTGTGGAATGGGCTGCCGGCAATATTGGTGGAGGCGGCTACGATAGGGTCTTTTAAGAGACTACTGGATAGGTACATGGAACTTAGAAAAATAGAGGGCTATGGGTGGCCCTCGTAAATTCTAATTTAGGGGCATGCTCAGCACAACTTTGTGGGCCGAAGGGCCTGTATTATGCTGTAGGTTTTCTAAGTTTATTTTTTTCTTTTACCCCATTTTTGTGGAATCAACAACCAGAGAGGACTGGTTTAAGGTGAGAGAGGATTGATTTAATAGAGATCCCAGGGGAAAATTATTAATCCACTCTCCCTTCCGGTTCATTGTTTAACTAACACGATGAGTGCACTCTGGTTGGAGGAGCAACACCTCATATTACATCCGGATGGCATGAACATCGATATCTTTAACTTCTGTCTCCACCTTTTCATTTCATCAACCCACACGCCAGTCTCCTCCATTCTGTCTCCTCACTTCTCTCTTCTCCACTGCGGATCGTCTCCCTCTGGTTCCTTTACTTCCCCATTGTCGGCTCTCCTGTCCTATCAGATTCCTCCTTTTCAGCCCTTTGCATTTTCCACCTACCACCTCACAGCGTCTCACTTCATCTCCCACCTCCCTCACCCACTCACCTTCACTCTTATCTGGCTTCACCTATCACCTACCAGCTTGGACTCTTTCCACTCCCCGCACCATCTTATTCCGGCTTCACCCCACTTCCAGTCCTGATGAAGGGTCTCGGCATGAAATCTGTTTTGCTTTATCCCCTCTATAGAAGCTACCTGACCTCCTGACTTCATCCAACATTTTGTGTATGTTACTCTGCATCTCCAACATCTGCAGAATCTCACCGGGACAGAGAGCAGAATGCAGAGACTACATCAGGTCGAGGAGGCCACACCTGGAAAACTGGAAACAGTAGATGATCCCAACAGGCACGATGTTGAAAAGTTGCCTCAAATGGAAGGACTGTTTGGGACCCTGACTAGTAGTGAGGAGAGAGGTTATGGGCAGGTCTGGCACTTCATCCACTTGCAGTTGGCTTCCAGTCCACTACACAACTCTACCGCTGTAAACCGCTCCCTCTTATGGACAACACTGCCACTTAGTGGTGATTTACCATAATAACAGGACCCCCAGATCGGTGGACTCCATTGTCACCCGATGGCGCTCTGCCGCAAAAACGCTGAGAGACAGAAATGTGACGCTGCAGCCTGCTGAAATGTTTATTCAAGATTCAAGGTTGTTTAATTTCATTTCCAGCAAACAGGTGTAAATGAGGTTGAAATAATTATTACTCCAGTTCCAATGCAATACAGAAACACAATAGTAGCAACATATATCCACAGTTTATATACTGTACACGGATTGATTATATGTTCATAAAGTGACGCTCGGCATAGGATGCCTGCATATAAGATGACAGACAGGAAATGTTAAAGTAGAGGTGTTTGGTGTTGTGGAAGTGTGGGTTAGAGGGTAGAGATATTTATCAGCTTTACTGCTTGGGAAAAGTAGCTGTCCCAGAGGCTGGTAGTCCTGGTGAGGACGCTGCATATCTACCCCCGATGGGAGTGAGACAAATAGTCCATGAGTGGGATGGGTGGAGGTAGATTATGAAAATTAGGTTGGTGCTTGATCACAAGAGAGGGAATTTGGAAAATACTAATGAGATGCTTTTAGAATAGCTTGTAATTGTGCCCTCTTGAGAAATGTTGATTCTGGATTGGGTGTTGTCAAAAGAACCAAATTTGATTAGGGAGATTATGGTAAAGGAAACATGTTGACGCTGTGATTCATAACTTGTTGCAATTCACCCTGCACTTTGAGAAGGGAAAGGTACAACAAGATGCATCATTATTAGTGGGGTGAGGGGAACTACGGAGGCACGGGAGAAGAGCTTACCGAAGTTGATTGGAAGGGGACACTAGCAGGGATGATGGCAGAATAGCAATGGCTGGAGTTGTTTAACGTGACAGCCTCAGGGATGAAATGAAACACATCATATTCCAACTGCATAGCTCCAACCTGAAGGCATGAATATCGATTTCTCCTTCCAGTAAAAAAAATCACAGCTCATCGCCTTTCCTTCTACTTTCCCCCGAGTAACGTAACTTTACACATTCTGACCACTGACATCTGGGACTTCGATACTCCTGCCAGCGTCTTCCAAAGAGTACGATACTGATTCAGTACATCAGCCATCACCTTGTACCCCCACCCCATTACTACCTCTCCAGCATCATTCCCCAGTGGTTTGATATCCAATTCTGCCTCTCTTTTACACTGTACGTACCTGAAGAAAAAATGATATCTCTTTAATATTACTGGCTAGCTCAACTAAGTATTCTATTTTTTCCTTTTTAATGATTTTAGTTGCATTCTGATCATTTTTAAAAGCTTCCCAATCCTCTAACTTCCCAGTATTTTTTGTTCTGTGCCCTTTCTTTGTTTTAGATGTTGTCTTTGGTTTCTCTTATCAGCCACGGTTTTGTCACCTTACCTTTAGAATACCACTTCCTCTCTGTGAATTCCGAATTGCTTCCAGAAATTCCAGCCATTGTTGCTCTGTTTTAATCCCTGCCCGTGTTCTTTTCAAATCAATTTTGACATTTTTTTCTCTCATTCCTCTCTAATTCTCTTTATTCCACATCTGACTTCAATTTCTCCTTCTCTAATGTCGGGGTGAATTTGATCAGATTAAGATCACTTGTCCCGAAGTGTTCCTTGAACTCAAGTGACCTAATTAATTCCGGTTCATTACAACACCCAATCCAGAATAGCTGACCCCCCAAGTGGGCTCAGCCACGAGCTGCTCTAAAAAAAGCATCTTGTAGGCATTCTAGGAATTCCTCCTCTTGAGACCAACACCATCCTGATTTTCCTAATCACCTGCATGACAATCCCCCATGACTATTGTAACATTGCCCTTTTGGCACTCATTTTCTATCTCTCATTGTAATTTGTGGACCACATACTTACTACTGTTTTGGGGTCACTATACAATTCCCATCAGGGTCTTTTTGTACATTTGCTATTCCTTAATACTACCCACAGATTCTACACCGCCCAACCCTATGCCAACTCTTATCTAATGATTTTATTTAATATTTCACCAACAGAGCCACACAACCCCACGACCGGCTTGTTATTGTCATTAAACATATAAATATCTGGGAAACAGGAGGACCTGCAGATGAAAGAAATCAAGAGAAATTCACACAAAGTGCTGGAGAAGCTCAGCAGGTCAGGCAGCATCTATGGATCGGAATCAACATTTCCAGCCATGACCCTTCTTTGGGACTCTTGATAACCACGTATCTGAAAAACCAACAAGCAAAGACAATAGAAAGTAGTGCAATATTGGGAAAACCTTTGACAAAATTTATTTCAAGGCTTTAAAAAACTGCGGAACAGAGCTCAATAGTTAACAAATAGAACAAAGGCAATAAACACTTCCATCAATACCGACATTGACTTATTTAATGAAAAATCTTAGTCCCATTTCGATCAGTAAAATTTACAAAGGTAAGTAAGAACTGAAATGACAAGTTTAGAAAAGACTATTTTCACTCAACCCCACTGAGATTAACACTACCTTGGACAGAAGGAGGAAGAGGAATAACACACATGAAAAATAAATCACGTAAGACCGTAAGACAAAGGAGCAGAATCGGCCATTTGGCCCATCGAGTCTGCTCCACCATTTCATCATGAGCTTATCCAATCTGCCCTTTAGTCCCATTCCCCCACCTTCTCACCATAACCTTTGATGCCCTGACTACTCAGATACCTATCAATCTCTGCCTTAAACTCATCCAGTGACTTAGCCTCCACTGCTACCCGTGGCAACAAATGCCACAGATTCACCACCCTCTGACTCAAAAAATTCATCGCATCTCTGTTCTGAATGGGCGCCCTGCAAACCTTAAGTCATGCCCTCTTGTACTAGACTCCCCCGGTCACTCTCGAAATTGCATTCAGCAACGGGGATGGACAAATATCCAGCCTACAGCTTATTGAAACTTTCTCCCCAATGTGGACCCGGTCGTGTGTTACAAGGTTAGATTTCTCTGCAGACTGCCTGCGTTCTCAACCCTACTGCTTATTCGCCTATCTTCGTATCGTTTGCAGCGTGGCTACAGAACGATCAATCTGTCTATCCCGATCATTGAAATCTAACGTTACGGAGGCAGCCTCAACACGGAACCCTCTGGCATGCCATCCAGAATCCCTCCCCCACCCCCACCTTTATTCCCAGGCTTTGTCTCTTGCTTGTAAGCCAAACTTCTTTGAATCCTATGGAGATTTAGCACCCTCATTTTTGACACCATGTGGTACAATAGAGTCATACAGAATTACAGCACAGAAACAGATCCATATTACCTTCTTATTGATGCCCAAACAACTTAAATTGCCTGCTGCCATCGAACTGCACCGGGACCAGACGCTTGATATCGATGTACCTGTCCAAAGTACTCTTCAACGTTGAAATTCACCGCTTGTACTGGCGGTTCATCTCACACACCCAAGATTCTCTGAATGAAGAATGGTCCCCTCATGTTCCCCTTAAAATTTTCCTATCACGCTTAACCCATGACCTTTGGTTCCAGTGGCAATAACCCTCAGTGAAAAAAGCCTGTTTGAATTTTCCTGACCTATAACCTTCATTTGTTTGTATACCTCAATGAAATCCCTTCTCAATATTCTATGTTTTCATGAATACAGTCCTAACCTATTCAATCGCTCCCTATAAACCAGTTCCTGCAGACACGGCAAAAAACTTCTCCGCAACAAGTGTCTTCTGCACTGGTTCAAACTGGCATTCCACTTTGTTGTCGGTAGATGATCAAGGCAGCACGCATTACTCCAAACTACACCTCTCCAAGATAACGTCTTGTCTTAATAACACACACAACAGTTCTGGACTTAATACATTGTATTATGATAGCCATGTGAGAAAAAACATTCGTGACATCCCTATCTACCTGTGACGCCACCTTCACAAGTTCACTGTATTCCCAGTCCCTTTTGTCCTCCCACTCTCCTCTGTGCCCTATGCAATCATGTACCGATGACGCTTTTACAGTATTCCCAGTCAATATACGGAAATTTTAAAATCACCTGTTGTAACAACCTGTAGTTTCTTGAAACAGTCTGTGATATTTTTACAAATTTATTGTTTTAAGTCATTCGGACTGTTGGGTCGTCTGTAACATAGCCATATTAACGTGGTCGAAAAATTCCCTGTTTCGCAGTTCCACCCATAACACCTCAATAATCGTTTTCTCCAGTTTGCTCTGAAGAAATTTCAGAAGATTCGTGAGTCAAGATTTATCCTGAATGAAAGCGTGCTGACTTTGAACTATTTTGCAATGTGCCTGCGAGAATGCTGAAGGCTCATTCTTAGTAATGCGTTTCAAAGCAAAATTATCGCTGCTTATACACAATGGCGCTTGGCGCACGCATTGATTCAAAGATTACCAACCTGGAAGAGCTCTCCTCAGGACCTGCTCCCTTTTCCTACCTGGACCATATGCTGAATAATTTATTGTAACATAGAAATCTACCGCAGACACTGCCTAGAATTACCCTACCGCATAGCCCTCTATTTTTCTAAACTGCATGTTCCTATCTTAGAGTCTCGTAAAGGACCTTATTTGTAACTACCTCCACCACCATCGCTGGCAGTGTATTTCACGCCCCCCACCAGTATCTGTTTGAAAAACTTACTGCTGAAGTCCCCTACTTCCAAGCTCGTTAAAGCGATGCTACCTCGCTTTAGCCATTTCATCCCAAGGGGAATAAAAGGCCTCTGACTGTCGACACGATCGATGCCTCTCATCATCTTATACACGTGTTTCAGGTCTCCTCTCATCCGTCGCTCCAAGGAGAAAAGAGCCAAGTTCACTCAACCTATTCTCATAAGGCAAGCTCCCCAATCCAGGCAACATCCTTGTAAATCTCCTTTGCACCCTTTCTATAGTATTCGCATCCTTTCTGTAGTGATGTGACTGGAACTGAACACAGCTCTCTCAGTGGGGATAGGCCAAGGTCTTATAAAGCTGTAATATTACTTCATGGCTCTATCCCACGGATGATGAAGCCCAGCACACCATACGCGTTCTTACAACATTGTCAACCTGCGCAGGTGTTTCGGGTGCCCTATAGTCACGGAACCCAAGATCTCTCTGATCCTCCACACTGCCAAGTCTTATTCTATATTTTGTCTACAAATTTCACCTACGAAAATGAACTACTCATTCATCTGTGTTGAACTTAATCAGCCACCTCTCAGCCTATTTCTGCATCCTATTGATGTCCCGTTGTAATATCTGCCAACGCTTGAGTCTATCCACAACTTTGTGAAATCAGCAAACATACTAACCCAGCCTTCTACTTCTTCATCCAGATCGTTTATAAAGTTCCCAGAACAGATCTCTATATAACATCACTGGTCACTGATCTCCCTGCAAAATACGAAACATCTACAACCACCCCTCTCCTTTTCTGGGAGCCAATTCTGGATTCACAAAATAAGGCCTCGTTGGATTCCATGCCTCCTCACGTTATGAAAGAGCCTCGCATGAGGAACCCCATCAAATGCCTTACTGAATTCCATACACACTACAGTTGAAGTCAGAAATTTACGTACACCTTAGCCAAATACATTTAAGCTCAGTTTTTTTTTACAATTCCTGACATTTTTGTAATTTATTTTTATTGAAGTTCGTCATCAAACAAACAATTCCATAAGATGTATTTCAGACATTGTACATATATATCATATAATCATATATGTCACAAATCTCCACAAAGTATTTATCTGAGGTATACACTTATAGAAAAGAGTGGGAAAAAAAGCAAAAGGAAAAAGCTATGTACAAGTAGGGAGTGATCTTTTTTTTTTTACAACATATTCATTGATTTGTGAGAATAAAATCAGGCCTACGAGACATTATGTAGTTAAACCATTTTGCCCAGTATGAATCAAATTGTTCCAGCTTATGATCAACAGATGCTGTTATCTTGTCCATTTTGTAAATGTCCATTGTAATTTCCATCTGAATTCTGAATTCTGTTACTGGTTTATACTCCAAGTTGACAGAACGAAGGAGCGCCTACAGATAGAGGAAGTGGAAAAAAACAGTGTGTGAAGGAAGGACTCCACTATGCGGGAGCAGTAGCGCTTGTTGCAGACGGAAATAAACTCCAGATAAGGCAATTTCATTAGATCCGTGTATTAGCGGCAACAGGTTCGCTTCAAACTTCAATTTAATCAGATCGGAAAATGGTGGGGGGTGTGGGTGGGTGGTAGAAAAGTGGATGATAGGGTCTGTGATGTCGTCGGGATCGACTGTAAACAGTTGTTGCAAACTGTAAGGCAAAACACACAGAATGCTGGGGAAATTCATCGGACCACGCAGCAGCTGTTGGAAGGAGAAGACAGTCGACGTTTCGGGTCGAGACGCTTCATCAGGACTCTGACTTTGTGTGTGTTGTTTTCTGTTTCGAGCACCTGCACGTTTTCTCCAGTTTGTTTTGCAACGCTGTTCATCACATTGTTTACGTTTACTCACAAGTGGGGGTAGGGAGTGCAGACTAGGGAACAGGACCGCAGCTAATGATTGTCAAAATACGATTTACTGGGTATTTCACAGCATTCTTTAGTTCCCCTCGGAATTTGCTCTGAGTCAGGGCGTAAATACACGTGTTGGTGCAGGAACTGAGAACCTGCAGCATTATCGATGTCTGTTCTGTGATGTACCGGGGATCGGTGACGGTATCAACGAAACTCTTTGAAATCCGTTGATAGATATAAAACACCACCTGTGTTATCCACAACAATATGAAACTACTGGTTATGCTGAAGAGCAAAACGATGGAGTTCCGTCGGTTCTCCATCTCCCGGTCCTTGTCATTCTCTCCACTCTTTTGTCCCCGGAGGCCCCTGCGGGCTCGACTGGCCACTAGAATCCGCCTGACAGTCAGAATATTGAAGAGCAAAATCAGAAAGAATGGGACACAAGGGATTAAAATGCGGTGAAGTATCTCAAATGCCGCCCACGAAGAAGAGTTTTTGAAGCTGGCTGTAAGAGCACAATACCAGGGAACACCATCAATTATTTCTCTAGGCTCGTACACAAAGTACCTGTGGACACACTCCAGACAGGCCAGCACACTCAGTGTCCCGATAACCACAGCCGCCGTTCTCTCGGTGCAATATTTTGTTTTCAGCTTCTCACAGCAAATGGCCACAAACCGATCGACGGTGAAAGCGACCGTCAGCCAGACGGAAGTCGCAGTGCTCGCAAACACCAGCCATAAGCGGAGTCTGCACACAGGGGTGATGAACAGGAATGATCCCGGAAAATAAATACCAGCTGTCTTCGTCAGCAGCGGATCCGAGATAACGACCAGGAGATCGGCCGCTGCCATTCCCACCAGGTAGCGAGTGACACATTTGGAGAGACCACACTTTCCCCGGGAAAGAATAGCGATCGCCATCAAGTTCACTGGAAGAGAGACCAGGAGCAGCAAGTTGAGAAAACACTGACCAAATATCAATGCATCAATTTGAGCGGATCCTGTCAAATGCACACTCTATTGTTGCCTTTAGTAGTGGAAGGGTGGGGAGAGATCGCAGAGCAAGCGGAGACGGAAAAGGACACAGTAAAATACAATCAATATGATCTGACTACAGATTGCTGACTGATGACCGAAATGGGAAGTGACTGTGAAAAGCTAGAACTCGGGAACTACTTCCTCAGAGTCAATGCTGGATGGAACATTTTCTACAGGCACCGCCGCATCTCGTAAGAAGGAAATGAATAAATCCGGACACTGAGGGCGGGATTCTTCCATCAGACAATCATCAACTTCATGGTTATGCCTGTCAGCGACAGAACAGCCGAAGGAAGAAACAGAAACAGGAAACGCTGGAATCACTCATCCGGACAAAACAAAACATGTGGAAAAACAATTGAAGAGTCTTTTATCAGAACTGTTTCCAGAGAGGCTCCTGACTCGAGTGCTAAACAGCTTCTCTTTCCAAATAAGATGCCTGGAGAGCAGTACTTCCAGAAATCCCCGTGGTTGTTTCCTATACGCCCGTTTTGCTCCTCACTAACTTTACAACAAATCATTGACTGATCCCAACAGATACATCGCACTCTGAGATACATTACACCTCCCACAGAATCCTTCATAGTGAAGCTGGGGAGAGGAATTCTATGTCCGGCAGTAACAGGGTCAGACGTAAACAAAAGTGAATACATTTCACAGTACTAATAACAATGAATCAACACGCCGATGGCGTTAATTGGTCAGAAACAACTTCATTGTGTTGTCCATCAACTACTTCACATTCAGTCTCAGCGCACACATTTATTAAATATCTACAAGGTTCATGCTGCAACATGGAACTCTTCACATTTGCTGAAGTGTCACTACCAGTCGATGGTTTCGTTGTCGCACCTACGTCAGACAAACTGCTCACATACAAATGCAGACGATCAATTGTTATAATCTCTGCGGGTCAATATTTGCAAATGCAGTTCACCTGCTTTAAGACCAGAATCACAGAGACCCGATCATTACATCATTGAAATGAAACAGCAGGAAGAGAGCTGCCCGACCCTTTGAATTCCACGGGTGTTGGCGGAACCGGAACAATTCTGCAGCGGTCCATTAGATCCAGATCCCAGGATCCACAGTCCCTGCGTTTACATTCCATTCCTGAACACCTCTGCAGCGGTCCAGTAGACCCAGACCCCAGAATCCACAGTCCCTGTGTTTACATTCCATTCCTGAACACCTCTGCAGCGGTCCATTAGACCCAGATCCCAGGATCCGCAGTCCCTGTGTTTACATTCCATTCCTGAACACTTCTGCAGCGGTCCATTAGACCCAGATCCCAGGATCCGCAGTCCCTGTGTTTACATTCCATTCCTGAACACCTCTGCAGCGGTCCATTAGACCCAGATCCCAGAATCCACAGTCCCTGCGTTTACATTCCATTCCTGAACACTTCTGCAGCGGTCCGTTAGACCCAGATCCCAGGATCCGCAGTCCCTGTGTTCACATTCCATTCCTGAACACCTCTGCAGCGGTCCATTAGACCCAGATCCCAGGATCCGCAGTCCCTGTGTTTACATTCCATTCCTGAACACCTCTGCAGCGGTCCATTAGACCCAGATCCTAGGATCCGCAGTCCCTGTGTTTACATTCCATTCCTGAACACGGAATATTAGGACTGGAAATGTGACAGGGGAAACCAGCGACAGAAACATTCACAGCATTGGAATTAAGCTTCATTTTGCCACCAATGGCAGCTGACACTGGCTTACCGGGAACTCCAAAGGCTGAAATAAAAGGGTAGTAGACATCCTCTATCCGCCAGACGACTGGATACACCATTTCAGTGAGAATGTGTGACTGTTGTTGCTCCTGAATCTACAGCTTTGGCAGACTCTCCGATCAGATTCATTCCAAACCGCCCTGATTTATACAGAGGATCGGCCTCTAGAGATACGATTATGCCCCTGACTAACTTGCTTCACTGAATTACTTGAACAAACTATTTAATTCTATTCCATTGACTCTGATGTAAATATGGGGCTGATTGAAGATAAACGCATCAACCATTTCGAGATTACATCAGCAGAGACTCATTTGGTGGAAAAATGCCGGTGCTCTAATGTCAAAGACTGAGTATCGCCACTGAGCAGCCACATTCACAAATTTCACGTATTTGATGCGTGGTTATTCATAGCAACATCGAAACATAGAAAACCTACAGCACAGTACAGGCCCTTCGGCCCACAAAACTGTGCCGAACATGTCTATACATTGGAAATTACCTTGGGTTACGCAGAGCCCTCTATTTTTCTGAGCTCCAGGAGTCTTTTAAAAGACCGTATCGTATCCGCCTCCACCACCGTCTTCGGCGGCCCATTCCACGCATTCACCACTCTCTGCGTAGAAAAAACAAACAAACTTACCCCTGACATCTCCTCTGCACCTACTTCCAAGCACCTTAAAACTGTCCCCTCTCGTGCTAGACATTTCAGCCTTGGGGAAAAGCCTCTGACTAACCACACGATCAATGTGTCTCATCATCTTATACCTCTGTATTAGGTCACCTCTCATTTTCCTTGGCTCCAATGAAAAAAGGCCGAGTTCACTCTATCTAATAAGGCATGCTCCCCAAACCACCCCTGCACCTTTTCCATGGTTTCCACATCCTTCCTGTAGTGAGGCGACCAGAACTGAGGACAGCACTGCAAGTGGGGTCTGACCAGGGTCCGATATAGCTGCAACAATACCTCTCGACTCCTAAACTCAATCCCACGATTGATGAAGGCCAATGCACTTCTCAGCCCAGTTTTGCATCCTTTAAATATCCCGTTGTAACCACTGGCAGCACTCCACAGTATCCACAACACCTTTGTGTCATCAGCAAATTTACTAACCTATTCCCACACTCTTCACCCAAGTCGTTTATAAAAATCACAAAGAATAGGGGTCCTAGAACATATCCCTGAGGCACGCCACTGGTCACCGACCTCCGTGCAGAATATGACCCGTCTTTGCTTTCTGTGGGGAAGCCAGTTCTGGATCCACAAAGCAATGTCCCCTTGGATCCCATGACTCCTTACTTTCTCAATAAGCCCTGCATGGGGTTCCTTGTCAAATGCCTTGCTGAAATCCATATACACGGCATCAGCTGCTCTACCTTCATCAATGTGTTTAGTCAAATCCTTTAAAAAAAACATTCAGGCTCGTAAGGCACGACCCGCCTTTCAGAAAGCCATACTGACTCTTCCTAACCATATTATGACGCTCGAGATGTTCATATATCCTACCTATCCGGACCTTCTCGATCAACTTACCAAACACTAGTGTAAGACTCACTTCTGTATAATTTCCTGGTCTATTTCTCCTCCCTTTTTTGAATAACAGAACAACATCCGCAATCTTCCAGTCCTCTGCAACCTCTCCCATCCTCACTGATGAATCAAAGATCATTGCCGTGGCTCAGCAATCTCCTCCCTTGCCACTCACAGTAGCCTGGGTACATCTCGTCCGGTCCCGGTTTCTTATCCAACTTGATACTTTCCAAAAGCTCCAACACATCCTCTTTCTTAATAACTTTTGGTATGCATTCATCTGTAAGGAGTTCACCAACACCGTTCCATCCCAAATTTCTGTCCTTGCGGTTTACCAAATTGAACTCTCCTTCAGCGCTTCAGCTCCCTCCTGGCCACAAATATTGTCAAACATAGACACACACACACACACACACACACACACACACACACACACACACACACACACACACACACACACACACACACACACACACACACACACACACACACACACAAACAGAGTCAATATTCTGGACCCGATCCGAGACATTCCGTGCCCTGGCACCAGGGAGGCAACATATCATGCGGGTAACTCTACCAGGCTCACAGAATCGCATGTCTGTTCCCCTGACTATGGAATCCCCTATTATTACCGCATTCCTCTTCTCCCTCCTTTCCTCCTGCACAACAGCGCTAGGCTTAGTGCCAGAGACCCCATCACCGCGGCCGTCCACTGTCAGGTCATCCCCCTCAAAAGCATCCAGGACGATATACTTTTTGCTGAGGGGGGCAGCCACAGGGTTGCTCTCCACTATCAGGGCATTTCGCTTCCCTCTTCTGACAGTCACCCATTTTTCTGACCCCAGTAGCCTAGGGATGACTACCTCCCTGTAGCTCCTGTCCATCACCTCTTCACTTTCCCTAATAAGCAGTCGGTCATCAAGCTGCAGCTCCAGATCCCTAACACGGTCTCCGAGGAGCTGCATCGCGGTGCACCTGTCGCAGATGTGGCTATCAGGGAGGCTGGAGGTCTCGCAGGATTTCCACATCTGACACCCTGAATAAAGCACTGACCCTGCAGACATGCGACCTACTTCTACAGGAATGAAACAGTGAAATAAGTCTACTCAACCACTTACCTCGCCAAACACACGAACGTTTTAAACCGTTTGCTCGTACCGTTAGTTTTGTGAGCCCTGTTGTTCCTCCGTCTGTCAGGGCCGATTCGCCAAGGGGGAAGAAGAGTTGGTCTCTCGCTCTCGCCTATTCCCGTTACCGCCTAATCCCGTTGAGCCAAAGCCCTACACTCCACTGCCCACTCCGACCGCTGCCCGCTGTATAGGGTGGACTTCTTTTTAAACTGTCCGTGCTGTCCTGTTTACGTCACGCGCCTGCGCAGTCTCGCCGTTCTTGTACTCGAAGAAGTACAAGGATATCTACCTAGGCTAAAAGATTTAGTTTTTTCAATCGTTATTAACTCATATACTATAGACATGGAATAATGCTAGTCTCCTTTCTCTGAGCTGTCTCCAGTGCCTTCACATCCCTCACTCAATATGGAGATCAAGATTGTACACTGTACTCTTGGTGTTTCCTTACAAGTGCATTATACAGATTCAGGTAAATGAACTCCACTGAGCACATCGTATAGCCCAACATTCTGTTAGCCTTCTTAACCGCTTCTGTCCATTATCTAGATGTTGATAGTGCTGTCGAACACGACTGCCAAATCCTTCATATACTATTAACTCTATAACTGAAGACCCGCCATTTTATATTTTTGTCAAATATTTCTCTTCCTAAATGTAATACTTTATATTGACTTTTATTAAATGTTCTAATGTTTATCTACTCAAATCTGGATTTTGTTTATATTTTTATTGATTCTGCTGCCTGAATGTTATCAGCCAGTCGCCCTAATTTTGTGTGATCGGCTAACACTGCTCGTTTATTTGTCATGTTCTTAATCAAAATAGTAATCTTGTAAAAACAGCAGACGTCCCAAAACCGATCCCTGCGGAACCCCGTTTTTAACATCTTCTATGTGTGAAAATTATCCTCTCACCATAACTCGCTGTTTTCTGCTTTTGAGCCAATTCTCCACCCATTCGCATACCTTTCACTGACTTCCTACCTCCTGTGGTTTGATAATTACCATAATCTGAAAGTCTTGGTAAATGATGTAAAACGCTCTAATGTTTTCATAATTTTTATTTATCATAGAACTTCAGCATTTTAGTAAAACATGATTTCCGCTTTCTGAGGCAATGCTGACATTCTACGAACATTGCGGATCTTATCATCTGCTTCTGTTTCTCATTCTTATATACAGGGACAACTTTCGTCAATTTCCACTACGTAGGGTCTTGCCCAGTCGTCAAAAACTTCTGAAAAATACATAGTTGCGGGTTCTATATAGAACCACAGACCTGTATAAGTACCCTTGGATATCTGTTGTCTGGTCCTGGAGATTTATTAACTTCCAGTTTTTTCAAATGACGATGACTTCACTTGCTAAGGTCTCTAGGTCACTTAAAATATTTTTTTCTCTACACCTGCTGGCATATCGCAGTTATCTTCACGGGTGAATGCCTAAATTATTGAAAAAATGTCTTTGGGTTTATCTTCGGCAAAATGCTTCTCAGCCTGACTTTTGTCAATATGAATTTCCCTCTTCACAAGCTCTCATATTTCCATATGTCCTACGGTTAACATCTTCAATATGCTTCTGTATTCCTTATCTAGCGATCTTTTCTTCAAAGTTTTATGTATATCTTCATTCATCCATGTCAACTTGATAGATTTGCTGTGTATAACCATAGGTTTGTGTGCGGTGTCATATGTGTACTCTGATAATAAATTTTACTTTGAACATTGATATATTGTTTTTATTTTTTCCCGATCTTAGGTATGAACTTTTCCTGCACTGCGAGTATTACCTGTTAAAATCGGCCCCATTGCTGCTTAACTGACTCAATGTCAAGCAGCCCCTTCCGGTTCACTTTCGAAAGTTTTAGCCGCATCTTCACAAACTTTATCTTTCCCAAATTAAATTTACTTGTTTTGCTTTTTACTGATAAACTCTCACAAAAAAAAAACTTAGAGACGAACAATGTTATGATCACTTGTTCCTAAAGGTTCAACTACTTCCGTACTCAAAATTCTGCCCTGATTGTTACAGAATCTAGACAGGTTTCTCCTCTTGTTGGTGCTTTAACATATTGGGTTAAAAAACAATTATTTAACGTTTCAATGAACTCACCTTTTTGCAATCCATTAGTCACTGGGTTTTCCCACTCAGCATTTCTGAAATTAATGTCACCAATAACTGCAACGCACCATCACAGCATGATTTTTAAAAAAAATATTTGGATCGAGAAATATGTAACGAGGAATTGCCCTCATTGTGTAGACTACGCTGGTCATGGAGGTATGAATGAAAATAATCAATCAATCAATCAATCAATGAATAATGTGATAAAAATATGGATGATCCCTACGGGAGGATGTGACGTGTGGTATTTAAACGAAGTAAGATCAGAAGGATGTTTAATTGAGGATTGGGGAGAATGTCGGGAGAAGCAAAAGTACAGCGGGAATGATCAGGAGAATCAGGTATGCGTTGTATGAGGTGGTGGCGCGGCTTGAGGAGAAAATATTCACCTTAAGGAGAAGCCGAATAATTTACAAGGAGAGTGGATGCGAGGAGCGTGGATAATGACGCATTTAAATCGGTTTTAGAAAGCTTATTATAGAAAAGGGTGAGTGATAAGCATTTTATCTTGTAGCAAAGTGGAAGGATTTTGAAAAAATTGCACTGTTTTAAGCACGTTATGAATGTAATTCCTAAATCATTATTAGAAACGAAACATAACACTAAAGATCAAAAGATATTTTCAAAACAGATAGAAAAGCTGCAGGACCAACCTGCCCATTCAGAGAGAAATATTATGGGTTTTTGAAATAGGAGGGGACGTAGTGACGCAGCTCCGTACGGTTATGACGATGATAGGCAGCCTCGTTCCAAACATCTTTTGCCAGCATACAAACCGAAGAACTCGACACTACTATTGGCGGTTCCCACATGTGGGACCAGAGAGAAATCGCAATGTAACGAAACGAGCCAGGAAACTGAAACAAGAATATAACATGCACTACTTCCTTTGTGTTTAAGTATCTGAGTGATATTGCTCAGGAAAATGGGTCATTAGTGCCTGCGGATGATCATACTGAGCTGTTACAGACAGCTGATCACCGGAGAACAGTACACGGTCTCGGTACCGCAGAGGAAACGAAATTGATTTGAACATGTTTCTATAAAAACATATCAGTAGGTCATAACACATAGCAGCCTTTTTAAGTCGCAGAATTGCATTCGGCTTCGCGGAAAATACAAGAATAAGGCTGCAACTGAAGAATTAAAGAATCCCTTAAGTTATCTCTGGGTATGAACACAGTATCTCGTTAGACGTGCTACCCACATGTAACCAGATGAGCGGCAAGCGCTCAACTACGCTTACGTCAGATCTATGAATGGTGTTCCAAAGGCCACATTAAATAAACTATTTAGAGCCAATAGTCAGATATATTTGGTGACGACTTTTTGTGTCTCGCAGCACCAACGAATCTAGAAACTCTTTGATATCGTTTGATCCTTCTGTCCTTACACACAGTGAGGCATTGAGACTTAGTAAAAAAAAGTTTTAGCGTGTGCATAAGAAAGTGCAAGTATGAGATTATAAGGGAGGGAACGCACTAAAGGAATATACCTTCACTCCATCAGTAAGATGGTAAAGGCGATAGTTCCGGACTGAATTTTTTTAGGGCAATGTTCCCAGTACTGTGTCCAAAATCTATTCATTCAGCGATGGTTGTGGGGATTATTAAGTCTGATACTATGCAACAAAACGTTCATTTACTCTGAATCCTATACTTGGTCAGAGATTGGAGGTGAGAGAAGATGGACGCCGCTGGGGATTTCATGACGCAGTGACGTTATATTTAAAGAGGTTGAATATTAATCTGCGGACAATACATAGCTTCCAGCGTCCATTTGCTTTAGACGCTAAAAGATTTCTTAAATGTGTGATTCTAACATAGATGATCTGTGAATTGTTCAACACTTAAATTTATGCCATGTTCTGCGATAGTTTAAATTGTAAATGTATTGAGAACCTGAAATATTGCGCAAGGACTGGACATTTTTGTTATAAAGAGAGGTAATTCGCACGCGAATGAACGGAAGACAGTCGTGTGTTTGTTAGGTTTCTATTGACAGAATGTTTGAATTAATCCTCTATTTCACAGTACGATATGACTACCTGAAAATGTCTGTTTCGTTGACTGAAATACATTTCCAGGAACAGATGTGAATTTCAGAGGGTGGGTTTCTTTCCGAAACTCTTACTGTATCTGGGCCACTGTCACCCTCATCTACCTTCTCTGTGCTCTTTAGAGCATTTGATAAGGAATTTCACCTTGGCAATTAACTGTTTATTCTCCATACGCCAGTTAACTGCAACTATTTTGAAGATAGAGAAGTGAAACTTTGTATTTTTAATTTTCTTTACCCGCGTATTTAGATTATATTCTATTATTTGTCTGTTTTTTTATTGATTTGAAGAGGGAGACGCGGATTTCACACCGGCGAGGTGGAATCAGGATTAAAGGGATCGCAATATGAATGTTTCTAGTCCGGGTACGACAATCCCACTGTTCAAGGATGAGTTATTTTAAAGACGAATTCATGTATACTTGAAATTGGAATTTGAAATTCGCATTTTTGGAGATTGGTTGATTTGGAGAGCAAAGCAGATGCTGCTGAAGACTTTGAAATATTAACTGAGAGGGTTCCATTGGAAAAATTTGCTCCAATATAATTCAAGCATCAGCCCTGTAACATGCAAACGGGAGGTTGGATTATATAGCGTGAAGTTCCATTCTGAAATTCAGCAGTAATTCGTCAACAGTAATTCAATAAAATATCAATGTGCTGCAGAATGGTCAAATTACAGTCGGTCTTTCAGAAAACTGTAATAGCGGAGTGGAGACATAGTTGTAAAGTGTATTGAAGTGTATACCTTCCTTGCGGAACATCACTGGCCATTGTCGGCCAGGCAGAATTCTCTACTTTTATTATCTAATCTGCCTTCTGTTAATAAGCCAATTCTGAGTGTACGCAACCAGGTTTCGCTCGATCCAATTCCGTCTCAGTTTCTGAATGTGCCGACCATGCATTACCCAGTTAAACACTTTACAAAATTAATACACACTGCATCAACTGTTCTGTCTTCATCTGTATATTTTTTTATTTTTTTCAAGGAATTCAATCAGTCTCATTAGAGACGACCTGCTCCCACAAATCCATGCTGTCTGTTCCCATCCAGAATGCGTTTCTCCAGATATTCATAAATCCCCTCTCTAATCATCCTCTCCAATTGCTTGCCCACTACTGACGGAAGACTCACTGTCCTGTAATTCTCAGGAATATACCTATTGCACTTCTTGAACAATGAATTAACATTTACCATCCTCCAATTCCCTGGCAGTACTGCTGTGGCAAGCAGAGACTCAAGTATCATGTCCAAAAGTGCAATAATGTCTCGGCCCGCTGTCTCTAATTGCCTAGGGATACCTTATATCACTGGTGAATGGCTTATTTTTTAATGTTCTACAAGTTCCCAACGCAGAATTCTTAACGTAGGCATGTACGCGTCTTTTTACGCTGGATCCACATTCATCAAGGTCGCGCTCACTGGTGAATACCGAAGCAAAGTGTCATTGAAGACCTTCACTGTCTCTTTGCAAGCCAGACACATGATTACATTTTTTATCTCTGATTTGTCCCACCCTCTCGCACGTCACCCTTCTGTTCTTTATGTACCTTAATGCGACTCTCCCTGGCATTCTCATGTCCCTATCTAATCTAACTTTAGTTAATTTCCTTCCTGGCTACTTTGTGACTTTCCATAGCCTTGCCTAATCTTTTTTTCCTGTATCTTAAGTATCTTTCTTTCTTCTTCTTGACGAGGTGTTCTATATCTTTTGTCAACCAGGGTTACTATGCACTACATTCCGTTGCTCGCCTCAATAAGACAAGTCTATTCTGAACCCCAATCAACTGTTTCATTAACAATCACTTGTTGCTTATTTCAAGGAGACACCACTTCCCAAATTCGACTCCAAGTGCTTACCTAATAGTACCAATAAAATAAATTCCATACTGTCAGCCCCTACTCTAATGTAAGGTTATGGTAAATGTCGAATAGTTGATCCCGCGAGGAGATCTGTGTCATTTTCTGGAACTAGACCCTGAATGTACTGTTCTCGAGTCCACCTGCCCGCTTATTGAGAAATTCTGTCATGTCTGAACCTTTTAACCTGAGGAAATGCCAATGACTATGAGGGAGGTTTAAGTTGCTGTGACAACAACCTTGTTAATATGGCACCTGTCCAACATCTATCTCCCGATCAGGTCTCGCTGTCTGTGAGTTTTCTCTTTGTTTAGTTTTGGAGATAGTGTGCACAGTGTGTGGTCTCTACAGGATACTCCCAAACAAGTGAATGCTCCCTAACTACTTCTGAGTTCTAATCACAGTCTAGCAACAGACAGTCTCTCCTCTGTTTCTTCCCTTTCTTCAGCAGTGTTACTATCATACTCTTCGTGTCTTTCAATGGCACTCACTATGCTCTCTTTTACCCGACTCTGTCAGTTTTGAAACATCTGAACCCGGGCATTATCGGAAGCCTTTCCTGCCCTTGTGTTTGTCAAGTTTCTGCGATAGTGTGGAGTAAATCAACCAATGTAACAATCACGCCAGCCAATTGAACTTTCGGCCAGTTTCCTACCTTATCTGCACGAAGTATACAACCTTCCGTGATTTTGCCATTTCAGGATGTCCAGGCAAACTATTGTTTGAATTCGTGACCTACTCATTTGTAAAAATGTTTTATTAGAAAACTCCGTTGAATTGCAATTGGACGTATAGATTATTTACACAGACGGCCATTTAATGTAATCACGTTCTTCATTCCATTCTTCAGCTCTTTTCTGAATTTCCTCTGTGTCAGTGTATAGACACAAGTATTGGTGCACATACTCAGAATTTGAAACATGAACCCAAATTCTTGTAGTATATATACCGGGGAACTCAAATGCCTGTCCTGATACATATAGTTTTCCGGTTGCCATTTCAGGGAATGGGCTACATAGGGCATCCAAAATAAAATGAAATTAGCTGATATAGCAAACAACAAAATCATTGATTTTCTGCGGGTTTCTATCTCGGTATCCTGCTGATTTTCACTGCTTTTCCGAAGTCCTCTGCGGACTCTATTTGCGGCAATGATATGTCTTACTGTTAACCCATTGAACACTAGAATTAAGCCGATTGGTAGCAATGGTGTTAAAATGCTATCCAGCAATTCGTATCCTCTCCACACGGGTGAAGTAGTGTATTCATATGTGAGGGCGCAACGCCACGGTATGTTGTCAATGATACGTAAGGTTCAAAAATAAAGTAAAACGGGACACTTCTCCCGCAGCTCACTATAACCACGGTCACGATAACCACCGTTGCTGTTCTCTCGGTGCAGTATTGCTCCCGCAGCTTTCGGCAACATATTGCGATGAAGCGATCGAAGGTAAAACTGACCGTGAACCAAACAGAACAGTCCATCGTTACTACCCTAAATACAAGTGTCAGAGCGCACACAGGAGTGATGAGCAGAGATCTTGAATACATGTAGATGTTGTTAGTCTGCTCCACTAAAGCGTAAACTATAACCACCATCATATCAGCTGTTGCCATTCCAACCAGGTAACGGGAGATACATTTGGAGAGTCCGCACTTTCCCCGAGATAGGATAGTAATCGCCGTTAAATTAACTACAAGACATTTGCAGAAAAAAAAACACAGAATTATCGTTAGCTGTAACCGTCTGAATGCTCACCACTCTTCCAATTCTATGCAGGGCATAGTATTTTTTTGGAAATCAAAAGCAGAAATCCACCGGTGCGGACTCTGTCTGTGCACTCCGGCTGGAGGACAATAATGGACTGGAGTGGCAGTGGCTGGCGACCGTCCGACAGCTCAGAGTGAGGATCTGATTTCCACGGTGCACGTACCGCTGAACGGTCGATCGCTCAATAAATAACAAAATTTCAATTATTAGAGGTGCAACAGCAGAAGGGTTTATTTGTAGTGAAATTAATGAGGTTCGAAGCATAACTTATACTTTAGTGATTATAGAAGAACCGACCTGCGTGTCGATATTCGACTGGACGGTCATTTGGAAAAGATGCCACTCTGCAAAAAGAACCGCTGCCGCTTAAGAAAGCCGAACAAGATCAAACTATGAAATATCGGCAACAGCGTATTTGACAAAAGAGAAAAAGAAAGTCATCATGTCGGGAAGATATGGAAACTGAAACCGAGGGTAGCATTTGTGCTGAGTAAAAGTCCGAACAGCGCAGCGGAACAAAAGCAAGACGACGGCACCGTACATATAGTGACCAGCTCCAGTATCTTACCAGGGACACCGATCACTACAATTGCAGGATAGAAAATGCTCGCGATGTAGTAAATCGCTGGATATCCCATATTCCGTCAGAAGTAGCGTTCAGTTGTACGGAACGTTCTAACTGTTCATATGGACCGGAGATCGGTTGCACAGAGTTATATGCAATTCAGAGTAATTTCTCCGAGACAATTAGTGTGGTTATGACATCAGTCACATAAGGGACAACCAGCTACAAAACACTGATATTAAAATGTTTTTTTTTCACTCCAACCCGTGCCATAAATTCGTCTCCCAAGAGATGTTACAGGTTATTCACCTTACAATAATATGAACGTTAGCAGTATAATTTCCGAGACACCAGGCTTCAGCTGCTGAAATGGGATATCGGCCGTTCCGTATGAAGCACAGAACATCAACTCGTGAATGACTTGATCACTTTACTCCATTGCCGTGACGTGTGGTGCAGTCTATTTAACTTTATAGACATTAGCCAGAGCTGCCACAATTCCACCACCATTTCTCAAGATACAAGATTCAAGATTCAAGATTCAAAAACTTTATTGTCATTCCAACCATACATCAGCTCTGCAGGGCAGAATGAGACAGGGTTTTCCAGGGGCAAGTGTAATCATAACATAACAAACGCAACAATAAATAGTAAACACAACAATAAATAGGTAAACACAACAGCCACATGTCGGTTAAAATCAAGTTATAAGTGTCCAGTGCAAGTTAAAAGTGTCCAAAGCAGAGTCAGGTAGAGCAGCTATTTAGCAGTCTGATTGCCTGTGGGAGGAAGCTGTTTAGTAACCTTGTGGTTTTAGTTTTGATGCTCCCGTAACGTTTGCCTGATGGCAGAACAAACAGTTTACGGAAGGGTGTGAGGCGTCTTTAATGATGTACCGTGCCTTCTGGAGGCATCGACTCTGAAAGAGGTCTTGGACAGAACGTAGGGAGACCCCGATAACCTTCTCTGCTCCCCTAATCACCCTCTGAAAGGGGTTTTTTTTGGTCAACAGCACTGCAGCTGGAGTACCAGGTTATGATGCAAAAGGTCAGCACACTCTCAACCACTCCTCTGTGTACCATATTCGGTCTGACCAAAAGTAGAAACTAAAATATGTGATCTGTCAGCACGTTCCCAGGCTGGTCTATTATTTGTCACGAAAACTGAATTAAACACCACAGAATACAATGCATTAAATCGGCACTGAAACCGAAAATCCAAAGTGCCGATTACGTCCCCATGAAACACTGACGTCACCACGTTCTTTTGTTTCGTCAGTTGTGGTTTTGTTTCGTATGTTGTCTTCCAGTTTTCAGTCAGACACATCAAACTAAAACGACGTGAATCCAACACGTTTTTAGCGTAAAAGGCCAGAGAGATGATGGTTGCTTCTTTGACTGTGACGAGTCTGCTCCAGGGATTGTTGTTAGGTCCGCTGTTCTTAGTCATGCCTGTGATAGGATATTGCCCAAACACAAAGATTGTATACAGAATTGTTTTGGGTACATGCCTGTACAGTCACATAAAATGGACGGTCAGATATGCAATCAGATGAACGTGTATTGATCAATCTGATGGCCTGGTGAAAGGGATTTCCAGGAGCCTGTTAATCCTGGCCTTCATGCTGCGGTACCGTTTGCCAGACGGAAGTACCTGAAACAGTTTATGGTTGGCGTGACTGAAGTCCTTGTTGATCTTTCGGGTCCATTTTGCGCTTCTGCTGATGTACATATCCTGCAGAGAGGAAGGTTCACATCCACAGATGCGCTGGGCTGTCTGCACCACTCTCTGCGATTGATGGTAGAAACATAGAAAACCTATAGCTCAGTACAGGCCCTGCGGCCCGCTAATCTGTGCCGAACATGTCCCTACCTTAGAACTACTTACGCTTTACCCATTGCCCTCTATTTTTCTAAGCTCCATGTATCCATCTAGGCATCTCATAAAAGACCATATCGTTTCCATCTCCACGACCGCCAGCGGCAGCCCATTCCACGCACTCACCACTCTCTGCATAAAAAATAAAGCTTACAGCTGACTTCTCCTCTGTACCTACATCCAAGCACCTTAAAACTATGCCCTCTCGTGCTAGACATTTCAGCCCTGGGGAAAAGCCTCTGACTATCCACACGATCAATGACTCTCATTATCTTGTACACCTCTACCAAGTCACATCTCATCCTCCGTCGCTGCAAGGAGAAAAGGCCGAGTTTACTCAACCTATTCTCTTAAGGCGTGCTCCCCAATCGAAGCAACATCCTTGTAAGTCTCCTCTTCACCCTTTCTATGGTTTCCACGTCCTTACTGCAGTGAGACGAACATAATTGAGCACAGTTCCATAAGTGGGGCCTCACCAGGATGCTATATAGCTGCAGCATTACCTCTCTGCTCTTAAACCCAATCCCACGCTTGATGATGGCCCTCTTAACCGCACAGTCAGCCTGCGTAGCAGCTCTGAGTGTCCTATGGACTGGGACGCCAATATCCCTCCCTGTTTTGCATCCTATCGATGTCCCGCTGTAAACTCTGACAGCCTCAACAACACCCCCAATCTTTGTGTCATCAGTAAGTTTACTAATCCATCCGTCCACTTCCTCATCGAGGTCATTTATAAACATCTCAAAGAGAAGGGGACTTAGAACAGATCGGAGAGCCACACCACTGATCACCGACCTCCATGCATCATATGACCCGTCTACAATCACTCATTGCTTCTGTGGGCAAGCCAATTCTGAATGCACAAAGTAATAAGGTACACCATGCAAGGCTTATTGGGAAAGTAAGGAGGCATTGGATCCAAGGGGGCTTTTCTTTGTGGATCCAGAACTGCCTTGCACACAGAAGGTAAAGAGAGTTTGTCGATGTGTCATATTCTGCATGGAGGCCGGTCACCAGTGGAGACCCTCAGGGATCTGCTCTGGGACCCTTACTCTTCGTGATTTTTATAAATGACCGGATGAGGAAGTGGAGGGATGCGTTAGTAAATTTGCTGATGACACAAAGTTTGGAGGTGTTGTGGATAGTGTGCAGGGCTGACAGAGGTTACAGCGGAACATTAATAGGATGCAAAACTGGACTGAGAAGTGGCAGATGGAATTCAACCCAGATAAGTGTGAAGTGGCTCATTTTGGTAGGTCAAATATGATGACAGAATATAGTATCAATGGTAAGACTCTTGGCAGTGTGGAGGATCGGAGGGATCTCCGGGTCCGGGACCATAGGACGCTTGAAGCAGCTGCGCAGGTTGACTCTGAGGTTAAGAAGGCATACGGTGTATTGGCTTTTATAAATCGTAGATTTGAATTTAGGAACTGAGAGGTAATGTTGCAAGCTATATAGGACCCCGCTCAGACCCCACTTAGAGTACTGTGCTCAGTTCTGGTCGCCTCACTACATGAAGGACGTGGATGCCATAGAAAGGGTGCTGAACAGATTTACAAGGATGTTGCCTGGATTTGGGAGCATGCCTTATGAGAATAGGATGAGTGAGCTCGCCTTTTCTCCTTGGAGCGAAGGAGGATGAGAGGTGGCCTGATAGAGGTGCACACGATGATGAGAGGCATTGATCGTGTGGATGGTCAGACGCTTTTTCCCAGGGCTGAAATGGTTGCTGCAAAAGGACACCGGTTTAAGGTGCTGGGAAGTAGGTACAGAGGAGATGTCAGGGGTAAGTTTTTTTACTCAGAGAGTGGCGAATGCGTGGAATGGGCTGCCGACAACGGTGGTGGAGGCGGATACGATAGGGTCTTTTAGGAGGCTTTTAGGTAGGTACATGGAGCTTAATAAAATAGAGGGCTACAGGTAAGCCTAGTAATTTCTAAGGTAAGGACATGTTCTTACTTTGTGGGCCGAAGGACCTGCATTGTGCTGTAGGTTTTCTATGTTTCTATGCTTCTAATGTCCCCTTGGATCCCATGCCTCCTTACTTTACTAAAATTCTTAGAAGCTACATCTACAGGTCCAGCTTGAACAATGTGTTCTATCACATCTTCAAAAAATTCAATCAGGCTCGTAAGGCACGACCTGCCTTTGACAAAACCATGCTGATCATTACTAATCATATTATGTCTCTCCGAATGTTCATAAATCCTACCTCTCGGGATCTTCCCCATCAACTTACCAAACTCTGAAAAAGACTCTCTGTTCTATAATTTCCTGGGCTATTCCTAATCCCTTTCTTGAATAATGGAACAACATCTGCAATCTTCCAATTGTCCGGAACGTCTCCCGTCCTCATTGATGAATCAAAGGTTATAGCCAGAGGCTCAGCAATCTCCTCGCTCACTTCCCACTGGAGCCTGGGGTACATCCCGTCCGGTCCTGGCAACTTATCCAACTTGACGCTTTCCAAACTCTCCAGCACATTTTCTTCCTTAATATCGGCATGCTGAAGCTTTTCAGTCCGCTGCAAGTCATTCGTAAAATGGGCAAGATCCTTTTCCGTAGTGAATACTGAAGCAACGTATTCATTAAGTACGTCTGCTGTCTCCTGCGGTTCAATACACACTTTTCCACTGTCACACTTCATTGGTCTTAATCGCTTACGTGTTATCCTCTTGCTCTTCACATACTTGTAAAATGCCTCGAGGTTTTCCTTAATCCTGTCCGCCAAGGACTTTTCATGGCCCCTTCCTAATTTCATTCTTAAGTTTCTTCCTGCTATCCTCTTAATTTTCTAGATTTCTATTATTATCTAGATTTTCACCTTGTGAAAGCTCTTCTTTTCTTCTTGACTGGATTTCCAACAGCCTTTTTTCACCGTGGTTCCTGTACCCTACCATCCTTACCACGTTCCTTTGGAACATATCTACGGAGAACCCCACACAAACATCCCCTGAACACTTGCTACATTTCTTCTGTATGTATCCCTAAGAAGATTTGTTTGCAGTTTATGGTTCCAAGTTCCTGCCTGAGAGCCTCATATTTCCCCTTACTCTAATTAAACGTTTCCCTAACTTGTCCGTTCCTATTCCTCTCCAATGCCATTGTAAAGGAGATAACAGTATGATCACTATCTCCAAAATGTTCTCCCCGTGCGAGATCTGACACCTGACCAGGTTCATTTCCCAATACCAGATGAAGTATAGCCTTTCCCCTTGTAGGGTTATCTACATTTTATGTCAGGAAACCTTCCTGAACACACCTAGCAAACTCCACCTGATCTAAACACCTCATTCTGGGGAGATGCCAATGAATATGTGGGAAATGAAATGCTCCCGCCGCATCAACCCTGTTATTATTACACAAAATACACTGCAGATGCTGGGGTCAAAGCAATACGTACAACACGCTGGAGGAACTCATCAGGTCTTACAGCATCCGTGGAAACGATCCGAAGTTAATCCAGCTCCAGCTCCAGTTCCCTAACATGGTTTGTCAGGAGCTGCACCTGGATGCACCTTTTACAGGTGTGGTCATCAGGGATAATTGTGCTCGCCCTGACTTCCCACATACTGCAAACGGAGCACTCAACTGCCCTAACTGCAGCCCCCATTACCTACTCTAAAACTAATTAGATTAATTAAAGGAGCTTACCTGGTCTTACCTCACCTGGAGTGAAGCTCGTCCTCAGCCTCTGCTCGCTTTTTTAATTCTTCCGCTGATCTCAGAGGCCGACTTTCACGCGCTTGCACAGTCGTGCCCCGTTCAAACCTCGCCTCTGCCTGTTCTCGTCGCATCCTGATTGAGCCAAAGCCGTCCCACTCTGCCTCAGTCCATTCCAACGATAGCCGCTGTATATGGTGGTCTTTTTTTAAAACTTTTGAGCGCTACGTTACGCGCCTGCGCAGTCTAACCTCTTTGCCCCGATCAGTTAAAAAAAACGGCTTCTCTCCGAGCAGCCTTTACCTCTTCCCTCTCCGCCTCTTGTTTCGATTTAAAAGACCGTTGAAAAATTCCTCTCCTTTTTAAACCTTTAATATTACAGGATAAACAAGCGAGAACAATTTATTTAACAGATATAGCCATTCTAAAAGCTGAGAATATACGGAACTCAATAATTAAAAATTATCAGAAATTTAAAAAGGGCATAGAAAAAATATAGAGCATGAACAGGATATACATATTTCATAGAACATAGAACATAACGTAGAAATTTAGCCCATTATAAGCTCTTCGACCCACAATGTTGTACCGACCATGTAACACACTCTAGAAACTGCCTAGAATTACTCTGCTGCAGAGCTCTCTATTTTTCTAAGCCAATCTCTGAGGCTCTTAAAAGACTCTATTGCATCCGCTTCCACCACCGCCTCCGTCAGAGCATTCCATGAACCCACCATTCTCTGGGTGAAAAACTTACCCCTGACATCTACCCTGTACCTATGACTAAGCACCTTAAGACTATGACCCCTCTGTTAGACTTTTCAACCCTAGGAAAAAATAGCCTCTGGCTATCCAAACGATCAAAGCCCTGAATCATCTTACAAACCTTTATCTGATCGCGTCTCATTCTCTGTCTTTCCAAGGAGAAAAGGCCAAGTACACTAAACCTATTCTCATAAGGTACACCCTCAAATCCAGGCAACATTCTTGTAAATCTCCTCTGCACTCTCTCTCTATATGACCCACATCCTTCCTGCAGTGAGGTGACCAGAAATTATTATTTCCAATAGTGATATCTACAAATGGTGTCATCCTAAAGTCACTATGCAACAACATTAAACTATTCCGCTTACACAGCAATAATTATGTAAATCTGCAGAACGCCACGATACTAAACCACTAGAATAGTCCAAAAGCTCCCGGAAATTTATAAACGGGATGCACAGGTGCGTCTGAACCTCTGGTTTTACCAGCACCAAGTACAGTATTTCAAAGTTTAAAGTAAATTTTATTACCAGAGTACATATGTGCCACCACACACAACCCTGAGATCCATTGTTCTGAGAACATACTCAGCCAATATAAAGAGCAATAACTTATAGCAGGATCAGCTAGAGGACCACAAACTGTGCAGGTGCAAATGTAAATAAATAGCAATAACTAACAAAAACATCTTTAAAGTGAGAAGGTCGGTAGTGGGAACATCTCAATCGATGAGCAGGTGAGTGTGGTTATCCCTTTATTTGCAAGAGTCTGATGTTTGATGGGTAGTAATTATTCTTGAACCTGGTGGTGCGAGTCTTCTGGTGCGGGTGAGATTCTCGTCCCGATGAACGACAAGAAATTTGGTGCTCTTAACGATCTCAACGGAAGAGCCGTCAATGTTCAGCGGAGAGTGGTCGCTAACTGCTCTCCTGAAGTCAACAACCATCTTTTTTGTTTTGTTCACATTCAGACAGGTTTTTGGTTCTGCACCAGTCCGTTAGCCGCTGCACCTCCTAACTCGTTGTTCTTGATGATGAGACCCACCACGGTGGTGTCATCAGCGAACTTGATGATGCTTTTCGAGCTGTGTGTTGCAGCACAGTCGTGGGTCAGCAGAGTGAACAGCAGTGGACTGGGGGCGGGGTGCTCTGTGTGATGGTGTTGGAGAAGCTGCTCCATATCCGGACTGCATGAGGTCTCCCAGTCAGGAAGTCTAGGATGGCAGCAGTTAGAAAGGAGCGTGACCTGTGTGGTGGAAATGCCTGATGATGAATGCTGTTTTCAGGCGACAGCGTTTCATGTCGATGTACTCAATGCTTGGGAGGGCATTACCTATGATACACTGGGCCGAAACCACAACACGTCCGAGTGCATTGGTGTTTACCTAGCACTCCGTGATGCAACCAGTCAATACACTATCGAGTGCACATCTGCAGAAATTTGTCAAAGGTTTTCTTGCCTTCCAAAATCTCTACGGACGCCTTAGGAAATGAAGGCGCTGTCGTGCTCTCCTCGCAATTGCATTTACGTGACGTGTCCATGACAGCTTCTCTGAAATCGTAACACCCATGAATTTATATTTGCTAATACACTCTACGTCTGATCCTCCGATGAGAACAGGCTCATAGCTCCTTGGATTTGCTGGCATTGACTGAGAGCTCCCATCACAAAGAAGAGAAAACATGCAGATGCTGGAAATCCAAGCAACACGCACAAAATTCTGGAGGAACTCGGCACTCTTGAGATAGAGCTGGTCGATCTAACACCACTCAGACAAATGTTCAATCTCCCTCCTGTTTGTCGATTCATCACCAATTTTGATACAGCCAACCGCAGCATGAACCGAGGGACTTCTATTGTTGTGAGTGTGCTCATTTATCAATGAAGCACGGGCATAACGAAACACACTCATTTGTCAACTGCCGGGAGCTTTCGGACTTTTCTAGTAGTGTTTAGTATTGTGGTTTTCTAATGATTTGCATTCATATGGCTGTGCGGTTCCAATTGATTAATGCTATTGTGTGGCGCCTCTGGGACGATACCAGTTGTAGATATTACTATTGGAACAATGCATACCTTGTTTATGTTCCATCGTCGTTGAATTTCCTCTTTTAATTCGGCCTATTTCTGATGTTTTTCATTTACTGATTTCTGTATGTTATGTGTGTTTGGAATTGCTGTATCTATTAAGCGAGCTGTTCTTGCTTGTTTATCCTATAATGTTATATACGGACGTCTATTATAGATTGTCCTATCTGTAACAACAGACTGGTTATAATATAATCATAGGGCTCTATATTGTAATGCTGGATTTTGGTGAATGAACGCCACTTGCTGCATGACGAAACACATATTTGACTGTAATAGCGCTTAAACTTCTTTGTGAAACACCTCCACCTCTGCTTTAAGGCGAGAATGACACATTTTCCGTTGATATCTGAAATGTTGCATTTTCAGCAAGTCCTGGTGAATTCCTTCTGCAGGAGCTCCACAACCATCACATCGTTTACTGAAGGGGATCAGAAAGGTTACGATACTCTGATCTGACCGATATTATATATTATTGCATCATGATCTTTCCCGTCAATGGAGGCAGGTATTCGGAATGTATTCAACACCACATTATCAATCCACATTCAGAACTCCACTGATATTTGAACTTCTATTTCCTTCTCCGTCTCTGCATCAGCACCCTCGAGAACCCCGTCACTCTTTCTGAATATCCAAGCCCTACTCGTCCATGTAAGGTAACCAGCACTACATCAATATTCACTCCGACCTGCCCTTCGCCGTCCATCTCACAAACTGACCAACTTCATCTCAAAACTGACAACCGAGTATCTGGACACAGCGAAAGGTTCTTCTTATGAGCCATTCATTTCAGTCCATTCAAGACACCATTACATCGAGGTAGCACGTCAGGAAACAGAGTAATCAGGATATACAACGTTGTGTTATATTTACAACGGAAGTGCTGTTCAGATTCTCACACAAGTAAATATGACTCTCTGCCTCAGTGACAACAACGCTACCAATCCAGTGCATCTGCAAAACAATTGCTATTGTCGGTACAAATATGATGAATGCTGATGCTCTGTCGGTTTAAGCATTTGCACCAATTTGATGGTCATGTGTACGGTAATTGAATTACATTGTTTCAAACTTGTTTGAAACTTCATGGCGGATGTTTCATCAATAATGATCACGAAACTCAGAGGTGAACCTGAAAATATTTCGCAACAACACTCACTGACTTCTCGCAACGTCAGTTCTTTGTCTTTGAGATTTTGCAATTTCTTGTCAAATTAACCATACCACATCACAAGTGGGATTTAACCTGAATGACATCTTGTTTATTTTTACTCCAGCTGTTGGAAGACACGTCAGCCTTGCGTAGTATTGAATATTCAGCGTGCTGGAGCGAGTATAAATGAATGACCGTGGAGATTCATCAGCTCAGAGTTTCTTCAGCGAGATCGCGGGCAGCTGGAAGACAGGTTGGATATCATACAGCATGCTTGAAACGTTTTACCGTGTGAGAAAGATATGTTACTTGATCATTGCCGCTATTGGTGTTCCTGGTAAGAGCATCGGCGAACTAACGTTTGCAGTTTTATGTGCGCGGTCTTTGGACTCATTCTGTTACCGACAGCGTTGTGATGCCGGTGTATCAGGAAGTGCGGTGCAGACGTGGTGTCAATACTGTGTGTTCGTTCAGAAGTTCCCTTGCAGTTTAATCCGTGACCTCGGCTGAACATAAATTGGCAGTTCAAACACGGGTAGTGTGGCACATCGGAGACAAGAATTAATTTCCCTGATTAATGGCAAGCAGTTTTGATTTATCAATGCAAAACCGCTGTTAAAGTGAATCCGATAATACAGAGCTCTGTGGGCTGGTTGATGTTATTCCGCATCAATAGCGTAATATGCTTCAAAGTTAAATTTAAAGGTATTTCAATGTGTTTAAAGACGTTGTTGCAAGTTTGAAGGGAAGTCGTCAAGGGAATAGCCGGTGAGATTCCAGTGAGAGCTGTGGACATCATTATAAGTTGGACTTCACACCATCGGGAGTTCCGAAAATTCAAGTCAGTGTCTGTGTGCGTTTTAGTGATCCAGGGTTTGTTTCCACGTTCCGTTATCAGATAAGTGAAGCTGGAGTTAAGATATATCACAGCGGTTTGCGTTGGAGGTGAGAAGGGGTAAAGTACATTTGATTTCCCGCTCTTGAACAAGGAGCATTTAGAGTAACGCTACAGTAATTTGCACAATCTCTCAAAGCGGCTGATGTTCTGAAGTACAGCTTTTGAAAATCTGATTTTTTCAGCACTGTCGTGCAAAATATCTACAACGTTCATCGAGTCAGTGAGAATATGTTAATGGAAGAATAGGACCTTTCTGATCCGGTAAATTAACGTAGTGTGAAAGGTCCCCGACGAAGAGTAGTTGCAGAATTCAAAAGAAACGAGACAGTCAAGGCCCCTGTTGGCGAGTTACAAATGGGAGCCGAGGAGGAGACGAAGATAACCTAACGAGAGAAATAGATTTGCTTTGAAATTTGTAAATAGGCGGTAGTAGGGAGATCGGCATTAGAGGCATGCGGATAATAGGTGAACGCAGCAATTATCATGGCTGAGAGCATCACTGACGCTACCAAGGATTACACTTGAGACGAGGACCTGATTGTGGAAGACTTCTCCAAGGTACTGTCAGTGATCAGCTGACAATGCCTCCTTTCCAAATCCTGCTCCTCTTCCAGTGCCGAGTACCGTGCCGTTTTACACCGTTTGCAATTCCAGAAATAATTTGTTTGCCAAGCTTAATTGTTCTCAATTTCCAGCTTATCTCTTCCCTGAGATCCAGGGAGCGGCGAGAGACTAATTCCCTCATTCTTTTTGCTTTCTCCCCAGTGAATTTAGCGGCGATTGCGATCCTGTCCCGGGGAAAGTGCGGCCTCTCCACCTGCACGACTCGCTACCTGGTGGCCATGGCAACGGCGGATCTACTAACCATCATCCTTCAAGTCATATTGTGGCGGCTCAGTTATTACTACTTCCCCGGGACTTTCATAGACATCACCCCCGTGTGTAGTGTGATCTCTGCACTGGGACTGGCAGCTACAGACTGTTCTGTCTGGTTCACTGTCACTTTTACATTTGATCGGTCCGTTGCCATCTGTTGTCACAAACTGAAAACAAGTTATTGTACCGGAAAAACTGCAGCTGTAGTTCTGACTACAACTGGCGTTCTGCTCTGTTTTAAAAATGTGCCCTGCTTTTTCATATATCATCCTGCTAAAGTGATCGACAATATACCCTGGGACTGTATTCGAAACCCAAGCTACTACACGGATCCTGGGTGGGTGGGATACAGATGGTTTTCCACGATCCTAACGCCATTACTCCCGTTCGTGCTAATATTATTCTTCAACGCTCTGACAGTCAGACACATTTTAGTGACCAGTCGCGTTCGTAAGGGGCTGAGAGGACAGAACAAGGCGGAGAACCGCAGTGACCCGGAGATGGAGAGCAGAAGGAGGTCTGTGATCTTACTTCTCTCCATCTCCGGGAGCTTCATCATCCTGTGGTTGGTGAATGTTGCTAAATTTGTTTATTACACCATTGCCGGATTGAACCAAAATAATTACAACTATTCGGAATACATATTTGGACACACTGCAGACATGCTAGTGATATTAAGCTGCTGCACAAACACGTTTATTTATGGGGTAACTCAGTCCAAGTTCAGAGAGCAGTTCATCAGCGCAGCGAAGTTTCCTTTCGGGACAGTTTTTAAAAATATATAACTAATAAACAAAATATTTAAGCTCTGCTCGGAGGCGGTCGCAGTGCTTTTTATTTTGACATTACAGAACTGCGGTCATCGTTGAACGTGGCAGCGGGTAGAATAAACTCGGTTTAGTGTCCGAGAGAGGCACCGCTCCGGAAAAGCTCGGCAGCGGAAGGTCGCAACAACCACCACCGACCAATTATTAAACTCACCTTACCTTTCATACTTAATATCTTTCACCATATTGCAACTCTCGTCACAGCCGCACCCTTTTCGGTCATAAATCTCGCACTGCAACGTAAATCCCAACCATTTAAGTGGCCTAAAATTCCGTTTCCTCTCCGTGACGGAGAAAAAATTGGAGCACCGAGCGGAAATAATGTCGTCACTAGCAGAACGAGTGGAATTCACACTGAGCACCCCAGGGTCAGATCGGGTATGGTCCATGCACTGAGAGATCAGGAATTCACACTGCGCACCCGGGGGTCAGATCGGGTATGGTCCATGCACTGAGAGATCAGGAATTCACACTGAGCAGCCCGGGATCAGATCGGGTATGGTCCATGCTCAGAGCGATCAGGAATTCACACTGAGCACCACGGGGTCAGATCGGGTATGGTCCATGCTCAGAGCGATCAGGAATTCACACTGAGCACCCCGGGGTCAGATCGGGTATGGTCCATGCACTGAGAGATCAGGAATTCACACTGAGCAGCCCGTGATCAGATCGGGTCTGGTCCATGGTCTGAGTTATCAGGAATTCACACTGAGCACCCCGGGGATCAGATCGGGTATGGTCCATGCACTGAGAGATCAGGAATTCACACTGAGCAGCCCGGGATCAGATCGGGTATGGTCCAAGCTCTGAGTGATCAGGAATTCACACTGAGCAGCCCGGGGATCAGATCGGGTATGGTCCATGCACTGACAGATCAGGAATTCACACTGAGCACCCGTGGGATCAGATCGGGTATGGTCCATGCACTGACAGATCAGGAATTCACACTGAGCACCCCGGGGATCAGATCGGGTATGGTCCATGCACTGAGAGATCAGGAATTCACAGTGAGCACCCCGGGGTCAGATCGGGTATGGTCCATGCACTGAGAGATCAGGAATTCACACTGAGCACCCCGGGGATCAGATCGGGTATGGTCCATGCACTGAGAGATCAGGAATTCACACTGAGCACCCCGGGTCAGATCGGGTATGGTCCATGCTCTGAGTGATCAGGAATTCACACTGAGCACCCCGGGGTCAGATCGGGTCTGGTCCATGCTCTGAGTGATCAGGAATTATCAATGAGCACCCCGGGGTCAGATCGGGTATGGTCCATGGTCTGAGTGATCAGGAATTCACACTGAGCACCCCGGGGATCAGATCGGGCATGGTCCATGCACTGAGTGATCAGGAATTCACACTGAGCACCCCGGGGATCAGATCGGGTATGGTCCATGCACTGAGAGATCAGGAATTCACACTGAGCACCCCGGGGATCAGATCGGGTATGGTCCATGCACTGAGAGATCAGGAATTCACACTGAGCACCCCGGGTCAGATCGGGTATGGTCCATGCTCTGAGTGATCAGGAATTCACACTGAGCACCCCGGGGTCAGATCGGGTCTGGTCCATGCTCTGAGTGATCAGGAATTATCAATGAGCACCCCGGGGTCAGATCGGGTATGGTCCATGGTCTGAGTGATCAGGAATTCACACTGAGCACCCCGGGGATCAGATCGGGCATGGTCCATGCACTGAGTGATCAGGAATTCACACTGAGCACCCCGGGGATCAGATCGGGTATGGTCCATGCACTGAGAGATCAGGAATTCACAGTGAGCACCCCGGGGTCAGATCGGGTATGGTCCATGCACTGAGAGATCAGGAATTCACACTGAGCACCCCGGGGATCAGATCGGGTATGGTCCATGCACTGAGAGATCAGGAATTCACACTGAGCACCCCGGGGTCTGATCGGGTATGGTCCATGCTCTGAGTGATCAGGAATTCACCCTGAGCACCCCGGGGTCAGATCGGGTCTGGTCCATGCTCTGAGTGATCAGGAATTATCAATGAGCACCCCGGGGTCAGATCGGGTATGGTCCATGGTCTGAGTGATCAGGAATTCACACTGAGCACCCCGGGGATCAGATCGGGTATGGTCCATGGTCTGAGTGATCAGGAATTCACACTGAGCACCGCGGGGTCAGATCGGGTATGGTCCATGGTCTGAGTGATCAGGAATTCACACTGAGCACCCCGGGATCAGATCGGGTATGGTCCATGGTCTGAGTTATCAGGAATTCACACTGAGGACCCCCAGGATCAGATCGGGTATGGTCCATGCTCCAAGAGTTCAGGAATTCACACTGAGCACCCCCGGGTCAGATCGGGTATGGTCCATGCTCTGAGTGATCAGGAATTCACACTGAGCACCCCGGGATCAGATCGGGTATGGTCCATGCTCAGAGTGATCAGGAATTCACACTGAGCACCACGGGATCAGATCGGGTATGGTCCATGCTCTGAGTGATCAGGAATTCACACTGAGCACCCCAGGATCAGATCGGGTATGGTCCATGCTCAGAGTGATCAGGAATTCACACTGAGCAGCCCGGGATCAGATCGGGTATGGTCCATGCTCAGAGTGATCAGGAATTCACACTGAGCACCACGGGATCAGATCGGGTATGGTCCATGCTCTGAGTGATCAGGAATTCACACTGAGCACCCCGGGGTCAGATCGGGTATGGTCCATGCACTGAGAGATCAGGAATTCACACTGAGCAGCCCGGGATCAGATCGGGTCTGGTCCATGGTCTGAGTGATCAGGAATTCACACTGAGCACCCCGGGGATCAGATCGGGTATGGTCCATGCACTGAGAGATCAGGAATTCACACTGAGCAGCCCGGGATCAGATCGGGTATGGTCCATGCACTGAGAGATCAGGAATTCACACTGAGCACCCCGGGGATCAGATCGGGTATGGTCCATGCACTGAGAGATCAGGAATTCACAGTGAGCACCCCGGGGTCAGATCGGGTATGGTCCATGCACTGAGAGATCAGGAATTCACACTGAGCACCCCGGGGATCAGATCGGGTATGGTCCATGCACTGAGAGATCAGGAATTCACACTGAGCACCCCGGGGTCAGATCGGGTATGGTCAATGCTCTGAGTGATCAGGAATTCACCCTGAGCACCCCGGGGTCAGATCGGGTCTGGTCCATGCTCTGAGTGATCAGGAATTATCAATGAGCACCCCGGGGTCAGATCGGGTATGGTCCATGGTCTGAGTGATCAGGAATTCACACTGAGCACCCCGGGGATCAGATCGGGCATGGTCCATGCACTGAGTGATCAGGAATTCACACTGAGCACCCCGGGGATCAGATCGGGTATGGTCCATGCACTGAGAGATCAGGAATTCACAGTGAGCACCCCGGGGTCAGATCGGGTATGGTCCATGCACTGAGAGATCAGGAATTCACACTGAGCACCCCGGGGATCAGATCGGGTATGGTCCATGCACTGAGAGATCAGGAATTCACACTGAGCACCCCGGGGTCAGATCGGGTATGGTCCATGCTCTGAGTGATCAGGAATTCACCCTGAGCACCCCGGGGTCAGATCGGGTCTGGTCCATGCTCTGAGTGATCAGGAATTATCAATGAGCACCCCGGGGTCAGATCGGGTATGGTCCATGGTCTGAGTGATCAGGAATTCACACTGAGCACCCCGGGGATCAGATCGGGTATGGTCCATGGTCTGAGTGATCAGGAATTCACACTGAGCACCGCGGGGTCAGATCGGGTATGGTCCATGGTCTGAGTGATCAGGAATTCACACTGAGCACCCCGGGATCAGATCGGGTATGGTCCATGGTCTGAGTTATCAGGAATTCACACTGAGGACCCCCAGGATCAGATCGGGTATGGTCCATGCTCCAAGAGTTCAGGAATTCACACTGAGCACCCCCGGGTCAGATCGGGTATGGTCCATGCTCTGAGTGATCAGGAATTCACACTGAGCACCCCGGGATCAGATCGGGTATGGTCCATGCTCAGAGTGATCAGGAATTCACACTGAGCACCACGGGATCAGATCGGGTATGGTCCATGCTCTGAGTGATCAGGAATTCACACTGAGCACCCCAGGATCAGATCGGGTATGGTCCATGCTCAGAGTGATCAGGAATTCACACTGAGCAGCCCGGGATCAGATCGGGTATGGTCCATGCTCAGAGTGATCAGGAATTCACACTGAGCACCACGGGATCAGATCGGGTATGGTCCATGCTCTGAGTGATCAGGAATTCACACTGAGCACCCCGGGGTCAGATCGGGTATGGTCCATGCACTGAGAGATCAGGAATTCACACTGAGCAGCCCGGGATCAGATCGGGTCTGGTCCATGGTCTGAGTGATCAGGAATTCACACTGAGCACCCCGGGGATCAGATCGGGTATGGTCCATGCACTGAGAGATCAGGAATTCACACTGAGCAGCCCGGGATCAGATCGGGTATGGTCCATGCACTGAGAGATCAGGAATTCACACTGAGCACCCCGGGGATCAGATCGGGTATGGTCCATGCTTTGAGAGATCAGGCAACGCAAGTAAAAGATTTTGCTGATCGCATTCAACAGGCGTTGAGCGGACAACTCCCGCGTGTACATAGATCTGAGTGCACCCGTGTCCAGTGTTTTGGTCTGTGATATCTTTACCTGCATTTGACTGTCTCCACAAGGTCCAAATATCATCCGCAGGAAGTCTGCTTTAATGTCGGTTTACTTGATGAAAGAGCCTTTCTTCCTCAGTTTCAATACCAGAATTACACCTTCTCAAATAAACATTGGTTGGAGAAGACGAAAGAAGGAATGCAATTCCATATAGAAGTAGGATTACGTAAACATTGTTTAATCCAATTGATTTTAGAAGTATTATTAAGACTGTCAAAATCAATAAAATTTAGACCCCCTTGTCATAACTATTCATGACAGCAGATATTTTTATATAATGAAATTTGTTTTTCCATTAAACGTTAAACAACATAGCGTCTATCAATTTATAGATTTTTTATTGACGTATAAGGGGAGAGCTACATATATACTCCTAGAAAGACCTTCTACTTTACAAAGCAAAACCCAGCCTTTCAATGATGTCCCTTTGAAGCCACTTGTTTAATTTTTTTCTGTTTTTGGTTTTGTCTATAAGAGTTTTAAAATTATTCACAAACTTTAAGTGTTCGTTTTTAGCAACAGCTATCCCCAAATATGTAATTTTGTCTTTTACTGGAATATTATTAATTATAGATTGAGTGCAACCTTTAAGAGGAAACAATTCACATTTGTGAATATTCAGACGGAGGCCCGAGGCTTTGGAAAAAAAAAACTGGAATACAGTTTAAAGCCAATGAGATTTCCGAAACATCATTTAAGAAAAGAATCGTATCATCTGTAAACTGACTAATCTGAGTATAGTAATCTGCACAGGAAATCCCTTTTAGAGGACTAGACTTGATGGAATAGGTGAGCAGCCGAGCACATAAAAGGAATAAAGAAGGTGAGATAGGACAACCTTGTATCACCGCCCCCCCCCCCATTCATATCAAACTTCCGTGAAGTCCCCAACTTCAACTTTACAGAGCTATTTGCGTTTGTGTACAAAGCCTTAACAGCCTTACAAGATAATGGACCAAATCCAAATTTACCAACAGCAGAGAAGATGAACCTTTGATCAGTAGTATCAAAAGCTTTGAAGAAATATAAAAGCAGTATGAAACTATCATTTTGAACAGGATGAGAATAATCAATAAGATCTAAAGCTAATCTGACATTATTAGAAATATGAAGACCATGAAATCTGACTGTTTCATCAATAATAAATGGTAAAACTACTTACACTCTGTTAGCAAAGATTTGGGCCAGAATTTTATAATCACTATTGAGAAGGCAAATAGGACGCCCATTGTCGATAAATATTTTTTCTTTTCATGGTTTCGGAATTAAAGTATCAAGGCCCTGTGTTAAAGAAGTGGGAAGAAATTCAATACATTCTAAAAACAATTTTAGTAAAAAAGCAGCTCGGGTGTCAGAAAACATCTTACGGAATTCTGCAGTCAGGCCGTCGACACCCGGCGTTCTTATTATTTTTCAAAATTTGAAATTCCAGCCTTAACCTCTCCCAAGGTAATAAGAGCATCACACAGGTTTTTCTGATCATTGGACAGGTTCCTAACAATATTAATATCATTCATGAAATGTAGTGTAGATGCTTCACAATGTTTTGACTTATACAGTTTACTATAAAAAGCAGAACAATATTTTGCTGTTTTTAGAGTTCTCTGTAATCACACCATCAATATTAAGCTGATGAATGGAATTGAATTTGGCACGCTGCTTTTCTAAACAAAAGAACTAAGCTGTACTCTCTTCATCCTCTTCCAACCACTGTTTTCTAGATCTCACATATGCACCTTCTGCCTTTATAAGATAAAGATGGTTTAACTTATCCTTTATCAAAGCCAGCTCCTCTTTATCTTTCCCTGAAAGGTAATTATGATACAATTCACATAAATTTGCAATCTTTGGTATCAATGATTGTTCTTCCAGTTGTTTTTACTACATCACTACTGTATTTCTAAAAGAAATTGGCAGATTCAAATTTTAAACGTTCCCAATTTGTAGAGAAATTATTCTCTCCCATCGCTTTATGCAAAAAGCAGGTTGCCAGCTTTTCAATGTGAAAAGAGACAACATCATGCCCCAAACTGGAATTATTTAATTTCCAATAATATTTAAAATTGGATTCATCTGAAGGTACTGCAATTTGTATATGGATAGCTTTATGATATGTTAAAGGTGAGGGAAAAAATAAAAGTAACATTATTATTTCTTAAGGTATTGGATAGTAACCAGTAATCTAGCCTAGACATGCATGTAATAGATTTATTAGTCCAAGTATAATTTCTAACTCCAGGAAAGTGCTCTCTCCAAATATCTGTGATATTAATTTTCTGAATAAAGCTAGTAACGTTATTATAAGTAGAGTGTTGCCTTGTTGGACATCGATCAATATTTTCATCTAATAACATATTAAAGCCTCCTCCCATAACAATAAATAGATCAGGAAATTTAGAGAGTCAATAATGGAAACGTTTTTCCAAAATCTCAAGTAATCTATCATTATCATTTCTAATATTATAACCATAAATATTAGCAATAAGAAACATTTTACAACAATATTACACAATATGAACCAAAAATGTTCATTCGTATCCGCCTCAGAGTGCAAAACATCTCCTTTAAAGTTAAACATGAGACTAAGAACACCTGAAGAATGTTCAGAACCATATGAAAACCAAACATTGTTCCCCCACTGGGATTTCCATAGTTTAATGTCTTCAGTCACAGAGTGTGACTCTTGGATTAAAAAGAAATCCACATGTTTATGCTGCTTTAAAAACAAGAATAAAGCCTTTCGTTTAACATGCGTCTAAGACCCCTGGCATTAAAAGAAAAGAAGTGAAAAGACAGCCTTATGAGAGACTATATGTATACAGAAAAATAATTCTTAATCTCTTAATAATAAAAGTTAAAAAATCTACCCCAGTCCTACATAAACAAAGGCCAGACACGAATATTAGTAGAGGTATTAGACCAGTTGCCACACCAACATGTTGCCGTTCTGCTCGTATCTTTTTTCCCATCAATGAAAGCTCGAATCCCAGCAAAGACAATAGACAATAGACAGTAGGTGCAGGAGTAGGCCATTCGGCCCTTCTAGCCAGCACCGCCATTCACTGTGATCATGGCTGATCATACACAATCAGTACCCCGTTCCTGCCCTCTCCCCATGTCCCTTGACCTCGCTATCAGCACGCTTCCCAACTTTTCTAGCAGCCTACACCAGCGGCCACAGCTTCTGTTGGTCCAACTTATCAGCTGCAGTCCGAAACAGATGTATAGTGCAGGATCGGGGAGATGGATTCATTTTGTGAATTCATGACAGGCGGTTTGATTTATCCATAGAAACCTGCTGTCAAAGTAAACTCCCATATTCCAGTGCTCGGTATCTTTACGGGATACTTGGTGTTATTCCGCATCAATAGCGTAACATGTATTGCATTCCGATTTAAAGATATCGCGCCTTTTTAAAAAAAAAAGAAATTGCTGCAAGTTTTAGTGGAACGCTGAAAGCGAGACTGAGGGCAGGACGGTAGTTGAACTCCGAACCATCGGGCGTTTGGACAATTCAAATAAGGGTTGTTCCGTGCGTTTAGGTGCACCAGGGTTTATTTCTACGTCCTATTATCCATGAAATGAAGCGGGATTTAATAGAAAACCCAGCGGTGTCAGTTGGAGGTCAGACGGGGTAAAGTTCCTACCATACTCCGCTCTGGAACAATCGCCACAGTAGCATTTAGAATAATGCTGCGGTCATTTGGAGATACAGACGTTTTGAAATACCTATACTGTCTGCCCTTTACACTAATGTGCAAAATACATAAATCGTTCAGCGGGTCAGTCAAAATATTTAAAGGGATAATTGGAACTTTTAATCCGATACTTTGATATAGTGTGAAGCAACCTGGCCAAGAGTAGACGTAGAATTTAAAAGGTGTGAGGCAAGCGAGTTCCCTGTGGGTGGGTGACAACCGGGAAGTCGAGAAGGAAACAAATGCATGCGCTTAAATGGACAAAGGCCGAGTGAGCAGAGCTTCGCTGTATGGAGAGAGTGCCAGAAAATAGGTGACGTGAATGCGACAATCACCATCGCTGAGAAGAGTTCCAGGCTTGATGGTGGGCGATTTATATTAATTTTTCCAGAGCACTCTCGGCGATGAGTTTACAAGCTTCGTTCCCAAACACGCCCTTGCTTCTACTGCCGAGTACCGTATCCTTTCCCCTAGCATGCACGGGTTCCAGAAATAAGTTGGAAGCAAAGTTAGATTGTTCATAATTCCCAACATATCTCCTCCCTGAAATCTACAGACCGTAAAATGACTCGAACTTTCTTTTCGCAGTTTTCCCAGTGTGTTTAGGGAAATTAATAATTATGCAACCTACTATTTTGCGTTTATTAATTGTAATAAGCCTAGATAAATGTGTACATATTTTCCAATTTGATACTAAAGGGTCTTTTCTGTTGAACAGTGCCCAAAAATCCACTGTGAATCATTGTTGTAAATTAATAAAACATGAAAAATTCCAAGGGTGGTGAATAATTTTTATATGCATTATGTGTGTGTCTGTATAGATAAACTATACATAAAGATATATATACACCCTCTCCTGTGCCCACTTCTACCAAGCGTCACTACCCAGCAGCTATTTCCTATCAAGAATAGGCCATTTTAAATCACATTTCTCTCTCTCTCTCTCTCTCTCTCTCTCTCTCTCTCTCTCTCTCTCTCTCTCTCTCTCTCTCTCTCTCTCTCTCTCTCTCTCTCTCTCTCTCTCTCTCTCTCTCTCTCTCTCTCTCTCCCTCCACCCCCCCCCCCGCCCCCCGGAGACGTTGCACGTTAAAACTCTCAGTATGGTGACAGGCTTGGCCTCATTGGGAATGCAGAGGATCGCAGTAAATGGGAAAGTGTCGGATCCATTGGGGGATCAGATGATAGCAGTGAATGGGAAGGGATGGGCGTCATTGGGAGGCAGACGGCGGAATTAATTGGGAACGGGTCCTGTCCCAATTGTATTTCGGACAACGGGGGCGAATGGTAAGGATGTGGTGTTGTTTTCAGTGCGGATCTTATAAACGAATGGGGAAGAGTGGTGGAGGACTAGAAGGGATGGGGTCCTATATTGCAACAGTATCCCCATCTTTGATTTCATTTTGGGCCACTTGTCGATCCTAGAAATTAAAAGTGATAGTTAGTAGCTATGGTTTTCATTTCTACCTGAGCGCCCCTTTTCACCCCTGCCCCTCTCCTCACTCTCTCCCTCGTTCTGGGTCACCTGCGACCCTCACATTCTCCGTGCCCACCCTCTCTCCTACGACATTCCGATCCCGCCATTCCTCCCACGTCGTCTGTGCAGTAGCTTCGCTCTCTAATTCTCTCCCCGTCGCTGTGACTTCTCCTACAGAGATTCATTCCGTCTGTGTGCGTGGGGGTGGGGGGCATATCCCTGAGCATTAGTTTCAAGCTAAATTGCCGAATGCAATGAGAGTCTCTTTTCTAATAGGTTTCTGGTCGAATACTATGAAGAGCGCCGGGTGGGGGGAGTGGGGCGGGGCAAGGAGAGCGCGCGGGACAGTGCAAAGACTACGCGAGGGGGCAAGGATACGCGCCGTATGGGGTCCCAATGGTAGAGATGAGAGGTATGAAGGGAGCTTCGATCTTTGTCTGCCCAGGAATGTTTGATGAGATAGTGTGGTAAAAAGTTTCACTTTGTGTTTGATCCAGGGATTGTTTGACGGAAAGGTTCGAAGGAGCTTCACCTTGTGTCTGACCCCGGGAGTCACCGATAAGGCGGTGCAGAGGGAGAGTCACCCCTGGTTTAATGCCGGTGTTCTATCCCGCATTCCTCTCGTACTCGGGACATTAGTCGACACACTTCTAATCTCTTTTGTCTTCTTTTAACTCAGTTCTGCTGGGTCAAAAAAGTGCGCATGTGGACGAGGCAGGAGAAAACCGTACCTGGTGGAAATTCCCATGTGTGGGGAGCAAGAATAGCGCTGTGTCGGCGTTGGTCCTGGGTGGGGGGCGAGATCGTGTGCACCAGACTGTGTGGAACCGACATCCCTCTGCCTGATGATGAAATGCTACTGTGTCAGCGTGAGGATCTTAGACCCACTGTTGCAGTGCACAGAGTGCGTGGGGCCATATTAACCTCAAATAAGAATCAACTCTGACAACCAGACAGAACTTGCAGCCGTTTATTGGTTACATCATGAGAAATATAATTTAAATAGCATGTGACCACCCACGTGCTGGAATAAATGAGCTGCTCCCGATTCACCCACAGCCACACACAATTAACTGACCACGATTATCAGATTCAGTAATCGGTCCCGTTCTCACCGTCACCTGAATCGAAAAACCAATCGTTTTTAAATGACACTTCAGAGCCATGTCCGAGATCGTTGCAGATCCAGGGTCACTGCAGAGGTATTTATCAATTTGACATCAGCTAGCCGGCAGTATGCACCGTCCTCTGCAAAGTCAGCAGAAGGATTCCCTCCCTGGATAATCACCGCTGGACTCTAGTGTCTCAGACAAGTCCCGACACCGGGCTCTTCCTGTCTGTGCAATTCCCCAGGGTCCCTCTGGAGACACGTGGACCCGGACATTCAGCGGAAGCAGCGCTGCTGGACAAGAGGCTGCGGGATCGCCTCTGACGTTACACAGCTCACGGCCGCTACCCGGTCCGTCAGAATTAAACCTCGCGCCTGGCCATTACTGGGGACGGAGGCCGTTAAGTGGGAGGGCGGGAAATCAGTCAAATTGTCGCCATCCCGCGGGTGGAAATGCTGACGCTTTCAGATGTTCACTGATCGCTCTCAGTCAGGAACACTCTCAGTTCGGGTCTGGATTCCTGCAGAGATCTCATTTCTTTCTCCCCGGTCGGACTGAAATCATTGCTCCACAGCCTGAAAGAGATGGAAGAATAAAGATGAAATAAACAGATTACACAACAGTGTCAGTAACAGGGGACTAGGGTTAATGTTTCAACAACACTCACAGACAGCTATCACCAGAAAACCCCCGAAACGGGTGATATTTTATCATATTGGATATTAACACAAATACTCACCGGAATCGCTTCAGACTCGGGAGGCTCAGTATGAGGCGGCGGAGAGCGGGTACAGAACGGTCTGTGAGCGAATTTAATGCCAGATACAGCTCGGTCAGTGATGGGATTGTACTGAGAGCGGAGACGACATCCTCGGCACCAGAATCTGTGAGACCGGCATTGTCCAACCTGGAGATGAGAGAGCGTGAGGGTGAAGGACACAGAGAGACAGGACACAGGACAAATCCCCAGTGTTTATCAGTAACACAATTACTGATCACATTAATGCTCAGTGTCAGACACCCAGTGACTGCAAGCACAATCTCCCACAGTCTGGTACTTACCACAGTTTCTGTATTTTACACTCCGGGTTCCTCAGAGCCGCAGACACTAGTTTCACTCCTGAATCTCCCAGTTTATTATCATTCAGGTTCAGCACCGTCACTGACCGGTTTATACCGAGTGCGGAGGCAAAATCCTTGGCACCAGAATCTGTAAGACCGACATCCCACAGCCTGGCGATGAGAGAGAGAGTGAGGGTGAAGGACACAGAGAGACAGGAGACGGTACAAATCCCCAATGTTTATCAGTGACACAATTACTGATCACATTATTGTTCAGTAACAGAGAGCCCGTGACTATAAACAATCTCCCACAGTCTGGTACTTACCACAGTTTCTGTATTTTACATTTCGGGTTCCTCAGAGCCGCAGAAACCAGTTTCATTCCTGAATCGCCCAGTTCATTCGTTCCAAGTCTAAACACAAACAGAAAAAATTATGAATAAAATTGACGAACCAAATGATTCAAACCGTGGGTCTGTGGGAGTTTCTCTCACTCGGATATTTCAGGAAACATTAAATCCTTCAGTAAATCACAGATCGGAATTCCCATCACTGACAATGTCCCTCACTGCCCAGCTCCAGGGTAAGATCCCTGTCGGTAATTGAGATTATCGGTGTGATCTTGTAAACATCCCAAATTCTCTCATTCACTGACGGTGAGAAATTGAGTTCCTGAAGAAACAGCGTCGGAAGGACAGGGGTGAAAGATAGAAAAGTGTTGAGGAGTTGTGGATGGGAAAATGACCACGGGAGATTGCGGAACAGAGGAAAAGCGAGACAGGAAAAAGATCCCACCTGAGGATTTATGAACAATTGGAGATGTATAACATGATTAGGAATAGTCTATCTATCCTTTTATATTTATATTTATATTTATAGATATAAAGTATCTATCTATCTATCTATCTATCTATCTATCTATCTATCTATCTATCTATCTATCTATCTATCTATCTATCTATCTATCTATCTATCTATCTATCTATCTATCTATCTAGTCAACATGGCTTTGTAAAGGGCAGGTCGTGCCTTACCAGCCTGACTGAATTTTTTGAGGATGTGACTGATCACTTTGAAGAAGGTAGAGCAGTAGATGTGGTGTATATGGATTTCAGTAAGGCATTTGATAAGGTACTCCATGCAAGGCTTATTTAGAAAGTAAGGAGACATGGGATCCAAGGGGACATTGCTTTGTGGATCCAGAACTGGCTTGCCCACAGAAGGAAAAGATTGGTTGTTGACGGGTCATATTCTGCATGGAGGTCAGTCACCAGTGGAGTGCCTTAGGAATCAGTTCAAGGACCCTTACTCTTCGTGATTTTTATAAATGACCTGGAGGAGGAAGTGGATGGATGCGTTAGTAAGTTTGCTGATGACACAAAGGTTGGGGGTGTTGTGTATAGTGTGGAAGGCTGTCAGAGGTTACAGCGGGACATTGATAGGATGCAGAACTGGGCTGAGAAGAGGCAGATGGAGTTCAACCCCGATGAGTGTGAAGTTGTTCATTTTGGTAGGTCAAATAAGATGACAGAATATAGTATTCATGGTAAGACTCTTGGTAGTGTGGAAAATCGGAGAGATCTTGGTGTCCGAGTCCATAGGACGCTCAAAGCAGCTGCGCAGGTTGACTCTGCAGTAAAGAAGGCGTATGGTGTATTGGCCTTCATCAATCATGGAATTGAATTTAGGAGCCGAGAGGTAATGTTGCATTTATATAGGATGCTTGTCAGATCCCACTGGGATTACTGCGGTCAGTTCTGGCTACCTCAATACAGGAAGTACGTGGAAACCATAGAAAGGGTGCAGAGGCGATTGACAAGGTTGTTGCCTGGATTGGGAGCATGCCGTATGAGAATAGTTTGAGTGAACTCGGCCTTTTCTCCTTAAAGCGAAGGAGGATGCGAGGTGACCTGATAGAGGTATACAGATGGTAAGAGACATTGATCGTGTGGATAGTCAGTTTTTTCCCCAGGACTGAAATTGTTGCCACGAGAGGAGATATCGGTGTAAGTTTTTTTTTACTCGGAGTGGCAAGTGCGTGAAATGGGCCGCCGGCAACGGTGGTGGAGGCAGATACGATAGGGGCTTTTGAGAGGCTTTTGGATAGCTACGTGGAGCATATAAAAATAGAGGGCTATAGGTAAGCCTAACAATTTCTAAGGCGGGGATGTTTTCGGCAAAACTTTATGGGCGGAGGGGCCTGTATTGTGCCGCAGGTTTTATATATTTCTATGAGGAAGGGAGATGGAGAGTGGTGATCCGACATGAGGAATGGGGCTGGGGGAGAGAGATCCCAAAGGATGAAGAGGGAATGTGTAAGAGAGGCCCCATTGAGGGAAGCGGGATGGGGAAGAATGATCCCGAAGGCTGGAAGAAGTTTGGGGAAGAAAGATCCCACAGTGGAAATAGGGATAGGGAAAAAGATCCCCATAGGTGCAAGGGGTTGAAGAGGTCGATCGGGTGGGAAGAGTTAATCTGAACTGAGTCCCGCTGTCAGGAGAAAACATACCCACATGGGGGCTGCATAAATGGCAGTGAGCACAGTCACACGCGGGATAGGGCAGGTGAAGGACAGTCTCAGAGGTATCTCTATAGCTGTCATTCTGCTGAAGGTCTCTTGACCCTCACTGGGAAGGAGGTGTGAGGCTCTGATCCACCAGCTGCAGTCAGTCTCGGTCTGGGTGTCAGTAACAATGAGAAAGAATACTGTCAATGGAAAATGACAGCGAGAAACAGACAGTGATTTACTACAATCAAACCAATAGCTGTTGTTAATGGATCTGATGAAGTCTCCAACATCGATTTACAAGGAACTATGGAACCCTCTTGTCCTTGGGAAATTACTGGCCGATGTCCTGGTTATTTGCGACGATTCTCCACAATCGGATTCACTACACTTTAACACTATAAGACTATAAGAACATGGGAGCAGAATTAGGCCCTCTGGCTCATAACCTCCTCAACCCCAGTTCCCGGCCTTCTCCCCGCAACCATTGATGCCATGCCCAATCAAGAACCTATCAACCTTTGCCTTAAATACCCCCAACAACCTGCTCTTCAAAGCTGCCTGTGGCAACAAATTGCACAAATTCACCACCCTTCGGCTACAGAAATTTCGCCGCATCTCTGTTCTGAAATGGCGCCCTCTTTTCTAGACTCTCCAGCCATGAGAAACATCTAGTCCGTCTAGGCCTCTCAACATTCAAAAGGTTTCAATGAGATTCCTGCTCATCCTTCTCAGTTCCAGAGAGTACAAACCCAGAGCGATTAAACGTTCTCAGTATAACCCTTTCATTCCTGGAATCATCGTTGTGAACCTCTTCTGGACCTTCTCCTTTTCTCAGATGAGGGGACGAAACCTGTTCACTATACTCAAAGTGAGACCTCGCCAGTGCCTTAAAGCCTCAGCATCACATCTTTGTTATTGTATTCTAGACATCTTGAAATTAATGCAAACATGGCATTTGCCTTTCTGACCACCGACTTAACCTGCAAGTTACACTTCAGGGTGTTCTGCACTAGAACTCCCAAGTCCCTCTGACTCTCAGGTTCCTGGATGTTCTCCCCGTTTAGAAAATAGTGCGCATATTTATTTCTACTTCCGAAATGCACGGCCATACATTTTCCTATATTGTATTCCATTTGCCACTTTCTTGCCCATTCTCCTAATCTGTCCAACAGGAACCCGGAGAGGATCTGGGAAGACTTCAGATCACAGTTGACCAAAACCCCATCTGTAAATATAACCACAAATACTTTCACATTCAAACAACACAATAGATCAGTTTCCCAGTTGGGAATGAGAGATAAATCAAGTTACTCCAAGTTCTGGCATTTGTGCAGCCCGGGTCCCAGCCGTTGGATTCCTTCACACTGAATGTGGCAGCGAACCAGGTCGAGGTGTTTTATTGTCTCACAAAATCCGATGACGTGAGACAGGACCGCGCAGTCAACCGGGGTCAGTGTCACTCCACGGAGTGAAAGTGTTTCCAAAGATTCCAGTGGGGCCTGAGCCAGTCCAGGATTATTTGACTCAAACAGGTAGTGCAATGTGTTCAGGAGCCTCCTTTTACCAGCTTCACTCCTCGTGTTTCCACTCTGGCGTGTAACCTCCTCCTTCACCCAGTCAATCACCCGGCAGGTTGTTTCATGAGGAAATGGACCCAGAAAATCCTGCAGGCACCCAGCTGTCATTGGGGAGGAGAGACCAGCAACAAAACGGAGAAATACCTCAAATCGTCCATCTGTCGTGTTGTGGGCTTCAGTGAGAAATTTCTGGATATCCCCGGGATGTGGATTCAGGAATTTTGCAAGTGCAGCTACAAACTCTTGGATGGTGAGGTGTGGGAATGTGTACAACACGCTCCGGGCAGAATCCTCTCTCTCCAAGAGCTCCATCAGAAACCCAGTCAGGAACTGGGAAGGCTGCAGATTGTAGTTGGTCAAATCTCCATCTGTAAACACAATCTTCTTCTCAAACACTCCTCTGAAGGCCATCTGACCAACCCTGAGTAACACATCACGGGGGTTCTCAACCTCACGGCCGTGGTTTTTCAGGATGTTGTAAATATAGTAGGAATACAGTTGGGTAATTGTCTTGGGAACTCGCTGCGGGTCCCTGACTCTTTGTGTGAAGAAGGGGCCCAGTGCCAGAGCGAGGATCCAGCAGTAGGAGGGGTTGTAGCTCATGGTGTACAGTATCTCGTTCTCCTTCACGTGTTTAAAAACAGCTGCTGCCACTGTCTGATCTTCAAAATGTCTATTGAAGTATTCCTTCCGTTCCTCACCAACAAATCCCAGGATTTCAGCAGCGACACTGATGTCTGCTTTTTCCAATAAATGTAACGCAGTGGGACGAGTTGTCACCAGCACTGAACATCCTGGGAGCAGCTTGCCCTGGATTAAACTGCACACAATGTCAGACACCTTGCACTTGAATTTAGGATCTATGCATGAGTCCTGAGATTCTGCACATCCCCGACTATCGGTAAAATCAATTTTGTGTTTGAATTCATCCAAGCCATCAATTATAAAAAGCAATCCCTGTGGGTTCTTCCAGACCTCTCTCAGCAAATTCCCAAAGTAAGGATATTGATCCAGAATCAGTTTCCTCAGGTTTATTCTACAGTTAATGGAGTTAAAATCCCGGAATTTGAAACTGAAAACAAATTGAAATTGTTGGTATATTTTCCCCATGGCCCAGTCATAAACAATCTTTTGTACCATTGTTGTTTTCCCGATCCCTGGTACTCCGGCCACCGCTGCCGAGCTCCCAGATTTGGAGTTACTCCGGGAAAAGCTGCTCTGGAATAATTGATCAGTCCGGATTTTTTCCAGCTCTCCGCGGAGATGTTTATCTCTCAATTGTTCATGGTCTCTGCCTCTTGCCAGCAGCTCATGTTCCACCAGTCTCCGACCTCGAACAGTAGAAATGACCGTGAGCTCAGCGTATCGATCAACCAGCTGGAAAATCTTCACTTTCTCTGTCATCAAGATCGTGTTCACTCGCAGTGTTTCAGTTTGTCCTCGCAGGGTCTCCTTGTGTTTCTGTTGAACATCTTTAAAAGGAATAGAGAACATCGTCAAAATGTTAAATTTCCTAACCAACAAAGAACTTTATAACTGCATTTCATAATTCATTGTTTGAGATTACATGAATTAATTCAATGTTTCCATGGCTCTTAGGACAGAAAGTAGAATTCTGTTCACAGGCACTGGAACTGATAGTACTGTATGTCCCAGAGAACACCCAATGCTCATATTCTGGCACCAATTACTGCTGAAGGTGTACATTCCCCTGATTTTGCTCTTGCAATCCTGACTGAGCTTCCAAGCACGTTTACCATTACAGTAAGATCTCACAAAATGCAAAACATTGTATTCAATGTTGACAGCTGATGTTAATGTTGATGTCGTATGGACAGTCTGTATTTAGCAAAGTTGCACACTGGGGAGTCACAGGTGTTCACCGCTCTTACATTAAAACAGGAGCAAAATATGCGGGAAATACTCTTAGGGCAGCATCTGTGGAGAGAATCACAGGGAAGTTTTGAATCGAAAATCCATCTGAATTACAAGTCAGAAAATCAGCCGTTTTCACTTGCAGAGACGGAGGAAGAGAAGAAATATGGAAGAGAATCTGCGGAAATGGGAATGTCAACAAGTATCTCAGTGATGTACGTCATGTTTGCGGTGAAGTCTTGGCAACTGCTACTGATCGGTCTGGCAACAGGCATCTGAGGCGGTCTATATTGACAACTATCAAACTCTAAATCGGTTTATTATTGGCACATGCACCAAGATATAATGTAAAAGATTTTTGTCTGTCATCCATAGCGATCAGTTCATCACAGCTGTGTATTGAGGCTGTACAAGGAAGAACGAAACGGAAAAGTTCAGGGAAACAGTGTTGCAGTTGGCAATACAATGCAGTGCAGGCAGACAATAAGGCACAAAGCAGAAGAATAATCGACAGGACAGTTTTCATTTTTTTGAACTAAGCTCCTGAGCTGTAGAATTCAACACTTAAAAGTAGTAAGACACTTCAAAGCATGTATACAACTCGAGCACCTAAAACATTTGCACTTGATGTGTGAGGGATGCTGACACAGCTGTCACTTTTAAACACCAGCTCCAAACGTTTATTTTTCACACTAACAAAATTTTTCCTTTTATTTTCTTGTTTGTACTGTATTCCATTGTAATTCAGTTTCAACTACAAAGTGTGTATGGAAAGTGCTTAAAATTAATAATAATGATTATAATAATAACATTATTATTATTTATGTCATTATTGTTATCATTGCTCTTAATATAATTTTTATTTTCGTGGCTCACCCTAGTAAAATCTGGGGTGTGGGCATAGCCAATTAGGCTCATTTATCAATCGTAAAGAACCTTTGGACTATTTTAGTGATGTTTACTATTGGCGCTTTCTGGAGATGTACATAGTTATTGCTATGCATGCCTGATTGTTTAAAACTATGTTGTCGTAACTTTGGACGATACTAGATAAAGTTATCGGCATCTGGACTCTGTATACACTGTTCATGTTCCATAGTCTTTCAATTTCTCCTTTTAACTCAGCACATTTATGGTGTTTCTCACTCATTGATTTCCGTTTCTGTTTTGTTATTATTGTCATTATTATTATCACCATAATTTGTTGTTGTTGTTGTTGTTGTTGTTGTTGTTGTTGTTGTTGTTGTTAATAATACTGCTGCAGCATAGTGTAATCTGTTGGATTGTTTCTGTTTTTTTCTGGAATTTCCGACATTTATCATTTTGAACTTGATGGTCTTTTATCAATTACTTATGAAACTTATTTCTGTTAACCACCTGGTAATGTATTGCCAACAGCGATCCCCTCTGTTTCTCAGAAAATGCCTCCAACTCTGAGATGGGCCTTCAGTGCTTCCTTGTCGATAACTCGTATGTTCAGATCGTGGGAATGTTTCCATGGAGATTCATTGATTAACTCTCACTTCGACAGAGGTAATTTATTCACTTTTATGGGCGTGCTTTCATTTACGATCAGTGATGTGTACTTCTTAACAGAATTGCACGCACTTGTATGGAGTGCTTCACAAAATATGCTGATGATATTGAACCGGATTCTGATTCTCAATTTTTTTTTATCTAACTGTGTTTTTCTGTCGGTTCCTCTTCTGCCTCATACTGTCCTAGCCCGTGTTAATCTACGTTAGTACGTGTGCGCATGGTGGTTTCTAAATTGTGTTACTTCTGTTCTTATCTTACTTCGGAAATGTTCCAGATCGATTTTGGACATGGATATTCTGTCTACATAGACAGACAGACAGACAGACAGACATACATACTTTATTGATCCCGAGGGAAATTGGGTTTCGTTACAGTCGCACCAACCAAGAATAGTGTAGAATTATAGCAATATAAAACCATAAATAATTAAATAATAATAGCTAAATTATGCCAAGTGGAAAAATAAGTCCAGGACCAGCTATTGGCTCAGGGTGTCTGACACTCCGAGGGAGGAGTTGTAAAGTTTGATGGCCACAGGAAGCAATGACTTCCTATGACGCTCAGTGTTACATCTCGGTGGAATGAGTCTCTGTCTGAATGTACTCCTGTGCCTAAAACAGAATCCTCTTTTCAGACACCACCGTCAGAGAGTCCAGTTCCACCCCCACAACATCACTGGCCTTACGAATGAGCTTGTTGATTCTGTTGATGTCTGCTACCCTCAGCCTGCTGCCCCAGCAGACAACAGCAAACATGACAGTACTGGCCACCACAGACCCGCACTATTAACACAATGCGTTAATAAGGGTACAGCTGAAGTGTTTACTGGATTCGTTATATTTTCACCATTGAACTCTCTTTGACAGATTTTCTTCTGCGTTGAAGTAAATTATGTCGCAAGATTTCCCTTTGCCACACGACAATCTCTGCTTGTTGATATCCCAAATATTTACATATTTCATATTCACCAATCGGTTTTGTTGCATCCTGAAGCTCGGTATTATGTTCTAACAGGTCAGTTGCACCTTCCCTTATGTTTAATATTCTCCACCTATCTAGTCCGAAGTTTATGTTTGTATCTTCGGAAAATAGTTCTACTATTTACAGTGCCGAACACGAGGATCCTTCATTAAAGAAAGGGGCTTTCCTTCTTCCCATTTAAAGGGGGCCCTAACCCGCATCTCTACCAAGTCGCGCTCAACTGGCCTCACTCCATCCTGACACTGCCACATCAGGGATAGACGTCTTCTTGTCCTCACCTACCACCTCAGCAGTCTTCACATCCATCACATAATTCTCTGTAAGATCCGCTGTCTCGAACGTGTTACCACCACGAAGCACGTTTTTTCCCTACACCAGGCCCCGCCCCCAATTTCCACTTTCTGCAGAGATTGCGCCCTATGCGACTTCCTTGTCCACTCGTCCTTCCTCACTGATTAACCTCCCGGTAATTAACCTTACAATGGAACAAGTGACACACCTACTGCCGCATCTCCTCTCTCATTAACATTCTGGGTCCCAACTTGTTCTTCCAGGTGAGGCGCCCCTTTGCTGCGAGTCTTTTGGGGTATCCAATGCTCCTGGTGTGGCCTTTTATACACCGTTTCACCAAGCACCTAAGTCCGTCCACTAGAAAAAGCGGGATCTCCCTGTAGCCAACCATTTCAATTCCGCTTCCCATTTCCGTCCTCCACTACTGCTACGCTGAAGCCATGCCTTATGGTGGAGGAGCAAAACCTTAGTTTACGTCGGCTGGCGTTCGTCCTGAAGGCATGAATACTTATTTCTCAAACTTCCGGTAATTGCTTCCCTCCTTTCCTTCACTATTCCCCAGTCCTGTTTCCCTATCTCACCGTATCTCATGACCCGTCCATCATATCCCTCTGGTGCTCCTCCCTATTCCCTTTCTTCTGTCCTCTCCCATCAGGTTTTCCCTTTTCCAGTCCACAAACACAAGTTCCTAGCTTTTCGCTTCATCATCTTTTCCTTTCCCATTTTCATCTACCATCTGCCAACTTCAACTTCTTCCTCCGGTTCTCTCAACTTCGTATCCTACTTTTCCCACTTCTTTTCTAGTCCTGATGAAGGGTCTCGGTCGAAAAGCCAACTGTTTACTCGCTTCCATAGATGATGTCTGGCCTATTGGGTTCCTGCAACATTTTGTGGGTGCTGCTATTATTGGAATTAATTCTTTCAGCTTTACTGAAGAAGGAGCGTATAATTTCAAATCAGCCATGCCTGGCACGTTTGTCAAGGGGTAACTTATCTATTTATTTTTTAACTTGAGACCCTATTTTTGTCCTGCTCAGTAAAGAGAGCGGGATTAAAGTTAGACAAAACTATTGTGGGTTTAGTTGGTCACCTTGGAACATATTTTGGTGTATTTTGACGCCGGTGTTTGTTCTGTCTTAATTGATAACGTGATTACAGTACGCCAATGCCTCAGCCGATAGGATCGAAATTTCACACGTATTATCTCTACCTTACACATATTCCATTAAGTTTAAATGTGAGATAGAACCAATTTTTTTCCTAGTCAATATAACAACATGATTTTTTGTGATTCTCCTCTGAGATTAATTTACAGTTATAGCATCTATTGTCAGATGTTCTTTAAATCCTTTCATACCCTTTCAGCATCCTTACTGCTCAATCTGTAGGTATATGGCAGTTATCTAGTGAGTGTTTATTATTGCCGAGATGCATGACGTTATAATTGTATATATAACATAATTTTATTATATTGAACAGCCCATTATAAAATAATATGTGGCTATTCATTAGTGTAAGGAATGCAGAATAAAAGCTGCTCTTGAGACTGGTGTACATATTTTCAGACTTTTCTATTTTTAGACTCATGAGAGTACGTGGAAAGCGAATGTTTGACCTGCGTTTGGATTAAATAGCACGGTTTCAGGCGGGGTGAATGCAGGGTCTTGGTAACTTGTTCGGGTTCTTCTATGAGGCGACAAAGTCGGTATTGTCTATTGCGATTTTGTTAGTGCGTTTGAGAATGTCAAGCCTGGGAGTCGCATTCAGAAAATAACACGCTTGGGAACTGTGTAGGATTGGCTTATTGGATTCATTATTGTCTTCTCTGTGGAAGACAGATACTAATGCTAATTATAATTTATTCTGGCAGGATTCCTTGTTCCTTGACCAGTGATGTTCCACGGCGATCCACTGTGGGATCTGATGCATGTACGCATGCGCACACGCATACACGCACCTGTATCGATATGGATAGACAGATAGAGTGGATAGGAAGACAAGTCACGTGCTTGTCTGTATTAGTTCAGGATCTCAGTTGGGAAGTTGTTTTGCAGCTGTACAAAACTCATGTCAAGCAGAGAATCCGCCTTTCAATGTCAGGCCCGTGTGGTCCAGTTTGTAGTTCAGACTGTAGGAGGAATTAGACCGATTCAGAGAATGGACAAGGAAGTGGCGGGTGAAATACAGCATAGGAAGGTGTACAGTCATGCAATTTGGTAAAAGGAATGAGGTGTAAACTATTTTAAAAACTGGGATCAAGTTCAGATTTTTTAAAGAATGCTGTACTGCTTTTGGAGCGGACGTTCACAAAAATTATCCAGAGAATGAAAGTCTTATCGTATGAAGAGCGTTTTGTTGCTGGAGTTTAGCAGACTAAGGTAGGGTGGTAGGTAGGAAATGGTGGGGTTTGGAATGAAGTGCTTCTCATTGAAACCGATCGAATCTTAAAGGCCCATATAGAGTGGGTATGCAGAGGGTGTGTCCTATAGTGGAGGAGTCTGCGGCCAAAGGAGAAAGCCGCAGAATTTCACAGATCCACCTCCTTGCCCCTTTTTATGAGAGAAGAGGAGGTGAATTTGTGTGAAATTGTTCTCATAGAGCGCCTCTGAAGAACAAGTCGTTTGGGTATATTTAAAATGCAGTTTGATAGTTCCTAACTGGTGAAGGCTTCAAAATGTACTGTGAGAGGGCAGGACAGTGGGTATTAGAGGATTTGCGGAACAAATTTGATGGGCCGCTTGGGCTGATCCCGCTACTGGGTCTTAAGTTCTTAGCCCGCATCTGGAGTCTTGCATTCAGTCCTTTAGTCGGACCTTTGAAAGGGTTGGAGAGGGCGCAGGGTTTATTCATCAGGATGCTGCTGGATTCAAGTATCTTGTTTACTCTGGACGTTGAGGAGAGATACAATGGAGGAGTATAAAGTTTATGGCGGCCAACTTAGAGTAGACAGTCAGTATGTTTTTACCCAGGACTGAAATATCTAATACCAGAGGTCACTTAGATAAGTTGAGAAGGGGTAAATTCATAGAAAATGTGGGTGCGGTTATTTTTCAAACCACAGACTCGTGCCTCGAATATACTGTCTGGAGGCTACTGTGATAGGCCTATAAACTATGCTCCGAGATGTACACATAAATGCGCAGGAAATAGAAGGATATGTTCAATAATATCAAAGAAAACGCCAAAAGTTATATGAATAGTAAAATAAGGAGACGATGGATATCAGTCTGCTGGAAAGTGATCAAGGAGATGTAGTAACAGGAACGAACGAAAATGTGGGCAAACTCAACAGATAATTTCTGTCAATGTTAACATGGAAGAGTCCAGCAGTATGCCTAATTATCAAGCATATCAGGTGCAGAATTGAGTGCTATTATGAAGACATGGTGTTTTCGAATCTAAAAGGTCTACCGTCAGGTAAGACACCTGCATTGGATGATCCAATCTACCAAGAGCCGCCTGGGGAGTGTGGGGATTCCCAGTGCGTTGGATCAGGAGGAATGGCTTCACGAACTGGAACAACTGGATTAGTGGAAAAATAGATTGCAACATTTTGGCTCCAACGAGAGATTCTCTGAATTGTAACTGTATGCAGAGACCCGCAAATAATTTATGCCGAATTTTGATTACCAAATTGGAGTTCCAGATGGATTGCCAGATGCAGTTCAATCCGGACAAGTGTGAGGTGATGCATTTTGGAAGAACAAACCAGAAGACTGAGTACAGGATTAATGGTCAGTTACTTAAGAGTGTGGATGACCAAAGGGACCTTGGGGTTCAAATCCATACATCCCTCAAGGTCGCTGCACAGGTTGCTAGGGTAGTTAAGAAGACCTATGCGATGCTAGGCTTCATTAACAGGGGGACTGAGTTCAAGAGTAGAGGGGTCATGTTACAACTCTACAAATCACTGGTGAAACCATCTTAGAATATTGTGTTTAATTCTGGTCACCTCGTTTTAGGAAGCTATGGAGAGGGTGCAGAGGAGATTTACCAGGATGATGCCTGGTTTGGAGAACAAGTCTTATGACGCAAGGTTAGCAGAGCTGGGACTTTTCTCTTTGGAGCGTAGAAGAATGAGAGGGGACTTGGTAGAGATCTACAAGATTATGACAGGCATAGATAGGGTGGATAGTCAGTACCTGTTTCCTAGGGCACCAATAGCAAACACTAGAGGACATATGAACAAAATTAAGGGAGGGAAGTTTAGGGGAGACATCAGGGGTAAGTTTTTTTACACAGAGGGTTGTGAGTGCCTGGAATGACTTGCCAGGGATGGTGGTGGAGGCTAAAATATTAGGGATATTTAATAGGCTCTTGGACAGCACATGGATGAAAGAAAATGGAGAGTTATCTGGTAGTGTGGATTTAGTACTTTTTTAAGGATTATGTGGGTCGGCACAACATGGAGGGCTGAAGGGCCTGTACTGTGCTGTAGTGTTCTATGGTTCTACGGTTGTAATTTCTGCCAAGGCACAGTCAAACTTTTGAGATGTGGTTTGAACTGTGCATTTATCACTCACCTCTCAGTTGAGGAGGTAACTCAGGTAACCCTTGGGTGATGTCCATGTATTTCTGCGGATCAAGCCCTGGTTAAATCAAAAGAAAAATGAGAACTATGCTAACATAAGAAAAACTCTTCCTTTCAATGAGACTTTGTGCTCAGTGCGTGAAGTTAACATACCGAACTTCTGTATTTCCTTTAGTATTTTGTCCAACTTCGGTAACTCGGTCCTCATTTTCACAAAGGAGTCCCACAGCGCCCTCTGGATTCGGCATCCTTTGCCCATCACCAAACTGAGGAAGAGTGCGGAACTCTCCGCCCGCTTTCCCTTCTCTGTCAGTTCAGTGACATTCTATAATATAGAAACAATGGCTTTATTGCGTGGCAGACAGAAAAACATGGGGAATGTGGAGGAAAATATGTGGTCATTGTCCCGGTGGCTTTAGAACAGCGGCAGTTACTGGGCTGACGCCTCATCCTCTCAGTAAATCTCTGGATTGTCATTAACAGGGAAACAAAAACTGAAGGAAATTCCAAATCAATATTGTGTATGAATTAGGATTAAATGACACCCAGCAGTAGATGCAACTTGATTAATTTCCTCGACTGTCAATGTGCAATATTACATCAACAAGATGTGAGAACCAGGACAGAAGGCTGGGTAGACCGAGAGAGAAAAATCTGGACGGCGGGCATCACTGAAAGGAGATCATATTTGGGTGCATACATCCAAGGATGAATATTGTATCAAAAGAACAGCTAGTTAGGCGGAGCGATAAGTTGGACTCCGTTGGTAAACAAATCCTAGAAAGAGGTGACATTGAATAGGATGATGGAGAACCCTGTGAGTAGAAACGGGAAAGGTAAAATGACGCTGATGGAAATTATGTACTGTGGTCCGAACAGTAGATAAGATGTGAGCTACAAATTACAATGGGAGATAGAAATGACATGCAAATAAAAGATCAGTTTTAAAATAATTATGAAGTATTTCATTATGCAGGTAGTTTTGAGAATCAGGTTGTTGCTGTATCCCAATAGAGAAAATTTGTAGAATGCCTACGAGGTGGCTTTAGACAGCAGCATGCGGTTGAGCCCTGTATCGGAAAGAAGTTTTGTATTGGGACAGATTTGACTTTGGAGTTTAATTTAAAGGAACCATGAAGTGTCATTGATCATAATATGATAGATCTCATCGTGCAGATTGAGGGGGAGACGGTAGAGATTGATGCATCGGTTTTACAGTGGAATGAATGGAATTACAAAGGCATGAGAGAGGATCGGACAAAAGTTAAATTAGAAGAGGAAACCAGAAGGGATGGCAGCAGAGGTGGAATGGCTGGAGTTTCTGAGATCGCCTTGGAAGCATAGGATAGATTATCCCAAAGATGAAGAATTAATCTAAACGGAGGATGAGCTGACGCGGAAGCCAAAGCCAGCGCTAAAGCAAAGGAGAACCAGAGGAAAACTAGAGAACTGCGAAGCTTTTACAAACCATCAGAAGACAACTACAAAGCTGTAAAGACAGGAATATGAAATATGAAGGTAAGCTAACTAATAATGTAAAGGACATTAACAGAAAGTTTCTTCAGAAATATGTAACACCCTGGGAAAGGATTCACTGCTAACGTACTGGCCTTTCGGTAGAAGCAGAGTTATGGTTATGGAGAGAGATGACAGATGCTTTGGAATGTCATGGGTCCTTTCTTCGGCGTGAGAGGAAGAGAGAAGACAGTGGAGAGAACCGGTTGTAAGATACGACTCGGTCGGTAAAGATGGATTAAGTAAATAATCTAGCTAATAATGTTAAAGATGGCTGGAGACTGGGGTGGAGTAAAATTAGATCAGCCATGATGAAAAGGAGTAGCAGATTCGATGGGCCAAGTGGCCTAATTCTGCCCATATATCTTTCGGTCTTATTTATATTTACTTATTACTTCTCTTGCCGGAGCAGAGGCCTCTGCATAATGCCAGTGTGAGATATTACAGACAGCGCCAATGAATCTCATTGAGAGCAGTGTGACTGGCGTGCGTAACACATGTAATTATCTCATGCGACTTTTGGCTGTATAGGTCAGATCTAGGACTTTACCATCACTGCTTGTGAGGTCCATGGAGAGGGATCTGAAATGGAGTGCGCCAGTCTCTCTGTAATTAGATATTCAGCTTGTCAGCAGATTTCTATTTCCCCTTTTTTCCGTTTTCTGCACTTTTAGGAAAGAATCGTGATTCCTGCGGTCATGAAATTTCAGCTTTCTGCGTGATAGCTCGTGTCTAACCAATGCTATACAGTATTTCGAGGCAGTTATCAGGAAGGCTGCTGAAGACGAGACAGTGGATGTTGTCTACATGGACCTTTGCACGGCATTTGAGAAGCCAGCGAGTGGCAGCATATGGTTGCATCTCTGACTGGCGGCCTCTGACTAGTGGTGTGCCGCAGGGATCGGTGCTTGGTCTGTTGTTTCTCATCTGTATCAACGAACTGGATAATAATGTGGTTACCTGAATGAGCGACTTTGAGGATGACACATTGATTGGGGATGGGTGCAGTGGACTGCGAGGAATTCTATCATTGCTTGCAGCGGGGTATGTGCTGAAAATGGGCAGATGCAAATTAATGGCAAAATTGCGATGTGTTGCACTTCGGTAGAACCATCTATACTAGGTCTTGCACAGTGACTGGTTGGACTACGAAGAGTGTGATGGTACAAAGGAAATTATGAATGCATCTCCATAATTCATCGAAAGTGGCAGCTCATAAAGAATCGATGAGAATGTTTTTGGCACATTAGCCTCCAGAAATGAAAATATTGTGTACAGTAGCTGGGATGTCAACTTGAAGTTGTGTAAGAAGTTGGTGACGCCTAGTATGGGATTTTGTGTGCAGTTGTGATCACTTACCGACAGGAAAGGTGTAAATATGGTTGAAAGAGTACAGAAACAATTTACAAGGACTTTGCTCGGTGACACCGTGATCTGAGTTATAAGGAAATATTGAATAGATTACGACTTTATTCCTTGGTACGTAGAAGATTGAGTGGAGATTTGATAGAGGCACGCAAAATCATGAAGGGGAGAGATCGGGTAAATACTTGCAGTTTTTCTTCACTTAGATTGCGGGCACTAAAACAAGAAGTCATCGTTTAAAGTGAAAGATGAAAAGCTTAAGGAGAACATGAAGGGTATGATCTTCATTGTGGGATTTGTAAGTGTGTGGAAAAAGCCTACAGTGCAAGTACTGCAAGCAAGTTCGATTACAATTGTTGAGAGAGGTTTTGATAGATATATGAAAGGCAGGGATACAGAGGGCTACAGTCCTTGTACAGTCCGAAGACAGCAGGCTGTTTAAATTGTCCAGCGTGAACTAGATGGGCCAAAGAGCCTATTTCTATGCTGTACTTTCCTATAACACTAGAACATTCAGCCAGGCATTTGTTTAGGATCTCATTTGGAAACCAGAGCTGGTGTGGTTAACAAGTTTCGCTCCCTTAGTAATTGCAGTGTTGCCAATTGGCCCAGTTTACAATCTGAGATATTCATCAGATGAGTTTGACCGACTGTTCCGATAAGATGAAAAATTCATTTTAGATTTTATCCCTGTTCAACAGCCCAGACATGCAGTCACTGCTCTTATATCGCACAAATACAGCAGGTGCGAATAGGAAAGCCGACGTTCAGCCTATATTTCCTAGTGCTTCCCACCTGAACAAGCTTTTACAGCAGTAGCCCGATATGCTGGAGACAATTCAGATATGAGAGTCTCCATTACCAAATTGAGCTCCTAAAATATGTAGGAGATTAATTTTGTTCACAATTCCCTGAGAAAGCTGCAGTTCTGTGACAATACACTACATACACTCACCTCATTTTCTTGTGCACTGAAATGTCCCTCCATTTTCAACATCCTGCTGAGTCTTTCAACCCTTTCTTCAATCGCTTGTTCCAGTCTGTCCCTGTAGAAATTTGTCAGTTGGTACAGTTGATATTCGTCCCCCTGCGCCAGGCGGTCAGACATTGTAGTCTCTGGCTCTACGAATATAAAAAAGAGAAGGTAGACAACAACTCAAGTATCCCTCGTCTCAGTGCTCTCAAGCCACTCAGTAAACTCATCATGTCTCCAATCTCAGAGTTCACCTGCATTCAGCTGCAAACACATATTTCGTCCCAAGCTCCAGCAGGAGCCTTAAAAACCTACCCAACAGTGCTCTCATCATTACATTATCTAAAACGAGCTCACCCCACCCCAGCGCTCCACCCACTTCAATTTAGGATAGGCAGCTAATGCTGGGGCTGTCAATGATATGCTCTTCCCAGAGACTCTCTCCCAGGTAAATACATTTCCTTTAACTCTCCTCTGGAAATGCTCTCTTCACCCATACAGCTGCATTTCCTCATAATGCACACACTGGAAGTCATCGGAGCAGGTAATACATTTCCTGTACTGGGTAACAAGTGCCCGATTACAACACATGTAACACAAATACACAATTTACCCCTGTCCTCTGACCAAACCCCACAACAAGGCCTCGTATTTTCCCTCCTCGCTACCGGATTCTGCGAACAAATCACCCTCATATTTTACCCACCCGCTCTTTCTTGGGGACTTGACCATTCCATGTTTAATGAGCTTCCGAGCTGACAGACAGTCGCCTCACTTGTGCCGGTTCCAGGGTCCTGATCGGTGTCTCTGACGTCACTGTCTCTGGGCTGACAGACAGTCGCCTCACTTGTGCCGGTTCCAGGGTCCTGACCGGTGTCTCTGACGTCACTGTCTCTGGGCTGACTTTGCTCCCCTTCCTCTGCGGCCGGACCGCTTTCTATTGGTGCCTGCCTTGGTACCTTGCTTCCCGTAACCCGATCATCTTCCCTCGAAGAGCTGGCTGGAAGAAGTCTCTTGAGTACATTTAGTATCCAATTTGAGCGCTTTCCTGAAACAAATGATGAATTGCAGATTATAACAGAGTGATTTACAGCTGATCAGAACAAGGATTCACAATGGGTGATTATAAAGGAGCCGAGACTGCGTCTGAAGAGATTTGAAGTGGGACTATGCTAGTGAATGTGAACCACACTTCCTGCAGGGTGACCATCCCGATAAGCCGGTGGCTGGACACATCCACTCCCAGAAATAGAACAGAAAATAGACACAGTAATACTGATCACTGGCTACACAGAAGTTGAACACACTGATGATCATGGTATCTTAATGGAGCAGTGTCAAGTGATACCGGAAAATATCTCTGGGATTATCTCCCACAAGCGAAAATCTCTCTGGGACACAAATTCCCTAGTACACTGCGTCACACATATCAGACATTGGATTACACCCAATTCCGTACCCTAGATCACACATTCTCCGCCCGCTGTGGCATAAACTATCTCTGGGTCACACACTGATCACCGCGTTGAGGTGCACACTGTCGAGTCCCCTGGGTCACAGTCAGTCCATTACTTTGAGATCGATGGTGCCCAGTCACCTGGGTCCCGTTACGTCCCCTGAATGATGATCGTCATGTAACAGCTATGAGTCATTGGCAAAGTCTCGCTTAGAGAGTTTTAGAGAACTTTCGAGAACTTCAATGAGTTCCAGTTACTAAACTATTCAAAGGATGTATTTAGGCCAAAAAGAGTCCAGTGGATAATGATAACTGTCACTGGACGGGGCATGTTGGGTTTTGTGTTATATAGATAGGCTTGGATAGTTTGCCATGGACCATGTCGGCTTGAAGTGTGACCTTACACATGTACATAAAATAACCAGGAAGGTATATAGGGTAGATACTTTGCGGGGTGAGGGAGTCTAAAAACTCGAGCGACAGATAGTACATTTTTTCACGTGGAAGGTGATGGGTATAAATTCCGTGCAGCCAGAGGAGGATGCAAACACAAATAAAGTTACAATGTTGAGAAGCTGTGTGCTGGGAAAAAGATGGAAGTAGGCTACGAGGGAAAGTTGGACAAAGCAGCAGAAAAATGGAGCAAGCTCAAAGATATGTAGATCAGTATGAATTTGGTGGGCCGACGCGTATGTTTCCATGCTATCATTTCTGTGTTATTCTAGCTAGAAACACAGAGTTGAACACAATCCCAATGCCGACAAGAGGCAGAGACAGATGGTCACTCATTATACCGTGTTTCTCATCAGAGCTCCTTGGAATTTAAAGTCATGTAGCAGATCAGCTCAATAGCGAAATCTTGGGAAAATTCTGGTACCTGTAGTGTCCAGAATTATGGCACTATACTCTCAAAACCTACTTCATCCTCCTCAAGGAGGCACTCTCATCTCATCAAATTACAAATCCTACTTATTTTTACATCTTCAGTTGCAAACATTCACACTGCACCATAATAGGGATTTGTAAAATTTACTCAGCTTTCCTCCACTGTTTTAAAGTCCACCGTGCATTACGATTGAGGGCAGACAGCTGCAATCATTTCTCCACTACCATCGTCAGGGTTAAAATTAAAATTATTACGAATGGTCGTGCAATATGCTCTTATTCACAATAGAACAAAGATATACAATCGAATCCATGAAAGATTACGGGAAAAGACTGACAGGCAATCAATACTCAAATGACAACTTTGCAAATAGAGCAAACAAACAAACAGATAAATCGGCAGATAAGTCGATAAATAACGGAAGTCAGAACAAGACTCTTTGATCTTTGGTAGGTTGTGTTCAATGTTCAGTTTAGTGTTGAGGTGAGTGAAGTTTCAGGATCCATTTGGAGAAATGGTATCAACTGTTCCTGATCCTGACAGTGTGAGACCAAAGGTTCCTTTCCCTCCTTCCAGATGGCAGCATTGAGGAGAGTTTATGGACCGAAAGGTGGAGAAACCTTTCCCTTTCATGGACTGAGCTGTATCCAACACTTCTTGTCCGCTTTTCAATTCATGGGCATTGGTGTTCCCATACCAGACCTGATGTCACCTGTCAGGATACTCTCTGCTGTGCCGCTTTAGAAGTTTGTCTCCACGGGCACACATTATGCCTTCACTTGCTCATACGCTTGTTTCAACCACCAAGACAGCAAACACTACCAATACCCTCTATCGCCGGTGATGGGAATTTCGAAGGGGAGCTAAATATTCCTGTTCCTTTCCCAAGATAGTAAAAGACAGATCGAGGATTCAGCAAAGGGTAAGTGGCCGTTTGACACTGCTGCTGTGAGAAAATTCCCAGTCTGCCCGTCCTCTCCTTAAAGCTCAAGCCCTCCACTCTTGGCGATATCCTCATGAATGCTTTCTGTACGCTTCCTATCTTAATGAACCCCCTCCCGTGTCATATGTACCGTGTGCAAACAGTTTCAGGGCACTGTGCATCTCTACCCCTGCTCCCCCTGTTCAACAACACTTTTCAGGGCTCTACTAATTATATTCAAGACTTGCCTTGGTTTAATTTTACAAAGTTGCCCTTCTAAAAGCTGAAATGTTGTGCTATCTCGCAATCTATGAAATCTGGTAATGTCCCAGTATTTTTATCAATGAACTTTGGAGGTGTCTTCAACCTCAGGGACTGTATAGAGGTAAAAGAGAACCTGAGTTTTCCCTGAATTGTTACATCACTCACACGACTGCCGTCACATTCATGTCTGTGTTTCACAAGCACATGGATTTCAACCTTCTGCCCCTTTCATTCAAGTGAAGCTTTGCACGGGGAGCGGAGTGATTCCACCATTACCAGCGTCAGGTCCCTGTTGGATCAATCCATTAATCAAGGCCTCTTTATCCGTGGGGTCAATGATCCTGTCTGATGACATTTTTCTCTGCCCTGTTGGCGCCTGTGTATCTGTCTCCATCTGAACTATTATGCACTAACAGTGTAGAATTTTAATAATAAAGATCCCAGTGATCATACCTGTGTCCATTTTGCCGGTGACTGACGATTGTTGATTGTCGTCGTCTTCTTGTAACACTCAGGCCCCGGTGCACGAAACCTCCGCCTGATGGTGATGCTCTGTATTGCACACAAACAAACAGCGAGTCGGAGAGAGTATGATGCATTTGCAAATATGACAGTATCTCCATCTCTTACAGTATATCAGAACAGCTGTTGACTAAGCGACCAAGCATCCCCAGTTAACATTATCTTCCAAGTCTGATCGGTATGTTTGCCCATGATATCCGGCGATCCTCCTGATGGAGTCACAAATTAATAGACTAGGGATAGAGACTATTCAGACCAACGAGACCATGTATACGACCATGACCAACAAGATGGTCCAAGATCCTCTGATGGGCCCATATCTCTCCAGGCCCCTTCACACCATCTATCCATCCCAACTTCTCTTTTCATGATACTATTGTACCTGCCTCATCCACTTCCTCTTGCAGTTCACTCCACATAATCACCAACCTCAGCGTGAAAAAACTGCTGCTCGTGTCCCTTTTAATTTTTGTCCTCACATCCAAACTCTGTTGCCCTAGTCTCCATTACCAGTGATGTCGGGAAAAGGCTTAACAGTGACCTTATCTCAGATTCTCATAATTTTAAACATTTCTATAAAGACGCTACTCATTCTCCTTCATTCCAAAGAATAAAATATGTAGCCTGAACATCCTTTCCGTGTAACTTGGGCATTTAGTGTTGGCAACATCAATATAATTTTTTCTACACTCTTTCCAGTCAACGACTCATTTTCTATAACAGAACGATGTCATCTACAGGAGCTACTCCAAGCAAAGCCTTTTTCTGGGGAATGTTTCTGGAGAAGAGTTTCCAGGGTGATTTGATTTCAGATGGCTCAGTCAGCGCAATGTCTCGTTTTTTAGTATTTTCATAAACAACAGTTTTTCTACTGTAAACCGGAATTGCCAGCGGAGGAAGCACAGATTCATATCAGTTAAAGAAGACCTCTCGTCCCTGAAGTCCTTGTCTCACGACAATATAAACACCTAGACTGTACAAGGTATGAGTAGCAAGTTTGCAGCAAGTAAATTCAAGCAAATAAATTTTTGAAAGATAGTAAGTATAAACAAACCCCTCTAATTTCCTCTCCATACTCAGAACTGACCAAACGCTACTTCAGAACTTTCAAGACGTTGAAATAAACAAACACTGAAAGAATATGTGTGGTTTTAAAGAGCTGGGCTGCTGACAGCAAATTACCAGACCTGGAGTGATTGCAACTGGGTCTGAGAGAGACATAACTGGTACTTCTGGGCACATTCAGTCTCACTCCAACTGATTCCGACCTTATTATGTACAGATATGTAATGTCTAAAGGGCCAGTGTTTGAGTAAATGAGACTCACCAAACTTTCTCCTGACTGAATCAATGGAATCTCTGAGTCAGAGGTGTTCTCTCCAGTTGGTGCTCTCCGTCCTACGGCTGGTTCACTTGTTGCTTTTCCCTCGTTTTCAGTCGTGGTTTGCTTCCAGTTGTCGGTTTTTCTTCCAATAAATCTCTCACCGCAGGTCTAACTATAACCAGACAGATAATAAAGCACATTAACAATGAAAAGGAGAACCAAACATGTCTTCTTAATGTTACTAAGAACAAAACTCACAGAAATTTAAACACTGAAGGCAGATTTAATGATCTCTATGAACAATCTTTTATTGTCCCTCACACGTCACAAACGATATGGGATACGAAGGAGCCATCAATCAGTCACAGTAAGACATAAGGCAGGAACAGAATTAGGTGATTCGATCCATCTGGTCTGCCCCACCACTCAACCATGGCTGATTTTTATTCCAACACCATATTCCTGCCTTCCTCCTGTTACCTTGAAACTACTTAGCAATCATGAATATATTAATCTCTGTCATAAATATACCCAAATGGCTGCCTCAAACAAGCTCTGCGGCAACAAACTCCACAGATCAGACATCTTTTGGCCAAAAAATCTTTCTCATCCCAGTTTTATAGAGAAGCAGCTTTATTCTGTGACTGTGCTGTCAGATCACAGACTCTGCGTCTAATGGAAACATCCTCTCGATGACCACTGTATCCAGGCTTTTCAGCATTCAATAGGTTTACATAACCATACATTACCCAGCCCAAACCCCACCATCTGGTCAACGAATTTTAAATATTGAAGACAAATATAACGATCTCAATGAACAAATCTGAAATTGCCCTTCACACGTCACAAAGCCTGATATGGATTACGAAGGAGTCATCGTTCAGTTATGGTCAGACACAAGGTGTAGGAGGAGAATTAGATGATTCGGTCCATTGAGTCTGCTCCACCATTCAACCATGATTTTTATTCCAACACCATATTCCTGTCTTCATCCTGTAAACCTGAAGCTATTGAGCAATCACGAAAAGATTTAAATCTGCTATAAAAATACGCAAAGGGTAGCCTCCACCACCTGCTGCGGCAACAATTTCCACACAGCAACCATCCTTCGGCTGAAGAGATTTTTCTCATCTCAGTTTTAAAGGGAAGCATCTTTACTCTGAGACTGTGCTCTCAGATTGCAGATTCCGCATGTCCACTGTATCCAGGATTTTCAGCATTCAGTATGTTTACTTTACCTCCCCAAACCATCCCCAGCACCCAGTCTGAACTCCACTGAACACGTCCAGAGACATCAAATGCTCCTCGTACATAAAGCCGATAATTCCTGAGATTATTCATGTGGACCTTGTTAGCGACAACTGCACTGAAAACATTCCCAGGAATAACAGGCAAATTGCACCAGGATAATTTAATGGGAAAAAGCTGTGGTTTCTTTACTGTTCTACTCTCACAAAACGAGCCATTTCCATTCCCAGATTAAATCAGGTCCATTTCAGGAAATATAAACTATTCTAGTTTGAATGTGATAAAAACAAACTGGAATTAGCAGAAACACTCAGCAGGCAAGGAACAGCTGTGGGGAGAGGAACAAATTTGACGATTCAGGTTCACATCTTTCGTCAGAATGACTTTAAACATTTCCAGTTTTTACTGCAGAACTTCAGCATCAAAGTCTGTTAGATTTCCACTGCCTGACAGACAGGTGACAGTGAGGGGGAGTTTCCATACACGGTTTGAACACTGAACCCCCAGACCAGAAATACTCGCTCAACACCTCATAAACCTGGGCCGGTTCATCCCCGGGTCCATTTTACTAGGATCTAAAACCATGATATCCCATCACCCACCCTCACAGTGTTACACAGCTGAACCTGTCACTTACCGACGCCTGAAGCCTCGCACATCGTCCACACATCTCACAGCAAGTGGTGCATTTAGGGATATACCCACAACCGATGTCCAGATTACCGAGAATTCTGATTCATTTGGTAGGAGGAATGTAGAAGTACTTCCCATATGTAGAAGTACTGACCTTGGCCAAATCCAAGAGCTCCATACTAAGAGCTCCTTACGCCCGGAATTTCCAACGATTACAGCCCAAACAGCAACTCTTCCAGGACTCCTTGATACCGGTAATATGATGCAGTGTTTCGGACAATCAGAGTTCAAAAACTAACACTCTATCCACCTATGACAGAACGGGAAACTGATGATCATCTGACTGGACCAATGATCGGGCTGGAAAACGTGGGCGTGAGTCACCAGATACCGGGGATACATTTCACATTGTCTCCTGCAACTAAACCGAAATTAATTTATCATTATCTTATTGTAAATGAGGTCTTGCCCAGCACAATTGGCCCTCACATTTCCTGTATGCTAACAGGAATAAAATGTTTTAATATGAAATTGAAATAATAGTGCTGGAAACTTGTTTCGTCCGATTAGATTTGTGGAAAGATTTGTGGTAGACACAGTATCAGAACTGTCCAAGATGCTGCCCGATCTGCTGAACGTTTCCAGCATTTTCTCTCCCAGCATCTGGAACATGTTTCCTGCCTCTATCTTGTCCAATCCCTTAATAATCTTATATTTTTCAATCAGATCCCCTCTCAATCTCCTTAATTCCAGCGTGTACAAGCCCAGTCTCTCTATCGTCTCTGCGTAAGACAGTCCAGACATCCCAGGAATTAACCTCGTGAATCTACGCTGCACTTCCTCTAGAGCCAGGATGTCCTTCCTTAACCCTGGAGACCAAAACTGTACACAATACTCCAGGTGTGGTCTCACCAGGGCTCTGTACAAATGCAAGAGGATTTCCTTGCTCTTGTACTCAATTCTCTTTGTAATAAAGGCCAACGTACCATTAGCCTTCTTCACTGCCTGCTGCACTTGTTTCACCTTCAATGACTGATGAACAAGGACTCCGAGATCTCTTTGTATTTCTCTCTTACCCAACTCTACACCGTTCAGAAAATAATCTGCCTTCCTGTTCTTACTCCCAAAGTGGATAACCTCACACTTATTCACATTAAACTCCATCTGCCAAGTATCTGCCCACTCACCCAGCCTATCCAAGTCACCCTGAATTCTCCTAACATCCTCATCACATGTCACACTGCCACCCAGCTTAGTATCATCAGCAAATTTGCTGATGTTATTTTCTGTGCCTTCATCCAAATCGTTAACGTAAATGGTAAACAGCTGTGGTCCCAATACCGAGCCCTGTGGCACCCCACTAGTCACCACCTGCCATTCCGAGAAACATTGGATCTGTCAGGTCCATTGGATCTGACAGGATATGTCAGGAAGCAAGAATTTTCTCTTCATGCATATTAATTACTGTCTAATCTTGCTGTTAACATTGTGTTTGTTACTGAGTCCCAGAACCTAGACAGCCATCACCGTCATGGGCTGCGAGTACAGATTGGGAATGGAGAGGGGGTGTCAGTGACCTCTGCATCAGAGAAGGACATGGGTTCGTACAGCCGTTTGTCAGATATAAATGTTCTCACAGTGGGATCAGAACTGGTGGCATATCTGAAGTTACGAAAATGGGATATTGCACAACACAATCATTACATGACTTACCAGCTAACAGGAATAAAATGTTTTTAATATAAAATTGAAATAAAAGTGCTGGAAACTCGGTACATCAATTGGATCTGTGGAAAGAGAAACTGTGGAAGACCCAGTATCAGAACTGATGCTGCCCGATCTGCTGAACAGTTCCAGCATTTTCTCTTTTTACTTCAAATGACGCACAACGATTGACTGATTACAAGGTATTTGTGACGGCCTTAACAAAGTTGCACAAATGTAATGGCCACATTCATTGGTTTTGTCTGCATTCTGACACAGGGTTAATACAGTCGATACAGTTAATGCTCACAACATCCTTCCCACCCCACTATCAGTCAGTTACATCTGCTCCCGAGGCCACTAACTGTCAATGAGGGGAAGTGACCAGAGAAAAATTTGCACCACTCCCTACAGATTATGTGGGTTGTTCCTGGCAACAGGGAAACTGCCTCTCCAAACATGATCAAAAAAGGAAATAACAGACTCAGCTTTAAACACTGAGAGTCTCCGTCTGATAAAGATTAACACAGTGGCCATTTGGTAACCTTGCAACTAAAATTGTAATGGCTGCCCTTACCTTAACTCATGATGCATTCAATAAATCCTTTGGTACTTCCAGGTAACAAACGCCGATTTCAGAAATAACTCAGTGAGACAAAATACTTCACAATGAAGACAACGATGGAAGAGATTACTGATATATATCATTGAGGTGGTGGGATACAGACTGAACAGAGGTTGAACAAGATGGTTGATATATATCATTGAGGTGGTGGGATACAGACTGGACAGAGGTTGAACAAGATGGTTGATATATATCATTGAGGTGGTGGGATACAGGCTGGACAGAGGTTGAACAAGATGGTTGATATATATCATTGAGGTGGTGGGATACAGAATGGACAGAGGTTGAACAAGATGGTTGATATATATCATTGAGGTGGTGGGATACAGACTGGACAGAGGTTGAATAAGATGGGCAGGGGATAAGAAGATGGAACCAGATGGGAGAAGGAATCAAGGACGGTCACTGATGGTACTCCAGGAATACACAGATACTGAATTAATAGTAGACACTACTGTATAAAACATTCTAAATTGACCTAGATAGATCAACAGGAAATTTGGCATCTACCCTTCTCCCCGAACCAAATGTTATCAACCATGGAAAGTATCCCATCCAGATACCTGACACCTTCATCTGGCTACTGCTCCGCCCATGACCGCAGGGAACTGCAGAGAGCTGTGGACAGAGCTGAGCACATCATAGAAACCAACCTCCCCTCCATGGACTCTGTCTACACTTCCCACTGCCTCAGTAAAGCTGGCCGTGTACTCAAAGATCCACACGATCTGGGACATTCTCACTTCTCACCCATTCCCAATCGGGGAGAAGCTACAAATCCCTGAAACCATGTACCACCAGGCTCAAGGACGGTTTCCATTCTGCTGATATAGGCAAACTGAATGTCCCCAGTGTGATAAGATGGACAGCTGACCACACTGTGTTACTTGAAGTGACCTTACACTTTCGGCACTGCACTTTCTCTGGAACCATAATGCTTTGTAACACTGTTATTATTTTACCTTGTATCATCTTAGTGTACTGTTTAATGAATTGATGTGTGTGGTTGGTGTGCAAGACAAGATTTTCAGTGAACCTCTATACATGACGATCATAAACAGATTTCCCATTTTAATTGCGTGGAAATTAATAGACAGCCGGGGTTGCCGTGTTGGATCTTTCCAGGGAGAGTTAAGTGAAGTGTTGAAGATTTTTAGGAGCCCAGACACACGGAAACAATTATCGACCTCAGGCATCAATCCAGGTGAAGTTTGGATCCGCTACCGGGCCAGGTGATGGAGATAAATTTCCCGGATACATCTCAATGGATGGGTTCACTCCCGGCCTCACCACCTCATCCCTCTCCTAGGACCACAGCACCAGGGGCTGAGCGGCGGCTCATCTTAGGCGGTTCGGTGTGAAAGTCCCACAATCCGGACCCACCCAGAAGGTTCTGTCTGGGAAGCAGGGAGAGGCCGGTTGTTCAGGGAAATAACGGGAATGACTGCCCAACATCGCTCGGGACCGGCCTCAATTCTCACCTGCGGGATCTCGTTGGTCTCGCCCCACAGAGAATGATCGTTCCCCCGGCCTAAAATGAGTTTGACACCCCTGGTCCAGAGGGAGGGTCTCGGTCCAAAATGTTGACAGTCCATTTCCCTCCACAGATGCTGCCCGACCCATTGAGTTCCTCTTTGGTCTGTATAACCCGTGCTTGTATGGGGAGCGGGAATTTACATAATATTCTAGGTACAAGCTCACCAAAGCACAAATAATTGTTCAAGTAATTTTCAGTCTTATACCAATGAGCCTTACAATCAATACAATGTACTTTTGACTTCTTTCCCTACCCATTGCACCTCATTCTCTCACCATTTAAACACACCCATTGCTTCTGTTTCTCCTACAGAAGTCGGTGATCTCACATTTCCAAAAACTGGACTCCAGCTGACCTGCTGTTCCCACTCACACCCTTTGCCTCCGTTCCGCTGAAATCTCTCGACAACAGACACAGAACATAGAACAGTATAGCACAGGAACAGTCTCTTTCACTGAGGGGCAGTGATCAGAGAATTAAAAAACAAACAAACATGCAGCACTCCTTCTTGGGCTGTTACTGAATGATGGCTCACCAAAGATAACCGAAAAAGCGAATAACAAAGCTGTACATCATGTACTGTGAGTTTAATTATGACCAAGAGTAACGCAGCAACATTCGGTAACAATGAAATTAAAGTCGTAATGGCTCCTTTTACCCTGCCTCATTCTGCATTTAATTCAACCTGCGCTAGCGATACTTCCCCCGGCTCACTTCCCCAGGGAGCGAGGGTCCTCTCCCAATCCCGACCCCGCAGACTATCCCAACACAAAATGGAAAGGAAGCCACCGCCCGCATTGGAACAGTGAGCATGCGCAAAGTGATTGTTGCATCATCAGTACAGGGGGTGGCGGGGCTGAAATGAAACCCGCAGATGCTGCAGATCTGTGGTAAAATGAGAGGGGGACACAGGATCCTGTGACTGGTGGAGGGTCTCCCGTGGCAATAAACCGGATCCTCATTTTAATTATGGCGAAATATCAGATAGACTGAGAATTCTGGAGGGAGGCTTAATTGAAATGTGCACATTTTTGAGTAGCCCAGAAAAATAGAAAAGATAAAATTCTCACACAAATAGATAATATATCCGGAAACACTGGTTGCATTTCGGCAGGTTGGAAGAGTAGAATGGAGTCAGGAAAAACATATTCCCGACCCACAATGAAAGGATGTCACAGATGTAGATTTCACAGCCTTGACCAAATGGGCGAAAGATGGGTGTGGTCCCAGCACCACCGCCTCATCCCCATCACTCCCGCGGAGCAGGCAACAGGGACTGAGCAGCAGTTCATCTTAGGCGGTTTGGTGTGAAGGTCTCACAACCCGGACTGACCCTAGCAGGTTCTGTCCAGGAAGCGGGGTGAAGGCCGCCAGTTCGAGTGAGTTAACGGGACTCACTGTCCAGCATCAGATCTCCTCACTCGGGACTGGTCTCAATACTCACCGATTAGAACTTTATGTCTTCACCTCGAAGTCAGTGATCCATCCCGTGGCTCCCCGCCCGAGGACATTTTCCCGATCCCGAAACTGATTCAACCAAGAATGCAAAGGAAAACACCTCCCATCTGGGAATGTGGGCATGTGCAGTGTGATCAATGCATTATCAGAGGGGAGGACTGTCCAGGGTGATCTGCTTTGGGATGGAGAGGCTGCACTCAGTGCAGAGTCCCGTTGTTTAGAACTTTAATAAACTGGCAGTTTTATTGATGTTAACTGGAATTGCCAGCAGGGAAAACACAGATTGCATCAGGTAACAGAACACCTCTCGTACCTAGTCTTGTCTCCTGGGAAACTAAACACTTTCACCATGTCGACCTTAGGTATCCCTTCCTCTAAAAGCGACAGAATCATTCAGATCGCTGATCAATGAGAGCAATTATGGTTTGTTCGTCATTAAAGTTTGCACTGGGTGGTTTGGATGGAGTTGATGTGGAGTTCGTGGTGTCACAGTGAAAGAAACGGACAGCCAAACGCTCTGACCTAGTGACCTCCAGCCACGGAGAACCTCCTGCAAAGCTCAGGTGCGGTGCCGACTCCAGCTGACGCCGGCGGTACTCCTGATCGAGCGGCGGTGAGGAAGGGTCTGATCTCGGGTTTGTATAAATCGAGGGTGGGTTGCAGTGGGAAATGTCTGGTTTCCAGCTCTGCCGGACAACCAGAGGCTCCGGGCTCTCCAGTCTTTCAGTCCCGGTTTTGCGCCTGAGACGGGATTGTAGGATCAGTTAGATGCGGGTCCCCTTGCTCGGAGCGTGGACGTGCGTGAAGAGGTTCTGTCTATGTGTGCCGGTGTGGGCTGAATGCTGGGAAGGATTTGGGGCGATTTGCACAGTATAGGGAGGGTGGGATATTGAGCGTTATCGTATGCAGCATGACTCCTGCAGGACGGACATGGGGCAAATTAAGTAGTAAACTAGGGAGGATAGACAATAGACAATAGACAATAGGTGCAGAAGTGGACCATTCGGCGCTTCGAGCCTGCACCGCCATTTTGAGATCATGGCTGATCAATACTATCAATACCCGGTTCCTGCCTTGTCCCCATATTCCTTGATTCCCCTATCCATAAAATACCTATCTAGCTCCTTCTTGAAAGCATCCAGAGAATTGGCCTCCACTACCTTCCGAGGCAGTGCATTCCAGACCCCCACAACTCTCTGGGAGAAGTTTTTCCTTAACTCTGTCCTAAATGACCTACCCCTTCTTCTCAAACCACGCCCTCTGGTACTGGACTCTCCCAGCATCTGGAACATGTTTCCTGCCTCTATCTTGTCCAATCCCTTAATAATCTTATATGTTTCAATCAGATCCCCTCTCAATCTCCTTAATTCCAGCGTGTACAAGCCCAGTCTCTCTATCGTCTCTGCGTAAGACAGTCCAGACATCCCAGGAATTAACCTCGTGAATCTACGCTGCACTTCCTCTAGAGCCAGGATGTCCTTCCTTAACCCTGGAGACCAAAACTGTACACAATACTCCAGGTGTGGTCTCACCAGGGCTCTGTACAAATGCAAGAGGATTTCCTTGCTCTTGTACTCAATTCTCTTTGTAATAAAGGCCAACGTACCATTAGCCTTCTTCACTGCCTGCTGCACTTGTTTCACCTTCAATGACTGATGAACAAGGACTCCGAGATCTCTTTGTATTTCTCTCTTACCCAACTCTACACCGTTCAGAAAATAATCTGCCTTCCTGTTCTTACTCCCAAAGTGGATAACCTCACACTTATTCACATTAAACTCCATCTGCCAAGTATCTGCCCACTCACCCAGCCTATCCAAGTCACCCTGAATTCTCCTAACATCCTCATCACATGTCACACTGCCACCCAGCTTAGTATCATCAGCAAATTTGCTGATGTTATTTTCTGTGCCTTCATCCAAATCGTTAACGTAAATGGTAAACAGCTGTGGTCCCAATACCGAGCCCTGTGGCACCCCACTAGTCACCACCTGCCATTCCGAGAAACATTGGATCTGTCAGGTCCATTGGATCTGACAGGATATGTCAGGAAGCAAGAATTTTCTCTTCATGCATATTAATTACTGTCTAATCTTGCTGTTAACATTGTGTTTGTTACTGAGTCCCAGAACCTAGACAGCCATCACCGTCATGGGCTGCGAGTACAGATTGGGAATGGAGAGGGGGTGTCAGTGACCTCTGCATCAGAGAAGGACATGGGTTCGTACAGCCGTTTGTCAGATATAAATGTTCTCACAGTGGGATCAGAACTGGTGGCATATCTGAAGTTACGAAAATGGGATATTGCACAACACAATCATTACATGACTTACCAGCTAACAGGAATAAAATGTTTTTAATATAAAATTGAAATAAAAGTGCTGGAAACTCGGTACATCAATTGGATCTGTGGAAAGAGAAACTGTGGAAGACCCAGTATCAGAACTGATGCTGCCCGATCTGCTGAACAGTTCCAGCATTTTCTCTTTTTACTTCAAATGATGCACAACTATTGACTGATTACAAGATGTTTGTGACGGCCTGAAAGAAGCTGCACAAATGTAATGGCCACATTCATTAGTTTTGCCTTCATTCCAACACAGAGATTATACACTCGATATAGTCAATGCTCACAACATCCTCCCCACCCCACTATCAGTCTGTTACACCTACTTCCAAGTTTCCTGACAAAGAATAACACCGTGGACATTTAGTAACATTGAAACTAAAATCGGAATGGCTGTCATTACCCTACCACGTTCTGTATTGAATAAATCCTCTGGTAATCCACGTAACAAACACCGATTTCAGAAATAACTCAGTGAGGCAAAATACTTCACAATGAAGACAGCGAGGGAAGAGAGATTGTTGGCATAATCATTGGTGTGATACAGGCTGGACAGAGGTTGAACAAGATGGTTGATATATATCATTGAGGTGATGGGATACAGACTGGACAGAGGTTGAACAAGATGGTTGATATATATCATTGAGGTGGTGGGATACAGGCTGGACAGAGATTGAACAAGATGGTTGATATATATCACTGAGGTGGTGAGATACAGACTGGACAGAGGTTGAATGAGGTGGGTGGGGATGAGGAGATTGAACTAGATGGGAGAAGGGACAAAAGACTGTCACTGATGGTCCTCCAGCAATACACAGATACTGAATTAAAAATACATATTACTGTACAAAGATTCTAGAATGACCGAGATAGAATAACAGGAAATTTGGCATATACCCTTCTTCCTAACCAAATGTCATCAACGCACCATAGAAGTATCCCACCCAGATACTTGACACCTTCTTCTCGCTACAGCTCTGCCCATGACTGCAAGGAACTGTGGACAGCTGTGGACACAGCGCAGCACATCACAGAAACCAACCTCCCCTCCATGGACTCTGTCTTCACTTCCCACTGCCTCAGTAAAGCAGGCCGTGTACACAAAGATCCCCACAACCTGGGACATTCTCACTTCTCACCCATTCCCCATCGGGGAGAAGCTACAAAAACCTGAAACCATGTACCTCCAGGCTCAGGGACGGTTTCCATTCTGCTGATATAGGCAAACTGAATGTCCCCAGTGTGATAAGATGGACTGCTGACCACATGTGTTACTTGAAGTGACCTTACACTTTCGGCACTGCACTTTCCCTGGAACCATAATGCTTTGTAACACTGTTATTGTTTTACCATGTATCACTTCAGTGTACTGTTTAATGAATTGATGTGTGTGGTTGTTATGCAAGGCAACATTTTCAGTGAACCTCTATACGTGACAGTAATAAACAGATTTCCCATTTTAATGTTTGAAAATTATTAGACAGTCTGGGCTTTCAGGTTGGATCTTCTGCAGGGAGAGTTAAGTGAAGTGTAGAAATTCTTTTAGGAGCCCAGACGCAAGGAAAAAATTATCGAACCCAGGTATCGATCCAGGTGAAGTCTGGATCCACAGACGCTGCCTGGCCCATTGAATTCCTTCAGCAGTTTGTTCTTTGGTCTGTATAACCCGTGTTAGTATGGGGAGCGGGATTTTACACCATAGTCTAGGTACAATCTCAACAAAGCCCAAACAATTGTTAAAGTCAGTTTCATTCTTCTACCCAGCAACTCTTGCAATAAACACAAAGTACCTTTGACCTCCATCCCTACCCACTGAACCTCAGTCTATCTTCACTTAATCACATTCAGGATTTCGGTTTTTCCTTCAGAAGTGGGTGATCTCACATTTCCAACATTGGGCTCCCGCTGACCTGTTGTTCCCACTCACTTATTTTTGCCTCCGTAACCCCGAAACCTTTCGACAAGAGACACAGAACATAGAACAGTAAAGCACAAGAACAGACCATTCGGCCTAAAATGTTGAGCTGAAACTTCAATTAATCAAATTGCCAACTAAACTAATCCCTTCTATCTAAACAAGTCCCCAATGTATCTGCCGCTACCATTACACCTGGCAGCACATTCCAGCAACCCACCACTCTGTGTAAAAAAAAAACACTTGCCCCTCTCATCTCCGTTCAAACTACCCCTCTCACTTTAAATGCATTTCTACCCTGGGTAAAAAGTTATTCCCGGTCTACTCTATCTATGCGTCTCGTAACCTTATGAACCTCCATCGTCTCTCCCCAGCCTGTGCCGCTCTAGAGAAAACAACACAAGTTTGTCCAGCCTCTCGTTATAGCTCATGCCCTCTAATTCAGGCAGTGTCCTGGTAAATCTCTTCTGCACCGTCTCCTGCATTGACATCCTTCCGCAAATGAGGCAACCAGAACTGTATGAAATACTTCAGATGTGGCCAAACTCACGGTTCTTGAATCTGCAATATAACTTCCTGAATTGTGAATGCAATATATGAATAATAAAGGCAAGCATGTCATTTTCCTTCTTAACCACCCTGTCAATCAGTGTAGTCACTTTGAGGGAGCGATGAACTTGGGACTCTAAAATCCCTCTGCTCATCGACACTGTTGTCTTGCATTTAGGTGTGTTATCTTTTTATAATTGAGCTACAAAGGTGCCAAGATAATCATCACTATTCAAATCTCACTGAGTTTTCTCACGTACTGTTGAGTTTATGTCAAGTGCACAAGTACGGGAAGGTACAGGTACAGAGAAACACTGACTTGTGGCAGCATCACAGGCAAGTACATTCAGATAACACACGGAACGCAAATTATACAATTCTGTATCATTATCAATATAGAATACAAGTTTTATGTCATTACCATTATACAAATATATAAGTTGTATCAATAATCATAAATACTGCTTTTGAGTCATTAACAATATGTGTATATTTTTTTCAAGGGCTGATTGGAAATGTTGATTTGGTCCCTCAGCCAAGTTGTTGACACAGTTTGGGAACAACTGGGCTCCAAGCACTGGTCGCTACAACACCGACTGGGACATCCTGCAGGTCCAAGAAGTCTAGTCTATCCTGTCATTCAATCAGACCCAACATTGTTCCATCCTTGCCCCCCAACACCACTCTATCCCACTTTGCCCAGACCATTGGCACAACTGGCAGGTCAACAGTCTGCCAGTGTTTGACCCGCAAAGTGGTGAACATCTCTGCTCGACACCACTCTGGGCTCAGACGTTTCCATAGACGAGCCCCTCATGTCCCTTCCCCACTGTGATTGGACTCCTTCTCCCATCCTGCTCCTTGATCCCCCACTGGAATAAACATCCTATCAGACTCTGTCCACCCCCTCTCACACCATCTTTATCCTCTCAGTGAAATCTCTCACCCTCCCCCTTCTGCCGAGATCTCTCCCCATGGGGCCGGCATCAAACCGACGGGCCGAGTGGTATCCTCCTACCTTTCAGCAATACATCAGACTCCGGCCGCAGGAGACGCTTCACAAATGCCCCCAACTTCCCTCGGAGGGAAGTGGAAATAAATCAAAAAGCAGGACATTTACTTGAGGTCTGTTCCGCTTTGATGGGGAGTTCGATGCGAGAGCGGGAGATGAAGACCGCTGAGGTAACGCCCTCTCAGCTGCTCTGCCTCCTCTATTGGGCGTAACCAGTGATAAACATGGCTTCACACCTATGTGAAGAATGTAACTCCTCTGTTGATTGTAGGGTGGGGTTGGTGGGTGAGGTAATTGTCACCTTAGCCGGTACTGTTCGACCGTCTCAACGCCAGTGTGACCTAAGGAACTGTACACGTGACATCAGGCATGTGGGGCCGCAGAGTGATGTCAGATCCCGTTGTGGAGAACCAACACGGGTCATTAGGCATGTGGCAGGGTTATCAAACGTGAACATAAATTGCACAATGAATGTTTCATAAACCAAATACATGACAAATATAGATTTTTCAGTCAATATCAGACTTGTAAATTTTGCATTTTGTCCCTCAGATAAATTGCTAATGCAGGCAAGGAGCAACCATACTCCGAGCATCTGTCCCCACAACACCCACTGGGACAGCCTGCTGGCCTAAGGTGAGTCTGTTTACTCCTTCTTTTATACCCAGACATCTTAAAAATGGAAGCCACCGGGTCCCTTTGTATCATATAGAAAGATCGAGGTTTGCTCTCAAAATCACTCCCCTCCCCACACCGCACTTGCAGGGCAACACTTTACCAGTGTCCGGTACAGATATACTGAAGCCTTCCTCGTCCTCGCCACTTCAGAGGAGATAAACCTTTTATTCTCCCACTTCAATCCGTCACCCTTGCAGCTCCGCCAACTCCTTGGCGAGGAAGAGTGGCCTTAAAAAACGAGCTTGTCGGATCGCTCCTGGGAGTCAGTTTCGGAAACACGTCATGCGGTCTACGGAGGTAACTCCTGAATGACAATGACCATATCCCCATTGGTTGGTATACTAAATTAGTATTTGCTATCACCAATCAGAGACAGGTTAATCTCACGTTACTTCACGATGGATATCGGGCACGCGCAGCATGCTTAAGTCATCCCAACCCGGGAGCGCAAGCGTGGCGATACTCCGCGGGGGGGGGGGGGGGGGCGAGTGGGCCATTGGGCGGGGTGATGAGCTGGTGCGCGCGGTAGATGGGGAGACTGTAGAGTCAGTAACAGAGAACGGGTAGCGCGTCCCTCGGTCCCGTACCGCGCTGGCCAGATCACCGAATGAGATATGGTCGATCCGCAAACCGCTGGGGTACAACATTAACGCACAAATCTCGATGTATATACTTAATCAATGTAGTGTTTCTTTTCAGTTCCACAATATAATTAATATTCAGAAGTTATACTGGCTTACACTAATTAAACTGTCAGAACTTTTCTAATCAACACACCAAATGCATAAGTGGACCACTCGGTCCTCCGAAACTGCTGCTGATCTGATTTAAACTTTCGTTACGCATTCCCCCATGTTCATCTTGATAACACTTCAGCTCCACTCTTTATAAAGAAACTGGGATTTGAATGGAATCGCAGGCTTTATTTTCACTGGTCCGTGAGTAGAAAGAGTTTGTAACTCTCGTGATTAACAGCGGCAAAAAAATGGGAGGCTGAGAGGGGGAGTTCAGGGGGAGGTGTGAAACTGTTGCTGCTTTTCACTGCATGATGCCCTGTCCACAGTCAATCCTTCCACAGTCTCTCTGAACATTGCATCTACCTTAATATCAACGGCTTCACCATCTGACCAAACACGCTGCTTCCCATCCGAAAGCACTGAGTTTAAACCGATTCCGGCAGCTGTAGCAGTCCTGGCTGCAAGGACAGTCGTTCATCTCAAGTACAGGTATAACCCGTGCCTTTAATCCATGGTCAGATGGGAACATTGCAAAACCTATTTCTGCTTAATCACGGATTCGTAGGTTCTGGCAATTTATTGGTAGAAAAGTACTTGAGGACGACAGTGTATGTAAATGTAAATTATTGGTTGGCATTTGCTAGTTAGGACTGAATGAAATGTGGTGCTGGGACATTTGGCTTCAAGAGGGTTTGCTCTTAGCAGAGGCTTTCACGAAGATATGCTCGAGGGCAAGTATATCGTTGCAGATTGCAATAGACAGAGGAGTCAATGACATGTTGCTGTAGTTCAGGGTAATTCCACATTTCAGGAAACAAGTGCGGCGTTTTCTAAAGAGAGGAAATTCTCAATGCATTCTGAGATGATTGCGACCTAACACAGACAAGCAAGAAAACATCAGAACTGATAAGAGTTTGAAATGAGCAAACAATGTGAGGGAATGTGCGTTCTGGGGTCTGGGATGCTGACAGCAATTAACAAACCTGGAGTGATTGCAACTGGCATAATTGGCACTTCTAGGTTTACTCAGTCCCGCTCCAGCTATTTCCCACCTTCCTTGGTGCAGAAATCTAATGTCTAAAGGACCAGTGTTTGAATAAATGAGACTCACCAATTTTCTCCTGAATGAATGAGCAGAAACTCTGAGTCAGAAGGGTTCTCTCCAGTTGGTGCTCTCAGTCCTCGGGCTGGTTCACTTGTTGCTGTTCCCTTGTCTTCGGTTGTGATTTGCTTCCAGTCGTCGGTGAGTGAGAAACAAACCCACAGACGTAAGGAACCGCGCACGTGACGTCAGATGGCCAAGCAGCCTAACTCTGCTCCAATATTTTATGGTTTTATGTGGGGGCGCCAGAGTGACGCCACGTGTGGGTGAGGCAAGTTAGCGGAGGTTTTAATGATTTCAGGAGGAGAACGAAGGTACTTAACGGGTTCCATCACTGAATCCGATGCTGTGTGATGTAAAGTCCCTTGCCAGGTGCCCTGCTCTGCCATGTTGTCCGTAGAGTGGGCGGTGTGGTGCTTGTCTAGAGTTGGGTCGCAAAACCCAGAATGTTTCTGGGGAAGAGTTTCCAGGGTGATCTGATTTGAGGTGACTCAGTCAGTGCAGTGTCTCGTTGTTTAGTATTTTCATAAACAACAGTTTTACTACTGTAAACCGGAATTGCCAGCGGGGAAACAGAGATTAGTATTAATTAACAGAAGAACTCTCATCCCTGCAGTCCTTGTCTCCCGGCAATCTAAACACCCCGACAGTGAACGAATCATTCAGACAGCTGATCGCTGACGGGAATTATTCGCCCAGAGTCGGTTGGATGGAGTTGTTGCGAGGTTTGGAGGGTGTCACAGTGAATGAACCCACACCCGAACGCTCTGTGTTGTCCCTCCGACGTCCTGCCACAGGTGGCACTGCGGGGACCTCCTGCAGATCAGAGCACAGTGCCGAACCCAGCAGATGCCGGCGGTTCTACTGATCGGGCGGCGGTGAGGAAGGGGCTGATCTCGGGTTTGTGTAATTCGAAGGTCGGTTGCAGTGGGTAAGGGCCGGGACGGAGCTAGGCATCTGGGGGGTCAGGGGTCTCCTGTGCTGCAGGCCTGATTTTATTTTTGCGCCCGAGCCGGGAATGTATGATCAGTTAGTTATGACACCCAAGCTGAGAGGGTGGATGTTGGTGAAGGGGATCTGTCCACGTGTGCGATAGTGGGGTGAACGATGGGAACGATGTGGGCCTATCGGCGGGGTGGAGGGAGATTGGGGTCAATAGTCAATAGAGAATAGACAATTGGAGCAGGAGTAGGCCACTCGGCCCTTCTATCCAGCACCGCCATTCACTGTGATCATGGCTGATCATACACAATCAGTACCCCGTTCCTGCACACTCCCCATATCCTTTGACCCCGCTATCTATAAGAACTCTATCTAAATCTCCCTTGAATGCATCCAGAGACTTGGCCTCCACTGCCTTCTGGGGCAGAGCATTCCACATATCCACCACTCTCTGGGAGAAAAAGTTTTTCCGCATCTCAGTTCTAAATGGCCTACCCCTTATTCTTAAACTGTGGTCTCTAGTTGACTCACCCATCAGCGGGAACATGCTTCGTGTGGGTTAGCGTGGGTCGTGTGGGTTAGTGGACACAGCTTCACCGGGGATGACGGGTGCCGGGTCAAATCAAGTTGTAAACAACGGAGGATCTTTCCCTTTGGATCAGGCAGGATACGTGTTCTTTCAGGAAGCAAGAAATCTTTTGCATTAGTTACTCTCTAATCTTGCTGTTAGCATTGAGTTTGTTACAAAGCCTCAGAGGCTGCAAACAGATGATTGCGTGACGGTGACGGGCTGTTTCTTAACTCGAGTCCAGTGCTTAGTGACGTTCAATAATTGGGTTGAGAATTTAAAGGGTATAGGTAGTAAGTTTGCAGCAAATAAATTCAAGTAATTACATTTTTGAAAGATAGGAAGTATAAATAATTCACTCTGATTCCCTCTCCCCACTCAGAACTGACCAAAAACTGCTTCAGAAAATGCAAGACCTTGAAATGAGGTAAAGCGAGTGGCTTTAAAGAGATGTGCTGCTGACAGCACATTACGACACCTAGACTGATTGCAACGGGGTCTGACAGAGGCATAACTGGTACTTCTGGGCATATTCAGTCTCACTCCAACTGTTTCCTACACTCCTTTGTACAGGAATGTAATGTCTAAAGGACCAGTGTTTGAGTAAATGAGACTCATCAAACTTTCTGCTGACTGAATCAATGGGAACTCCGTGTCAGATGGGTTCTCTTCAGTCGGTGCTCTCAGTCCTCGGGCTGGTTCACTTGTTGCTGTACCCTGGTTTTCAGCCGTGGTTTGCTTCCAGTTGTGGGTTTTTCTTCCAATGAACCTCTCACCGCAGGTCTAACTTCAACCAGACAGATAATAAAACACATTAACAATACAAAGGAGAGCAAAATATGTCCACTTAACGATGTTTAAATGTTGAAGACAAATATAACGATCTCAATGAACAAATCTGAAATTGCCCCTCGAACGTCACAAAGCCTGATATGGGATACAAAGGACTTATCGTTCAGTTATGGTCAGACACAAGGTGTAGGAGGAGAATGAGATGATTCCGTCCAACGAGTCTGCTACCCATTAAACCATAAGTTTTATTCCACCACCATATTCCGGCCTTCATCCTTTAACTCTGAAGCTACTGATCAATCAAGATCATATTTAAATCTGCCATAAATATATGCAAATCGCAGTCTCCACCACCCTCTGCGGGTACAATTTCCACACAGCAGCCATCCTTTGGCTGAAGAGATTTTTCTCATCTCAATGTTTAGGGAAGCGTCTTTACTCTGAGACTGTGCTCTCAGATTGCAGACTCTCCATGTCCACTGTATCGAGGCGTTTCAGCATTCAGTAGGTTTACTTCACCTCCCCACACCACTCCCACCGTCTGAACTCCACTGAGCACGTCCAGACTCATCAAATGCTCCTCCTACATAAAGCCGATCATTCCTGAGATTATTCATGTGAACCTTGTTAGCAACAACTGCACTGAACACATTCCAAGAAATAACAGGCAAATTGGTACCAGGATAACTTAGTGTGAAAAGTTGTGCTTTCTTTACAGTTCTATCACTGAACGAGCCATTTCCATTCCCAGGTTAAATCAGGCCCATTTAAGGAAATTTAAACCATTCCAGGGTGAATGTAATAAAAACAAAACTGGAATTACCAGAAACACTCAGCAGGTAAGGAACAGCTGTGGGGAGAGGAACAAATTTGACGATTCAGGTTCACACATTTCGTTAGAATTACTTCAAACATTTTAAGTTTTTACCGCAGACATCCATCATTAAAATCCGTTAGATTTCCACTGCCTGACAGACAGGTGACAGTGAGGGGGAGTTTCCATACACGGTTTGAACACTGAACCCCCAGACCAGAAATACTCGCTCAACACCTCATAAACCTGGGCCGGTTGATCCCCGGGTCCATTTTACTAGGATCTAAAACTATGATATCCCATGACCCACCCTCACAGTGTCACACAGCTGAACGTGTCACTTCCCGACGCTAAAAGCCTCGCACATCGTCCTCACATCTCACAGCAAGTGGTGTATTCAGGGATATACCCACAACCAATGTCCGGATGCCCGAGACAACTGAGTCATTTGAAAGGAGAAACATTGTGTCCAATCTGTATTTGCCTTGGCCAAAGCCCAAATACTGAGATCTCCATAGGCCGGAGTTTCCAAGGATTACATCCCAAACAGTAACTCTACCAGGAGTCCTTTCTCCGATAATATGATGCAGTGTTTCGGCCAATCAGAGTTCAAAAACCAACACTCCATCAACCTATGACAGAACGGGAACCTGATGATCATCTGACTGGACCAATCATCGGGCTGGAAAACCTGGGCGTGTGTCACCACATACCGGCGATACGTTTAAAATTGTCTCCTGCAGCTAAACTGAACTCAATTTATCATTATTTTATTATTAAACGAGGTCTTGCCGAGCACAATTGGCCATCACATTTCTTGTAGGATAACAGGAATAAAATGTTTTTAATATAAAACTTTTACTCGTTTCATCAGATTGGATGCGTGGAAGGAGAAACTGTGGAAGATTCAGTATCAGAACTGGGACTGTCCAAGATGCTGCCCGATCTTCTGAACGTTTCCAGCATTTTCTATTTGTACTTTAAATAATGCACAACTATTGACTGATTACAAGATCATTGTGACGGCCTGAACAAAGTTGCACAAATGTAATGCCCACATTCATTAGTTTTCTCTTCATTCTGACACTGGGCTAATACAGTCGATACAGTCAATGCTCACAACATCCTCCACACCCCACTATCAGTCTGTTACATCTACTCCCGAGGCCGCTGTCTCTCACTGAGTGACCGTGACCAGAGAGCGATAAAAATGAGCACCACTCCCTGCAAGTTACATGGGCTGTTACCCTGGCAACAGAGAAAGTGGCTCTCCAAAAATGACAATGAGGAACAGACTCACTTTAAATGCTGTCAAGATTAACACTTTGCCATTTTGTACAGTTGAAATTAAAATTGTAATTATTGATGCGATACAGAATGGCCAGAAATTAACAAGATGGTTGATATATATCTTTGAGTTGGTGGGATACAGGCTGGACAGTGTCTGAACAAGATAGTTGATATATATCATTGAGGTGGTGGGATACAGGCTGGACAGAGGTTGAACAAGATGGTTGATATATATCATTGAGATGGTAGGATACAGACTGGACAGAGGTTGAACAAGATTGTTGGTATATATCATTCAGGTGGTGGGATCTAGGCTGGACAGAGATTGAAGAAGATAGTTGATATATATCATTGCGGTGGTGGGTTACCGGCTGGACAGAGTTTAAACAAGTTGCGCCGGGAATGAACAGATGGAAACAGATGGGAAAAGAGATCATCATTATTTTTCTCTTCATTCCAACACAGGAATTATTCAGTACACACAGTCAATGCTCACAACATCCTCCACACCCCTTTATCAGTCCGTTACATCTGGTCCTGAGGCCACTAACTCTCACTGAGCAACGGTGACCAGAGAGCGATAAAAATATTTATCACTCCCTACCGGTCACATGGGCTGTTATTCTGGCATGCAGAAAGAGGCCATCCAAATATGACTGAAAAAGTAAGAAAATGGCTCAATTTTAAACGCTCTGAGTCTCGTTGCGTCAAGAATAAGATGATTCAATATTACATGTACTTGTACAAAATAAGTCTGTGAACCTTGGTTTTGAATAATTGGTGTGACCACCACCACCCCACCCACCCCCCACTACACACAGCCCGTACAGCAATAACTTCAACTAAGTGCTTCTGGTAACTGCTGATCTTCCTGCACATCGGCTTGGAGGACTTTTAGGCCATTCCGCCTTACAAAACTGCTTCAACTCTGGCATGTTGCTGGGACTCCTTGCCTGAACTGCTGCTTCAGGCCATTCCACAACATTCCTATGGGATTAACAACAGGATTTTGACTTGGACATTCCAAAACCGAAATTCTCTTTTGAAATCATACTCCCATCGATTTACTCTTGTTTTTCGGATCATTGTCTTGTTGCATTATCCAACTTGAATTAAACAAGTTGACAGACTGCTACCCTGACATTCTCTGGTAAAGTGACTTAATATATAATTAACACAACGGCTATTTTATAACGTTGAAACTAAAACTGTAATGTTTGTCTTTACCTTACCTTATCCTGCATTAAACAAATCCTCTGCTATTTCTAGGTAACAAACACCGATAGTGAAGCAAAATACTTGACAATGAGGAGGCAGTAGTAGTTTCAAGGATTACAGCCTAAACAGTAACTCTCCCAGCACTCCTTGCTCCGGTAATATGATGCAGTGTTTCGGCCAATCAGCGTTCAAAAACTAGCACTCCATCAACCCATGGAAGAACAGGAGCCTCATGATCATCTGACTGGACCAATGATCGGGCTGTAAAACCAGGGCGTGAGTCAACAGATACCGAGGATACGTTTTACATCGTCTGCAGCAGCTAAACTGAACTCAATTTATCATTATCTTATTGTTAAATGAGGTCTTGCCCAGCACAATTGGCCATCACATTTCCTGTAGGCTAACAGGAATAAAACGCTTTTAATATAAAATTGAAATAATAGTGCTGGACTCTTGTTGCATTTGATTAGATTTGTGGAAAGCGAAACTGTGCAAGACACGGTATCAGAACTGGGACGGTCCAAGTTTCTCCCCGATCTGCTGAACGTTTCCAGCTTTTTCTCCTTTTACTTTAAATGATGCACAACTTTTGACTGATTAAAGGACGTTTGCGACGGCCTGAACGAAGTTGCACAAATGCAATGCCCACATTCGTTAGTTTTCTCTGCTTTCCAACACAGGGTTAATACAGTCGAGGTTTACAACATCCTCCCCACCCTACTATCAGTCTGTTACATCTGCTCCCGAGGCCGTTGTCTCTCACTGAGTGACAGTGACCAGAGAGCGATAAAAATGAGCACCACTCCCTGCAAGTCACATGGGCTGTTACCCTGGCAACAGAGAAAGTGGCTCTCCAAAAATGACAAAAAATAAAGTAACTGACTCAAATATAAATGCTGTCAAGATTAACATTTTGCCATTTTGTATCGTGGAAACTAAGATTGTAATTATTGAAGCAATACAGACTGACAAGAAATTAACAAGATGTTTGATATATATCATTGAGGTGGGGGCGTACAAACTGGACAAATGTTGAAAATGATGGTTGATATATATCATTGAGGTGGTGCGATACAGACTGGATAGAGGGTGAACAAGATGGTTGATATATATCTTTGAGGTGGTGTGATACAGGCTGGACAGAGGCTGAACAAGATGGTTGATATATATCATTGAGTTGGTGTGACACAGGCTGGACAGAGATTGAACAAGATGATTGATATATATCATTGAGGTGGTGTGATAGAGGCTGGACAGAGATTGAACAAGATGGTTGATCTGTATCACTGAGTTGGTGGGATACAGACTAGATAGAGGTTGAACAAGATAGTTGATATATAATATTGAGGTGGTGTGATACAGGCTGGACATAGATTGAACAAGATGGTTGATATGTATCACTGAGGTGGTGGGATACAGACTGGATAGAGGTTGAACAAGATGGTTGATATATATCATTGAGGTGGTGGGGTACAGGTTGGACAGAGATTCAACAAGATGGTTGATATATATCATTGAGGTGGTGGGATACAGGTTGGACAGAGGTTAAACAAGATGGTTTATATATATCATTGTACTGGTGGGATACAGACTGGACAGAGGTTGAACTGAATGGTTGATATATATATCATTGAGTTGGTGGGTTACAGGCTGGACAGAGTTTAAACAAGATGCGCGGGGAATGCGCAGATGGAACCAGAAGGGAAAAGGGATCATCATTAGTTTTCTCTACATTCCAACACAGGAATAATTCAGTACACACAGTCAATGCTCACAACATCCTCCCCACCCCTTTATCCGTCCGTTACATCTGGTCCTGAGGCCACTAACTCTCACTGAGCAATGGAGACCAGAGAGCGATAAAAATGTTTACCACTCCCTACCGATCACATGGGCTGTTATTCTGGCATGCAGAAAGAGGCCATCCAAATATGACCGAAAAAGTCAGAAACGGGCTCAATTTGAAATGCTCTGAGTCTCGTTATGTCAAGATTAACATGATTCAATATTACATGTACTTGTTCAAAATAAGTCTGTGAACCTTGGTTTTAAATAATGGGTGTGACCACCACCCCCCTCTCCCACGACACACACCCCGTACAGCAATAACTTCAACTAAGTGCTTCTGGTAACTGCTGATCTTCCTGCACATCGGCTTGGAGGAATTTTAGGCCATTCCGCCTTACAAAACTGCTTCAACTCTGGGATGTTGCTGGGACTCCTTGCCTGAACTGCTGTTTCAGGCCATTCCACAACATTCCTATGGGATTAACAACAGGATTTTGACTTGGACATTCCAACAACGAAATTCTCTTTTGAAATCATTCTCCCATCGATTTACTCTTGTCTTTCGAAACATTGTGTTGTTGCATTATCCAACTTGAATAAAACTTCAGTTGACAGACTGCTACCCTGAGAGTCTATTGTAAAGTGTCTTAATATAAAATTAAAACAACTGTTATTTTATAACGTTGAACTAAATTTGTAATGTTTGTCTTTACCTTACCTTTTCCTGCATTAAACAAATCATCTGGTAGCAAACACCGATCGTGAGGCAAAATACTTGAGAATGAGGACACGGAAGTAGTTTCCAAAGATTACAGCCTAAACAGCAACTCTCCCAGGACTCCTTGCTCCGGTAATATGATGCAGTGTTTCGGCCAATCAGAGTTCAAAAACTAACACTCCATCAACCCATTGAAGAACAGGAGCCTCATAATCATCTGACTGGACCAATGATCGGGCTGTAAAACCAGGGCGAGAGTCAACAGATACCGTGGATACGTTTTACATATTCTCCAGCAGCGAAACTGAACTCAATTTATCATTATCTTATTGTTAAATGAGGTCTTGGCCAGCACAATTGGCCATCACATTTCCTGTAGGCTAACGGGAATAAAACGCTTTTAATATAAAATTGAAGTAATAGTGCTGGACTCTTGTTTCACCAGATTAGATTTGTGGAAAGAGACCCGGTATCAGAACTGGGACTGTCGAAGTTGCTCCCCGATCTGATGAACACAACATCCTTCCTGCCCCACTATCAGTCAGTTACATCTGCTCCCAAGGCCACTAACTCTCAGTGGGGGGCAGTGACCAGAGAAAGAAAAATGAGCACCACTCCCTGCAGATCCTGTGGGCTGTTCCTGGCAACAGAGAAAGTGACTCTCCAAACATGACCAAAACAGGAAATAACAGACTCAACTTTAAAAGCTGAGAGTCTCCGTCTGATAAAGATTAACTCAGCGGCCATTTGGTACCCTTGAAACTAAAATTGTAGTGGCTGTCTTTACCCTAGCTCATGCTCTATTCAATAAATCCTCTTGTACTTCCAGGTAACAAACACCGATTTCAGAAATAACTCAGTGAGACAAAATACCTCACAATGAAGACTGGACAGAGGTTGAACAAGATGGTTGATACATATCGTTGAGGTGGTGGGATACAGACTGGACAGAGGTTGAACAAGATGGTTCATATATATCATTGAGGTGATGGGATACAGACTGGACAGAGGTTGAACAAGATGGTTGATATATATCATTGAGGTGGTGGGATACAGACTGGACAGAGGTTGAACAAGATGGTTGATATATGTATCATTGAGGTGGTGGAATACAGACTGGACAGAGGTTGAACAAGATGGTTGACATATATCATTGAGGTGGTGGGATACAGACTGGACAGAGGTTGAACAAGATGGTTGATATATATCATTGAGGTGGTGGGATACAGACTGGACAGAGGTTGAACAAGATGGTTGATATATATCATTGAGGTGGTGGGATACAGACTGGACAGAGGTTGAACAAGATGGTTGATATATATCATTGAGGTGGTGGGATACAGACTGGACAGAGGTTGAACAAGATGGTTGATATATATCATTGAGGTGGTGGGATACAGACTGGACAGAGGTTGAACAAGATGGTTGATATATATCAGTGCGTTGGTGGGATACAGACTGGACAGAGGTTGAACAAGATGGTTGATATATATCATTGAGGTAGTGGGATACAGACTGGACAGAGGTTGAACAAGATGGCTGATATATATCATTGAGGTGGTGGGATACAGACTGGACAGAGGTTGAACAAGATGGTTGATATATATCATTGAGGTGGTGGAATACAGACTGGACAGAGGTTGAACAAGATGGTTGATATATATCATTGAGCTGGTGGGATACAGGCTGGACAGAGGTTGAACAAGATGGTTGATATATATCATTGAGCTGGTGGGATACAGGCTGGACAGAGATTGAACAAGATGTTTGATATATATCATTGAGGTGGTGGGATACAGACTGGACAGACGCTGAACAAGATGTTTGATATATATCATTGAGGTGGTGGAATACAGACTGGACAGAGGTTGAACAAGATGGTTGATATATATCATTGAGGTGGTGGGATACAGACTGGACAGAGGTTGAACAAGATGGTTGATATATATCATTGTACTGGTGGGATACAGACTGGACAGAGGTTGAACTGAATGGTTGATATATATATCATTGAGTTGGTGGGTTACAGGCTGGACAGAGTTTAAACAAGATGCGCGGGGAATGCGCAGATGGAACCAGATGGGAAAAGGGATCATCATTAGTTTTCTCTACATTCCAACACAGGAATAATTCAGTACACACAGTCAATGCTCACAACATCCTCCCCACCCCTTTATCCGTCTGTTACATCTGGTCCTGAGGCCACTAACTCTCACTGAGCAATGGAGACCAGAGAGCGATAAAAATGTTTACCACTCCCTACCGATCACATGGGCTGTTATTCTGGCATGCAGAAAGAGGCCATCCAAATATGACCGAAAAAGTCAGAAACGGGCTCAATTTGAAATGCTCTGAGTCTCGTTATGTCAAGATTAACATGATTCAATATTACATGTACTTGTTCAAAATAAGTCTGTGAACCTTGGTTTTAAATAATGGGTGTGACCACCACCCCCCTCCCCCACGACACACACCCCGTACAGCAATAACTTCAACTAAGTGCTTCTGGTAACTGCTGATCTTCCTGCACATCGGCTTGGAGGAATTTTAGGCCATTCCGCCTTACAAAACTGCTTCAACTCTGGCATGTTGCTGGGACTCCTTGCCTGAACTGCTGTTTCAGGCCATTCCACAACATTCCTATGGGATTAACAACAGGATTTTGACTTGGACATTCCAACAACGAAATTCTCTTTTGAAATCATTCTCCCATCGATTTACTCTTGTCTTTCGAAACATTGTGTTGTTGCATTATCCAACTTGAATAAAACTTCAGTTGACAGACTGCTACCCTGAGAGTCTATTGTAAAGTGTCTTAATATAAAATTAAAACAACTGTTATTTTATAACGTTGAACTAAATTTGTAATGTTTGTCTTTACCTTACCTTTTCCTGCATTAAACAAATCATCTGGTAGCAAACACCGATCGTGAGGCAAAATACTTGAGAATGAGGACACGGAAGTAGTTTCCAAAGATTACAGCCTAAACAGCAACTCTCCCAGGACTCCTTGCTCCGGTAATATGATGCAGTGTTTCGGCCAATCAGAGTTCAAAAACTAACACTCCATCAACCCATTGAAGAACAGGAGCCTCATAATCATCTGACTGGACCAATGATCGGGCTGTAAAACCAGGGCGAGAGTCAACAGATACCGTGGATACGTTTTACATATTCTCCAGCAGCGAAACTGAACTCAATTTATCATTATCTTATTGTTAAATGAGGTCTTGGCCAGCACAATTGGCCATCACATTTCCTGTAGGCTAACGGGAATAAAACGCTTTTAATATAAAATTGAAGTAATAGTGCTGGACTCTTGTTTCACCAGATTAGATTTGTGGAAAGAGACCCGGTATCAGAACTGGGACTGTCGAAGTTGCTCCCCGATCTGATGAACACAACATCCTTCCTGCCCCACTATCAGTCAGTTACATCTGCTCCCAAGGCCACTAACTCTCAGTGGGGGGCAGTGACCAGAGAAAGAAAAATGAGCACCACTCCCTGCAGATCCTGTGGGCTGTTCCTGGCAACAGAGAAAGTGACTCTCCAAACATGACCAAAACAGGAAATAACAGACTCAACTTTAAAAGCTGAGAGTCTCCGTCTGATAAAGATTAACTCAGCGGCCATTTGGTACCCTTGAAACTAAAATTGTAGTGGCTGTCTTTACCCTAGCTCATGCTCTATTCAATAAATCCTCTTGTACTTCCAGGTAACAAACACCGATTTCAGAAATAACTCAGTGAGACAAAATACCTCACAATGAAGACTGGACAGAGGTTGAACAAGATGGTTGATACATATCGTTGAGGTGGTGGGATACAGACTGGACAGAGGTTGAACAAGATGGTTCATATATATCATTGAGGTGATGGGATACAGACTGGACAGAGGTTGAACAAGATGGTTGATATATATCATTGAGGTGGTGGGATACAGACTGGACAGAGGTTGAACAAGATGGTTGATATATGTATCATTGAGGTGGTGGAATACAGACTGGACAGAGGTTGAACAAGATGGTTGATATATATCATTGAGGTGGTGGGATACAGACTGGACAGAGGTTGAACAAGATGGTTGATATATATCATTGAGGTGGTGGGATACAGACTGGACAGAGGTTGAACAAGATGGTTGATATATATCATTGAGGTGGTGGGATACAGACTGGACAGAGGTTGAACAAGATGGTTGATATATATCATTGAGGTGGTGGGATACAGACTGGACAGAGGTTGAACAAGATGGTTGATATATATCATTGAGGTGGTGGGATACAGACTGGACAGAGGTTGAACAAGATGGTTGATATATATCATTGAGGTGGTGGGATACAGACTGGACAGAGGTTGAACAAGATGGTTGATATATATCAGTGCGTTGGTGGGATACAGACTGGACAGAGGTTGAACAAGATGGTTGATATATATCATTGAGGTAGTGGGATACAGACTGGACAGAGGTTGAACAAGATGGCTGATATATATCATTGAGGTGGTGGGATACAGACTGGACAGAGGTTGAACAAGATGGTTGATATATATCATTGAGGTGGTGGAATACAGACTGGACAGAGGTTGAACAAGATGGTTGATATATATCATTGAGCTGGTGGGATACAGGCTGGACAGAGGTTGAACAAGATGGTTGATATATATCATTGAGGTGGTGGGATACAGACTGGACAGACGCTGAACAAGATGTTTGATATATATCATTGAGGTGGTGGAATACAGACTGGACAGAGGTTGAACAAGATGGTTGATATATGTCATTGAGGTGGTGGGATACAGACTGGACAGAGTTTAAACAAGATGGTTGATATATATCATTGAGGTGGTGGGATACAGACTGGACAGAGGTTGAACAAGATGGTTGATATATATCTGTGAGATGGTGTGGTACAGGCTGGACAGAGCTTGAACCAGATGGGCAGGGGATGTGGAGATGGAACCAGATAGGAGAAGGAATCAAGGACGGTCGCTGATGGTACTCCAGCAATACACAGTTACTGAATTAATAGTAGATACTACTGTATGAAAGATTCTAAAATGACCAAAACAGAACAACTGGATACTTGACATCTCCCCGAACCAAATGTTATCAACGCACCATGGAAAGGATCCCATCCAGACTTGACACCTTTGTCTGGCCACTGCTCTGCCCAAGAGTGCAAGGAACTGCAGAGACCTGTGGACACAGCTGAGCACATCATAGAAATTAACCTCCCCTCCATGGACTCTGTCTACACTTCCCACCGCCTCAGTAAAGCAGACCTTGTACTTCAAAGATCCCCACAACCTGGGACATTCTCACTTCTCACCCATTCCGCATCGGGGAGAAGCTGCAAAAACCTGAAACCATGTACCACCAGGCTCAAGGACGGTTTCCATTCTGCTGTTATAAGCAAACTGAATGTCCCCAGTGTGATACGATGGACAGCTGACCTCACTGTTACTTGAAGTGACCTTACACTTTCTGCATGGCACTTTCTCTGGAACCATAATGATTTGTAATACTTATTGTTTTACCTTCTATCACCTCAATGTACTGTTTAATGAATTGTGTGGTTGCTACACAAGACAAGATTTCCACTGAACCTCTATACGTGACAATAATAAACAGATTTCCCATTTTCATGGAGTGGAAATTATTAGACAGCCCGGGTTGCCGGGTTGGATCTTCTCCAGGGAGAGTTAACTGAAGTGTAGAAATTATTTTTGGAGCCCGGACACATGGAAGCAATTATCGAACGCAGGTATCGATCCAGGTGAAGTTTGGATCTGCTACAGGTTCAGATGATGGGGATAAAGTTCCCGGGATACATCACAATGGATGGGTTCAGTCCCGGCCTCAGCACCTTAACCCACCCCTAGAACCACAGCACCAAGAGCTGAGTGGCAGCTCACCTTGGGAGCTTCGGTGTGAAGGTCCCACAACCCGGACCCACCCAGCAGGTTCTGCCCGGGAAGCGGTGGAAGCCGGCTGTTCAGGGAAATAACGGGAATCACTGCCCAATGTCGCTTGGGTCCGCTCAATTCTCACCTACGGGATCTCTTTGCTCTCGCCCCACAGGGAATGATCTTTCCCCCGGCTTCACGCCCCAGGAGGCGAGGTCACTCCTGATCGCAACCCCACAAATGATCCGCCGCATCCATCCACAAGAAATCACTGCCCATCCCGGGACTGAGCGTGTTGCAATGTGATCGTGCGTCATAGCGCGGGGGCAGGGCCTCAGAAACAAACCTGCAGATGCTGCCGATCTGCAGTGAAAAGGGAGCTGGAACAGGATCGTGTGATGGGTGCAGGGTCTCTCATTTAAAACAGTGTCCCTGCTTCTCGCTCCTCACACGCTGCCTGATCCACCTGCCACATTTTCCACTGAACTTCTATACATGACAATAATAAACAGATTTCCCATTTTCATGCGGTGGATATTATCAGACAACCTGCGTTGCCGGGTTGGATCTTCTCCAGGGAGAGTTAAGTGAAGTATGGAATATTTTTTTCTAGGAGCCCAGATACATGGAAACGATTATCGAACCCAGGCATCAATCCAGGTGAAGTTTGGATCCACTACTGGGGCAGGTGATGGAGATAAAGTTCCCAGGATACATCTCAATGGATGGGTTCAGTCCCAGCCTCACCACCTCATCCCGCTACTAGGACCACAGCACCAGGGGCTGAGCGGCGGCTCAACTCAGGAGCTTCGGTGTGAAAGTCCCACAACCCGGACCCACCCAGCAGATTCTGGCCGGGAAGCGGTGGGAAGCCGGCTTTTCAGGGACATAACAGGGATTACTGCCCAATGTAGCTCGGGACCGGCCTCAGTTCTCACCTGCAGGATCTCGTTGGTCTCGCCCCACAGAGAATGATCGTTCCCCCGGCTCCCCGCCTCAGGGGGCGAGGTCACTCTCCTGATCCCAACTCCACACGATCCCCCACATCCATCCAAAAAAAAATCACTGCCCGTCGCCTGACTGAGCATGCGCAATGTGATGGTATCTCATAGCGCGGGGGCAGGGCCTCAGAAAAAAAAACCTGCAGATGCTGCCGATCTGCGGTAAAAAGGGAGCGGGAAACAGGATCGTGTGATGGACCCATGTTCTCTCATTTAAACCCGTGACTCTGCTTCTCGCTCCTCACACGCTACCTGATCCACCCGCCACATTTTCCACTTTTCAAATTAACACCAGCTACGTTTTTAATTTTTCTCTCTGTATCATTCCCATCCCATCCCTGTACCCACTAGGTCACTGAAATACGGGTTTGATTCCCATTACTGTCTAACAGATGATTCAGACCCAAAAAGGAATTGTGCAGTTTTCATTCAAATCACTTCTATGTTTACAAACACTAATTTCTATTCACATCCTCTGAGCTCACTGGACAGGAACACTGAAACATCAAGTGAGAAACGGCAGGAAGAGGCCATTCAGCCCCTTTAACCAATGACAATATGATAGCAGCTCTCCCATCTCAGCCACATTTCTTCCCAATCCTCATTGACTCGATCCCTTCAGTCTCCACCCATCTCCCAGCCTCTTTATTCAGTGAGGGTGATCATTGAGTCTTCACCGCCTCTGTGGTGGGGATTTACAAACATTCACTAACCCTGGAGTGGAGACATTTCCCCTCATCTCAGTCCGGGACAGTCCACCCCCTTTTTCTGAGACTGGGATCCCTGATTCAACCGATAATGATGTTGTGCATTTCAATGAGTTCACCTCTCAGTCCTCGATTCTCTAAATAAAAGGGTTATTACATTTGATCTTTCTTCATATGATGTCCCCACCACTCCAGGGATCAGTCTGGTGAATCTTCATTGCACTCTCTATAACAAATACTCTCTGACGTCTTTGTTAATCCTCTGTGGAATTAAGTTCCATGGACTGCAGTCCGAATCACTCACCTCCCACTCCTGTCCACCTTCCCACCTCCCCCTTCACCTGGATCTGCCTCTCACTCCCCAGCTCTTGCCCCATCCCCACCCCTCACCTCTTTTCTCTGATTATTTCCCGTCTCTCTCAGTCCAGAGGGAGGGTCTCGGCCCGAAATGTTGACGGTCCATTTCCCTCCACAGATGCTGCCCGACCCACTGAGTTCCTCCGGCAGTTTGTTCTTTGCTCTGTATAACCCGTGTTAGTATGGGGAGCGGGATTTTACACCATATTCCAGGTACAATCTCAACAAAGCACAAATAATTGTTAAAGTTATTTTCATTCTTATACCCAGTAACTCTTGCAATAAATACAATGCACCTTTGTCCTCCCTCCCTACCAACTGCACATCAGTCCATCCCCATTGAATCACACTCAGGATTGCGGTCTGTCCTACAGAAGTGTGTGATTTCACATTTCCCACATTGGGCTCCAGCTGACCTGTTGTTCCCATTCACTTATTTTGCCTCCATAATCGCGAAACCTTTCGACAAAAGACACAGAGCATAGAACAGTACAGCACAGGAACAGGCCCTTCGGCCCACAATGTTGTATTCAAACTATTCAGTTAATCAAATTGCCAACTAAACTAATCCCTTCTGCCTGCACAATTTCCCCTCACATTCATGTGTCTATCTAAACATCTCTGAAAAGTCCCCGATATACCTGCCGCTGTCATCACACCAGGCAGCACATTCCACCAAACCACCCCTCTGTGTAAAAAAAACACTTTCCCCTCACATCTCCTTTCAAACAACCCCCCTCATCTTAAATGCATGCATCTTGATCTTGACATTTCTACCCCGGGTAAATAGTTATTCTCTGTCTACTCTATCTATGTGTCTCGTAACCTTATAAACCTCCATCGTCTCACCCTAGCCTGCGTGGGTCCAGAGAAAACTGTCGAAGAAATCTCATAATCTTATACACCTCCATCCTCTTATTCCTGCGCCGCTCAGGAGAAAACAACACTAGTTTGTCCAGCCTCTCGTTATAGCTCATGCCCTCTAATCCAGGCAGTATCCTGGTAAACCTCTTCTGCACCCTCTCCAAAGCCCCGACATCCTTCCGAGAATGGGGGCAACCAGAACTGTATGAAACACTTCAGATGTGGCCTAACTCAAGTTTTATGAAGCTGCAACATAACTTCCTGAATTTTGAATGCAATACCTTCACTAATAGAGGCAAGCATTCCATTTGCCTTCGTAACCACCGTGTCAATCGGTGTAGCCACTTTGAGGGAGCGATGAACTTGGGTCTCCAAGATCCCTCTGCTCATTGACACTGTTAAGGGTCTTGTACTTAACAGTATATTATCTCTTTATAATTGATCTACCGAGATGCCAAGATGATCTTCACTATTCAAATCTCAGAGTTTTCGCAGGGACTGTTGAAATTATTGACAAGTGTGCATGTACAGGAAGATGCAGGTACAGAATAACACTGACTTGCAGCAACATCACAGGCAAGTACATTCAGATAACACGTGGAACATAATTTATACAATTCTATGTCATTATCAATATAGTAATACAAGTTTTATATCATTAACAATATACAAATATATATTTTGTGTCAATAATCATAAATATACATTCTCTGTCATTAACAATGTACAAATATACATTTTATTCAAGAACAGACTTGGAAATGTTGAATTTGGTCCCTCAGCCAAATTGTTGACACAGTTTGGGAAAAACTGGGCTCCAAGCAGCGGTCCCTACTACACCCACTGGGATATCCTGCAGACCCAAGAAGAGTCTGGTTATTCCTTCTCATTAAATACACAGACAACAAGAATAGGAACAGGCCACTCAGCCCATCCAGTCCATCCTGTCATTCAATAGGACCCAAGACCAGTCCTTCCTTGCCCCCAACACCACTCCAATTCACTTTGCCCAGACCATTAGACCCACTTGCAGCTCAGTCTGCCGGTGCTTGCCCCATCCCCCCCCCCCCCGAAGTGGTGAACATCTCTGCTCGCCACCACCGTGGACTCAGACATTTCCACAGACGAGCCACTCATGTCCCTTTCCCACTGTCAATGGGCTCCTTCCCCCATCCTCCGCCTGGATCCACCACTGGAATAAACATCCTCTCAGACTCCACCCTGTCCACCCCCTCACACACCTTCTTTATCCTCTCAGTAAAATCCCTCACACTCGCCCTTCTGCCGAGATCCCTCCATATGGGGCTAGCATCAAGCCGATGAACCGAGCGGTATCCTCCTACCTCTCAGCAATACATCAGACTCCGGCCGCAGGAGACGCTTCACAAACGCCCCCAACTTCCCTCGGAAGGGAAGTGGAAATAAATCAATAAGCAGGACATTTACTTGAGGTTTGTTCCGCTTTGACGGGGAGTTCGATGCGGGAGCAGGAGATGAAGGCAGCTGAGGTAACGCCCTCTCAGCTGCTCTGTCTCTGATATTGGGTGTAACCAGTGATAAACATGGCTTCACACCTATGTGAAGAGTGTAACTCCTCTGTTGATTGCAGGGTGGGGTGGGGTGGGTGGGTCAGGTAATTGTTACCTTAGGCGGTAAAGTTCGACCGTCTCAACGCCAGTGTGACGTACGGAACTGCACACGTGACGTCAGATCCCGTTGTGGGGAAGCCACACATGACATCAAGCATGTGGCGGGGTTATTAAATTTGAACATAAAGTGGACAATGATTATATCATAAACAGAATACATGATAAATATAGATGTTTTCAGTCAATATCAGACTAGTAAATATTGCATTTTGTCCCTCAGATAAATTGCTAATGCAGACAAGGATCAGCCATGCTCCAGGTGTCTGTCCACACAGCACCCACTGGGACAGCCTGCTGGCCTAAGGTGGGTCTGTTTACTCCGTTGTTTAAACCCAGATACGTTAAACAAAAGACAGCCACTGGGTCCCCCCAGCCCATTGTGTCATATATTATGATCGTGACTTGCTCTCAAAATCACCCCCACAGCGCACTTGCAGGGCAACACTTTACCAGTGTCCGCTGCAAATATACTGAAGCCTTCTTCGTCCTCGCCACTTCAGAGGAGATAACCCCCCTGCACTCCCACTTCAATGCGTCACCCTTGCAGCTCCGCCAACTCCTTGGCGAGGAAAAGTGACATTAAATAAACGAGCTCGTTGTATCTTTCCCGGGAGTCGGGTTAGGAATGCCCATATCCCCATTGGTTGGTATACTAATTTGGCATTTGCTATCACCAATGAGAGACAAGTAAATTTCACGTCACTTCACGAGACATACCGGGCACACTCAGCATGCTTGAATCGTCTCAACGTCAGCCCGGGAGAGCGAGGGAGACGAAGCTCTGCAAGAGGGCGCGCGTGGGGCAGTGGGCGGGGCGGTGAGCTGGAGCGCGCGGTAGATGGGGAGACTGTAGAGTCAGTAACAGGGAACGGGAAGCGCGTCCCTCGGTCCCGTACCGCGCTGGCCAGCTCACCGAATGAGTTATGGTCGATCTGCAACCCGCTGGGGTACAACATTAACGCACAAATCTCGATGTATATACTTAATCAAGGTAATATTTCTTTTCAGTTACACAATATAATTGATATGCAGAAGTTGTATTGGCTTGCACTAATTAAACTGTCAGAACTTTTCTAATCAACACAACAAATGCATAACTGGACCACTCGGCCCTCAGAAACTACTACTGATCTGATTTAAACTTTCTTTACGCATTCCCCCATGTTCATCTCGATAAACTTCAACCCCACTCTTTATAAAGAAACTGGGCTTTGAATGGAATCACAGGCTTTACTTTCCCTGGTCAGTGAGTATAAAGAGATCACAACTCCCGCAATTAAAACCGGCAAAAAATAGGAGGGTGAGAATGGGAGTGAGGGAGGAAGGGGAAACTGTTGCTGCATTTCACTACATGATGCCCTGTCCACAGCCAACCCTTCCAAAGTGTCTCTTAACATTGCATCTACCTTAACATCAACTCCTCCATCACCTGACCGAACACGCTGCTTCCCATCCCGAAATCACTGAGTTTAAATCGACCCCGGCAGCTCCAGCAGTCCTGGCTGCAAGGACGTTCGTTCATCTCAAGTACAGATATAACCCGTGCCTTTGATCCATGGTAAGATGGGAACATTGCAAAACCTATTGCTGCTTAATCACATATTCATAGGTTCTGACAATTTATTTGTAGAAAAATACTTGATGACTAGAGGGTATGTAAATCAAAATTATTCGTTGACATTTGCTAGTTAGGACTGAATGAAATGTGGTGCCGGGACATTTGGTTTCAAGAGGGTTTGCTCTTAGCAGAGGCTTGCACGACGATATACTCGAGGACAAGTATATCATTGCAGCTTGCAATAGACAGAGGAGTCAATGACATGTTGCTGTAGTTCATGGTAATTCCACACTTCTACAATCACTCGAGCTGGAAACAACCGCGGCATCTAATAAAGGGAGGAAATTGTCAACGCATTTTGAGATTATTATGACCTAACACAGCCAAGCAAGGAAACATCAGGAGTGACACGTTTGAAATGAGCAAACAATATGAGGGAATGTGCGTTGCTTCACGGAGCTGGGATGCTGACAGCACATTAGCAGATCTAGAATGATTGCAACTGGCATAACTGTCAGTTCTACATTTTTTCAGTCCCGATCCAGCTATTTCCTATTTTCCTTGGTACAGAAATGTAATGTCTAAAGGACCAGTGTTAGAGTAAATTAGACTCACTAAACTTTCTCCTGACTGAATCACTGGAATCTCCGAGTCAGAAGGGTTCTCTCCAGTTGGTGCTCTCAGTCCTCGGGTTGGTTCATTGTTACTGTTCCCTCGTCTTCAGTTGTGGTTTGCTTCCAGTCGTGGAGTTTTCTTCCAATAAACCTCTCACTGCAGATCTAACTTTAACCAGACAGATAATGAAGTATGTTACTAATACAAACGAGAACAAAGCATGAACCTGACATTTAAATCTTGAACGCATATATCATGATGCGAGTGAAGAAATCTGGAACTATCCCTCACACTTTACAAAGCCTGACATGGGATGCAAAGGAACACACACGAAATGCTGGAGGAACTCATCAGGCCAGGCAGCATCTCTATGTCGACACTACTCTCTTCCATAGATTCTGCCATGCCTGCTGAGTTCCTCCAGCATTTTGTATGTACTGCTTGGATTTCCAGCATCTGAAGATTTTCTATTGTTTGTGATGGGATACAAAGAAGTCATCACTTAGTCATGGTATAAGATACAAGTCATAATATATAGGAGTAGAATTAGGTGATTCGGTCATTCTAGTCTGCTCCATAATCAATCACGGTGGATTATTTTCCAACACTGTATTCTGGCTTCCCTGCTATAATTCTCAGCCTATTTAGAACATTAATATACCCAGCGATCGTCTCCATCACCCTTTGTGATAACAAATTCCACAGATCAATCAACCTTTGGCTGAAGTAATATCTCTCATCTCACTTTTAAAGTGAAGCTTCTTTATTCTGCGGCAATACTGTCAGATCCCAGACTCTCCGTCTAATGAAGGCATCCTCTACATTGTTGTTATTCAGTTGGTGTAAATAATCATCCCCGCCCTAACTCCACACCCACCACCACCAACCCCCAACCACCATCCCTCTGAACTCCACTGAACACAGTCCCAGGGCCATCAAGTGCTCCTCATGCATAATGCTTTTCATTCCTCAGATTATTTTGTGAACCTTGTTAGCAAAAACTGTACTGAATACATTTCCGGGAAAAACGGGACAATTGGGACCAGGATAATGTACTGGGAAAAGCTTTGGTTTCTTTACTCTTCAATCATGTCAAACGAGCGCTGGTGCACTGGTCGATTCGTAGGAGATTTAAAATGCTCCAGGTGAATGTAATAAAGAGAAACTGGAATCACTGGAAACGCTCAGCAGGTAAGGAACAGCTGTGGGGAGAGGAAAATGTTAGCGATTCGGTTTCCTGACCTTTCGTCAGAATGGATTCAAACATCATCCAGGTTTTAGTGGAAAATCTTGGGTTGTTCTCCATCGAGCGGTGTGGACTGAGGGAAGATCTGATAGAGGTTTATAAGATTATGAAAGACATAGATAGAGTAGACGGGGAGTATCTTTTCCATGTTTTGAAATGTCTAATACCAGAGGGCATGCAATGAAGGTGTGAGAGAGTAGATGCAAAGGAAATGTGAGGGTAAGTTGTTTTACTCAGAGAGGTGTGGATGCCTGGAATGCGCTGTCTGTTATGGTGGTGGAAGCAAATACATTGGAGGCATTTGAGACACGTTTAGATAGGCACAGGGTGTGAGGAATATTGAGAAGATATGGACATTGTGCAGGTAGGAGTCATTAGTTTTTTTGCGGGGGAGCGTTGATTTACTTTTCAACTGGTTTAGCACACCATTGTGACCGAAGGGCCTGTTTCTGTGATGTACTGTTCCATGTTCTGTTCTATCTTCAGCATCTTGAGTTTCTCTTTGACTCCCACTGGCAGATAGACAAGTGTCAGTGAGGGGGAATTTCCAAACATGGATGTTGAGTGAATTGAATTCTGAAGCCCCGGTCTATTTCTATTGGTGCAAACACAAAATAGCGTATTTAATCACAGCCTCTCCCTGTGAGGGATGGAATGGAAACTCATTCTCTGCTTTGCTTCTAAAGAGACTTCAGAGCCAAACATGTGAACACAGAACAGAAATACTCGCTCAACATCTCATAAACCCGGACAACTTGATCCCCTGATTCATTTTATCTGGGTCAAAACAAGTGTGGTATCCCAGGATCCAACCTCAGAGGGTCACAGCCCACACCGAGAGCCTCGCACATCTTTTCCACATCTCACACTGAGAGATTCACGCCACCAACATCCAGCCACCGGAGACGTCTGTTTCATTGCGGAAGGAGGAACATCCAGCCGCATCTTTAAAAGCACCAACGTGGGCCGAAGCCCAAACTCTGACAGTTCCATATTCCTGGAGCCCCCATCCCAAGATTGTATCTCAAGCACCAGCTCTCCCAGGGCTCTTTGCTGCCGGTAATATGCGGCAGCGTCTCAGCTAATCCCAATTCAAAAATTTACACTCCCACACCAACCCGTGACAGAACTGGAGCCTGATGATCCTTTGTCTGGACGGGGATCAGCTGGGAAACATGAACACTGGGTCACAAATAGGGTGCTGATACATTTCAACTTGCCTCCACAGTTACATTGAACACAGTGGTTCATTATTTTATTGTTGAGTGCGGTGTAGCCCAGGTCAATTAGCAGCCACTTTCCCCGTTGTGTAACAGGAAATGATATAGCATTGGAAACTCACTACAGGAGATTTCATTTTGTTCTTTTAATGCAGAAACGATTGACTGACTGCAAGATGTTTGACACTCAGAACAGAATTGCATAGGTGCAATCCTTACAATCTTCTTAATTCCATCCCGTACAGTAAATGCTCAAGGCATCCTCGTATCTGATGCCACTCTCTCTCCGCAGCATTTAGTAATGGTGATATTAAAATTCCAGTGGCTGTATTTACCCTTTCGAGGTGCATTCAGTAAATCTCCTGGTAGTTCCAGCTCTACGGAACTTACAGCAATGTAGACACTGGTCCAAAATAAAAACACATTGTCGGATACGACCTGTCTGCAACAAATGTCGATTATGTGTAGAAGTTTCAATGGTGATTCACAGAGCCCTTAGAGCACAGACACAGGACTGTTAGGCCATCAAGTACATGCCATGTTCGGTCTGGTCCCATCCCCCTGCACGCAGACCATAGCCCTCTATACCTCCCTCATCCATGTACCTACCCAAACAACTCTCAAATACTACAATCGAACTTTCATCTCACACTTCTGCTGGGTGCTGGTTCCGGATTCGTACCACCCTCTGAGTGAAGTAGTTCCCCCTCAGATTGTCCTTAAATGTGTCACTTTTTGCCCTAAATCCATGATCTTACCCAACCTTAGGGGAAAATGCCCACCTACATTCACCCTATTTATACCATCATAGATTTCTATATCTCTAGGGGGGTTTCCAACCTGGGGTCTATGGACCCTTTCTTTAATTGTAGGGGCAAATGGCATAGAAAAGTTCAATGAAGTAAACGGTGAACTAGAACACAGAACTGTGACTGTTAAAGCTGCTACCGTATTGCTGGGCGTTTCCAATATTTTCTCCTTCTAAATTTAAATTTCCAGCAACTGTAGTATTTTCTCCCTCTTCATTTTAATGCACAGATAGTAATTGATTGCCACCCTAAACTGTAAATGCCACCCCCACCCCAACCAATTTGTTAGTTCTGAGTTCATTCTGACCCTGGTGTAACACATCCCATGCAGTCAATGCTCACAGCATCCTTTCCTCCCACTATCATTCTGTTACATTTGCTCCTGGGGCCACTGTCTGTACCCTGAGAGGCGGTGACCACAGAGCGATAAAAACTGCAACACTTGCTGCAGCTCTGACGGGCCGTTACCCTGGAAACAGAGGAAAAGGAAATAACAAACTCTACATCAGATGCTATGGGTTCCATTATGGCAAAGGATAACACTGTAGCCATTTTGTAACGGTGAAACTAAAATTGAAATGGCTGCTTTTTACCCTGCCACGTGCTGTGTTCAATTAAACCTCTGGTAGTCCTAACTGTCAAAAAAACAATTCTGGAAAAGATGCAAAGCAAAACTTCACAATGAAGACGAAGTTTGAAAGAGAGATTGCTGAAATATATCATTGCAGCAATGGGAACAGCCTGGGCAGAGGTTGAACAAGATGGTTGATATATATCATTGAGGTGATGGGATACAGGCTGGACAGAGGTTGAACAAGATGGTTGATATATACTGATGGGATACAGGTTGGACAGAGTTTGAACAAGATGGTTGATATATATCATTGAGGTGGTGGGATACAGGATGGACAGAGGTTGAACAAGATGGTTGATATATATCATTGAGGTGGTGGGATACAGGCTGGACAGAGGTTGAACAAGATGGTTGATATATATCATTGAGGTGATGGGATACAGGCTGGACAGAGGTTGAACAAGATGGTTGATATATATCATTGAGGTGATGGGATACAGGCTGGACAGAGGTTGAACAAGATGGTTGATATATATCACTGAGTTGGTGGGACAGAGGCTGGACAGAGGTTGACCCAGATCGGCAGCGGATGAGCAGATGGAGCCATATGGGAGAATGGGATCAAGGGCGATCTCTGATGTTCCTCCCGCAATACACAGATCCTGAAATAATAGTACGCACTAGTAGGTAACAGATTCCAATATAACAAAACCAGAACAAACAATAAGAATTTTGGTATATGTCATTTTCTACTCGACACACTTTATCAATTCACCGCAGAAAGTATCCCATCCGAAACTTCACATCTTCATATGGCTACTGCTCTTCCTTTAATTGAATGAAATAGTGGAGAACAGTGATAGAGCTGAGTACGTAATAGAAACCAACCTCCTCTCCATGGACTCTGTCTATTCTTCCCACTGCCTCAGTAAAACAGCCAACATAATGAAAGATCCCCACAACCCTGAACGTTCTCACTTCTAATGCTCCATAGGGGCGAAGTTAAAATAGAACAGAAACGTGCCACCGGGCTCAAGGACGGTGTCCATTCTGCTGTTAGAAGCGAACAGCGTGATGAGTGGACTCCTGACCTCACAGTCTAAATCGATGTGACCTTGCACCACATATCTACCTGCACTGCACTTTCTCTGTAACCAGAATGATTTGTTTTACCTCAATGTACTGCTGCAATGTATTGATTTGTATGGATGATTCCAAATACATGATTTTTACTTTACCTCTGTACATGGAAAACATTCCCCATTTCAATCGTGTGGGAATATTAGACAGCCTGGGTTGCTCCTTTGGAAATTCCGGAGGGAGTGTACACATTTCCGAGAAACCCAGATAAATGAACAAGACTTAATTCTCTCATTAATAGGGCCAGATATCGGGAAACACTGTCAGCATTTCGGCAAGTTGTGGTAATGGAAAGAAGATGGAAATAAACTTCCCAGTCCCCCGAGAGGACATGAGATATCTGGATCTCACTGTCCTGTCTGAACTGGGAAAGATGGAACTACTCATACACGTGGAGGAGTGTCCCGAGGGTGCGATTACTCTGTTTAACCCTCTCTGTCTGCAAGAACACATCAGGCCGAACGGCCGCTTCCAATGTGCTGGAAATATGTAAAATAATCATCGACCCCAGGCATCGATCCAGTTGAAGTTTGGATCCGATACCGGGCCGGGTGATGGAGGTAAAGTTCACCAGGTACATCTTAATGGATGTGTTCAGTCTCGGCATCACCACCTCCTCCCGCTCCTGGGACCAGAACTCCGGGGGCTGAGCGGCGGCTCATCTCAGGCGGTTCGGTGTGAAGGTCCCATAAACCGGACCGACCACGACAGGTTGTGTCCAGGAAGCGGTACGAGACCAGCGGTTCGAGGATGTTAACGGGACTCCCTGCCCATCATCAGATGCCCCCCTTCCCCCGGGATCGGCTTCAGTACACACCGATAGGAAAATGTCGGTCGCGTTTACCCCTAGTGACCGGTTATCAATACTCACCGATGAGAACTTGATCAATTATTCCCGCAGACAGCGATCGGTCCTTCGGCTCCCAGCCGACGACCCGCTTCTACAGAGAACGGAACGAAAACCATCGCCCTTCCGGAGACTGTGAGAGCGGGGGCGGGGCCTCGGAAGCGAAAACCTGGGATGCTGCCGATCTGCGTTTGAAATGGGAGTGAGGACCTGGATCACGTGACGAGTGGAGGGTTTCCCACCTGAACCGGTGACTCTGCTCCTCGCTCCTCACACACTGCCCGACCTACAAGCCGCATTTTACATATTATTTCATATTTAGCCCAGCTACACTTTTAATCTCTCCCTCTGCATCTTCCCGGCCCCCATCGCTCCACCACCCGGTTCTCAGAGTTACTGGATCAATTCTCATCCCGGTCCGACACTGAATTCCCACCCGAAGAAGAATTGTGCAGGTTTCATTGAAATCACTTCTACGTTAATAAACACTAATTTCTATTCACATTCCTCCGGAGCCTCACTGGACAGGAACACTGAAACATCTAGTGAGAAACAGGAGGAGGTGGCCATTCAGCCCCTCTAACCATCAACAAGATGGCGGCTGCTGTCCCATCTCAGCCACATGTTTCTGCCTTATCCTCATTTCCTCGATCCCTTCGGTCTCCACACATCTGCCGGCCTCTGATTTATGTGAAGACCATCCCTGAGACTTCATCGTCCTTCAGGAATCAGTCTGGTCAATCTCTAAAACAAACTCTCTCTTACTTGTCAGATAATCCTCCATAGAATTGAATTCCATTTCTGCAGCCCCGTGTTGTCCCAATCACTCACCTCCCACCCCGTCGCTATTTAAACCTCCCCCCCCCTCACCTGGATCCACCTCTCACTCCCCAGCTCTTGCCCCATCCCCACCCCTCACCTCTTTTCTCTGATTATTTCCCGTCCACTCTCAGTCCAGAGGGACGGTCTCGGCCTGAAATGTTGACGGTCCATTTCCCTCCACAGATGCTGCCCGAACCATTGAGTTCCTCCGGCAGTTTGTTCTTTGGTCTGTATAACCCATGTTAGTATGGGGAGCGGGATTTTACACCATATTCCTGGTACAATCTTACCAAAGCCCAAATAATTTTTACGGTAAACACGAGAAAGCTTGTAAATGCTGGAAATCCAGAGAAACACACACAAAATTCTGGAGGATTTCAGCGCAGCAGGCAGTGAGTATGGAAAAGAGTAATCTGTCCACATTTTGGACCACGAGCCTTTTTCATTCCTGAGGAGGAGGGGGAAGTGATCCGAATACAAAGGTCGGGGGTGGGGATAAAGAGGGGAGCTGGAAGGTGATAGGTGAAGTCAAGTGATGGTCTGTTCAAGGGCTGGAGAGGAAAGAATCAGAGGGTTGTCAATAGGAGAAAGGGAATGAGGGGACCCAGGGAGAAATGAAAGTTCAGAATGGGGGGGAGGGGTGGGATTTGTTTACTGGAAGGAGAATTCAATATTCATACAATCAGGTTGGAGGGTAGCCAGATGGAATATAAGATGTTGTTCCGCCACCCTGAGGGCGATCTCATCTTGTCACAAGAGGAGGCCATTGATCGCGACGTCGGAATGGGAATCAGAATTAAAATGTTTGGCCGCTGCAAAGTCTCCCTGGTGGCAGATGATAGAGAGATGCTCAACAAAATGGTCTCCTAATTTATGGCGGGTCTCACCAATGTAAATGAGGCCGCATGGGGAGCTCACAACAAAATAGATGACACCAGCAGGTTCGCAGGTGAAGTGTCGCCTCATCTGGAAGGACTGTTTTGCGTCTGAATGGAGATGAGGGAGGAGGTGTACGGGTAGGTGTAGTACTTGGGCCGCTTGCAGGGATAAGTGGCGGGAGGGAGATTAGTGAGGAGGGATGAATGAACAAGGCCATTGTGGAGGGAGTGATCCCTGTTGAAAGAAGAGGGTGGGATGGACGAGGAAGGTTAAAACATGTTTAGTTGTAAGATCTCTTTGGAGATGGTGGAAGTTGCAGAGGCTGAAGGGGTGGTAGGTAAGGACATGAGGAACTCTATCACTATTACGGTGGATGGAAGATGGGGTGAGCACGGAGTACGGTAAATGTGAGTGAGGAGAATATCAATAACGGAGGGAGGACAGCCACATCCGGGAACAGATGCAGCAGAGGTAATAAAACTGAGAAAAGGGTAGAGCATTTTACAGGTGATAGGCTGGGAAGAGGTATGGTCGAGATTATCATGGAAATCAGTAAGTTTATAAAAGATCTTGGTTGACAACCTGTCTGCAGAGATGGAGAGATCAGGAAAGGGCACGGATGTGTCAGAGATGGAACAGCTTACACTAAATAGCTCTTGGCAGGCTAGTGTAGAGACGGCAGGAGCCCTGGCAGAAACGGATGTTGCTGGTATTTAAAGAACTGAGTAACAGGGGAAGATTGATCAAGTTAGAAATTGATTCCGTGAAGCACAAGAGATTGTGATGCAAGCAGAGGTTCCCAAACTTTTTTTATGCCACGGACCCCTACCATTAACAGTGGTGTCCGTGGCCCCCAGAATGCGAAACCCTGCCAGAGGTTTACAAAGGATACCCCTGCTAGAGGTATACAAACAATGATGGTATAAATAGGGTGAATTCATGTAAGGTTTTGCCACTCAGTTTGGGTGAGGTCATGTGTTTAGGGCAAAAAGTGAAATATTTAAGGGGAATCTGAGGAGGAACTGCTTCACTCAGAGGCTGGTACGAATGCAGATTCAGGTTCAATTGCAAAATTTAAGAGAATTTTCTACGGGTTCACGGATAAAGGAGGTAGTGAGGGCTGTGGTCTGGGTGCACGTGGATGGGACTGAGCAGAGAATGGCACAGACTAGATTGGCTGAAAGCCCTGTTTCTGTAAGAGAATGAATTATATTGTGTGTCCTATACAATTCCATTTCCCAGGAGACTTAAACCATTCCAACGCAATGTTCTAAAAAACCGCAAATACGAGAAACACTCAACAGATGAAGAATATCTACGGAGAGAGAAACAAAGTTAATGCTTCAGCTCCGGCAACCTGTGTCGGAATGGCTTCAAACATTTTCTGATTTGAATTCATGTCTCCAACAACTTGAGTGTTTCTTTAATTTCCAGTTGTCATAGACAGCTGAACACGAGGAAATCTGCAGATGCTGGAAATTCAAGGAACACACACAAAATGCTGCTGGAACACAGCAGGACAGGCAGCATCTATAGGGAGGCGCGCTGTCAACTTTTCGGGCCGAGTATATTTGACTGGGCATCAACGGCTTTGCAGACTACGTTACGAAAAATAGCTCTGACTGGTCAGTCACGTTCCTCTCCCTGGCGCTCTAATCAATGCTTCGAGGCCCGCAACTCGAGCAAGTCACGAAAGCTACCCTCTCTGAGGAGAACAGCCACACAATGTAACAACAGCAGATGAAAGGACTCTGCAGAGATTCAACCCCTGTGAGGCTGCCGGGCCAGAAAACACCCCAGGCCGAATATTCGAGCAGTGTGGACACCAGCTCACTGATGACTTCACGGCCATCGGCAATAATTCACTCATGCAGGCATCAAATCCATTCTTTCAGTAGCAAATGACTACGGACTAGCCTCTTCTTCAATGTCAACGAGACAAAAGGCTGGTTATCAACTTCGGGAGAACTTGCATCACTCACACACATCTTTACATCAGCAGCATAGCTGTCGAAGCTGGAAGCAGTTTCAAACTCCATCTCACACAACCTGTCATGGGCCCAGAGCACATTCCACACAATCAGGAAAACTCACCAACATCTCGACTTTCCGAGGAGGCGGAAAGCAGATGGACCATGTATTGCACACATGTACTCATGTCTTATAACACATGTACGGTCGAGTGCATCTTAACATGCTGCATCACTGCATGGTACGGGAACGGCACTGTGGCGGCCAGGAAGGCTGGACAATGGGTAGTGAAATTTCCCAACACATCACCGGCTCCAGCCGAACCCCCATCAAGGATATATATATCTAACCCACCCTATGCAACCTCCATCACCACTAGTTTAACAGTTCCTTTCAGTCACTGCATGGCTTTAAAGTAAGTGGAGGGATGTTCAAGGGGAATATTAGAGGAAGGTTTTTCACTCAGAGAGTGGTTGGTGCGTGGAATGCACTGCCAGAGTCAGAGGTGGAGGCAGATACAATAGTGAAGTTTAAGAGACTACTAGACAGGTATATGGAGGAATTTAAGGTGTGGGGGGGGGGGGGTTATATGGGAGGCAGGGTTTGAGGGTCAGCACAACTTTGTGTGCCGAAGGGCCTGTAATGTGTTGTACTATTCTACGTTCTATGGTCTATGTTCTATGTCCAGACACTTCTCTGCCTAGCGTCATTTCGTGGACATACAGTCAATGTATTAAGCTATCATATGTAGTGTGTGTGTGTGTGTGTGTGTGTGTGTGTGTGTGTGTGTGTGTGTGTGTGTGTGTGTGTGTGTGTGTGTGTGTGTGTGTGTGTGTGTGTGTGTGTGTGTGTGTGTGTGTTTAATTATTATTGTGGACGAAATCACTGTCCTACTTCATCTATCTCCACAGTGACCTCTTCAAAAGTCTCCAGAATACTTGACAGGTGTGTTGATCCACTGGGTGGAGCAGATGGCGATTTCTCCATAACCCATGTCTAACCACCCGAGACTTCAGCCTCACTACAGACAGAATAAATTCCAGTCCCAGCTGTAAAATTAACAACCAGGATTGAAGCGCGAACACTGCTAGTTCTGTATTCTGAGAGACTCCATCTATATTATAAGTGACACACAGAAAATTTGTTTGCGGAGATTTACCATTTTCGATTCACAAACTAAGGTGGGACGGGAAACTAAGAATCTTCTGCCTGCACTGTTGCTCAGACTGGTTTATCAGGCTGTCGATTGTGAGAGCATACGGATACACCAGCTTCTCTCCCGTATCTGTCTTTGATCACTGTCTTCTTGCTGTGTGGGGTCATGCCCAGCATAGTTGGCTGCGATATTTCCCTCAGGGTATCAGAAACACAATGTAAAATAATAAAATAGGAAATGCTGAGAACTCAGTACATCAGGGTACATCTGTGAAAGGAGAAATGGTGGGAGACCCAGTTCCAGAACTGGGACTGTCCGAGATGCTGCAGATCTGCTGAATGTTTCCAGCATTCTCTCTTTTCTACTTTAAATTTCCTGCAAGTGCGGTTTCTGTTTATTTTTAATGCGCAGATATTAACTGACTGGAGGGTTGCGGATATTTTTCCCTTATTCATGAAGGTGGATAGAGATAGTCCAGGAAATTATACACCAATGGGACTTACTTCAGAGGTTGGGAAGCTGATCGAGAAGATCCTGAGAAGCAGGAGTTATGAACATCTGGAGAGGCAAGATATGATTAGGAATAGTCAGCATGGCTTTGTCAAAGGCAGGTCGTGCCTTATGAGCCTGAATGATTTTATTGGGGATGTGACTGAGCACATTGATGAAAGTAGAGCAGAAGTTGTCGTGTGTATGGATTTCAGCAAGACAGTTGATAAGGTACACCTATGCAAGGCTTATTGAGCAAGTAAGGAGGCATTGGACCCAATGAGACCTTGCTTTCTGGATCCAGAATTGGCTTGTCCACAGAAGGCAAAGTGGATGTCTGTCACCAGTGGAGTGCCTCAGGGATCTGTTATTGCAACAATTCTCCTCGCAATTTTCAGAAATGACCTGGATGACGAAGTGGAGGGAGAGGTTAGTAAATTTGCTAGGATGGGGGTATTGTGGATAGTGTGGAGGACTGTCGAGTTTACTGCGGAACATCGACTGGCTGAAAAACTGGGCTGAGAAGTGGCAGATGGAGTTCAACCCAGATGAGTCTGAGGTGGTTCATTTTGCTAGGTGATCTATGATAGTAGAATATACTATTAATTGTCAGACTCTTGGCAGTGTGGAGGATATGTGTGATCTTGGGGCTCGAGTCTATAGGACACTCAAAGCTGCTGCGTATGCTAAGTGTGGTTCAGGAGGCATGCGGTGCATTGGCCTTCATTAACCGCGAGACTGAGTTCAAGAGACGAGAGGTAATGTTACAGCTATATAGGAACCTGGCCAGACCCCACTTGGAGTACTGTGCTCATTTCTGGTTACCTCACTATTCGAAGGATGTGGAAGCCATAGAAAGTGTGCAGAAGAGATTTACAAGGATGTTTCCTGGAGTGGGGAGCATGTCTTCTGAGAACAGGTTGAGTTAACTTGGCCGTTTCTCCTTGGAGCGATAGAGGATAAGAGGTGACCTGATAGAGGTGTATAAGATGATGAGAGGCAATGATCCTGTGGATAGGCAGAGACTGTTCTCAGGGCTGAAATGGCTAATACGAGAGATCACAGTTTTAAGGTGCTTGGAAGTAGGTACAGAGGCGATGTCAAGGGTGAGGTTTTCCTTTACGCAGACAGTGGAGTGTACGTTCCATGGGCTGCCGGCAACGGTGGTGGAGATGGATAGAGTAGGGTCTATTAAGAGAAACTTGGATACGTAAGAGGGGTAATTGATATGTTCGTGGCCTAAAGTAGAAGTCATTTTTAGAAAACCTAGCAAATTTACTTTTCAACATAGTCCCATCCTACATGTAAACACTTAGTCCAGCGGTCGTGGAGCATACGGTTCCTTTCATTGTAGAAGTCAGCGTCTTGGACTTCCAGAGTGGTCGCCAGTACGAGTGATTGATAAGTTTGTGGCCTAACTTAGAAGGAACATATCAATCACCTACATGTAGCTTGGAAAAATAGAGGGCTACGAGTATCCCTAGGAAATTAATAAAGTAAGTAAATGGTTGGGACAGCACTTTTGGCCGAATTGCCTGTGTATCATGCTGCAGGTTTTCTATATTCCCAGCTCATTCCATACAGCCAATGCTCTCAGCACCCTTTCCTCCCACTATCATTCTTTTCCATTTGCTCCCGAGGTTACTGTCTCTACGCTGAGAGGAAGTGAACACAGCGCGATGAAATTGTGCAACACCTCTTGCAGTTCTAGTGGTTTGTTACCATGGAAACGGGGGAAGTGGCTCAACAACGGTAACTGAAAAAGGAAATAACAAACACAACATCACATGCTATGAGTTACATTGTAACAAAAGTTAACACGACAGCCATTTTGAAATGATTGATCTAAAATTGTAAAGGCTGCTTTTAACCATGTCTCGTGCTGTATTGAATTAATCGTACAGTAGTTCTGGCTAATAAAACATGATTCCTACGCTAGTGATCAATAATATGTTGCCATAAATATACCAAATGACAGCCTCAACCACCATCGTTACAACAAACTCCACAGTTCCACCACTCTTTGGCTGACGAAGTTCCTCTCATCTCAGGTTTAAAGGGAAACTTCTTGATTCTGAGGCTGTCCTTTAGACTCTTACTTCCTTCAGAAATTACTTAGTAACCAGTAGCTCTCTATTTTTCTGAGGTCTATGTCCCTATTCAAGAATCTCTTCAAAATGCCTATCGTTTCCTCCTCCAACACTGTCGCCGGCAGCCCATTCCATGCCACTCCACCCCCTGCGTAAACGTATTACCCCTGACATCTCTGTATCTACTTCCCTGCAACTTAAAACTGTGCCCTCTCATGTTAGTGACATACGGGGGCGATGGAAGCGGACCCAAATGCAAGACACAAGCACTGAAACACAAGGAACTAAACTATGTTTTGTAAGAATGCTGGGAATGCCAATCAGCGAGGACAAAATGATAACAAGATGGTAGACGAAGAGTGACAAACCAGAGACCTGGACTTGCAGTTGGGACCAGAACTTGACAGGGAACTTAGATCATGACTCGCTACTCACGTCCTGGCATGGATTTGGCTCGGACATGGCCTGGACTTGACTAGGAGTTGACTCGGACTAGACTTGGACTTAGCTATCGCATTGGCTTGGAACTGAGCTCTCGACTTGGACTTGAATCTGGGCTCTGGACTTGGACTTGGAACTTGACTCTTCACTTGGACTAGGCTTAGACTTGACTTCGACAAAGGACATGGAAAACAGATCCGGGGCTCCTCCTTGGACATAGGACATAGGGCCGCGACTATTCTTAGACACAGGGCACAAAACACTGTGACCGTTTCCCACTCAGGGTAGCGGCAAACGGCCAGACCTACCCAGCGGAGGAGAGAACATGGGGAAGAAAACCACACAATGATAGACTGTTCTTTAACTTGACACGAAAAGGCTCCATATAACCGCAATCCCCCGACGTGGCCCAGGAAACACAGACAGCGGCTCCAGTCTCACTCCGGTGGGTAAACTTGACGGGAATTCAGAAGAGGTTACTGACGAGGACGGCCCAGCAATGAATCACTGGACAACATAGCAATTTAAGTTGCCAGCCCGAAAAGAGAATCGGGTGCCTCAATTAAGGCGCCGAACGGAACAAGGGAGAAAAGGAATAACCGGAATACGGGATCCACGGACCGGACTGTGAAGCGAAATGCGGTCTTCACGGACCGGACCGTCAGATTTATCTAGCTATTTCAGCCTTGGGAAAAAGCCTCTGACTATCCACATGATCAATGCCTCTCATCATCACATACACCTCTATCAGGTCACCTCTCATCCTCCGGTGCTCCAAGGAGAAAAGAACGAATTCACTTAACAAATTCCCATAAGGCACGCTGCCGAACCCAAACAACTCTCTTTTCCGGCACGCAACTTAAATTGCTGTGTGGTCAAGTGATTCCTTGCTGGGCCGTCCTCGTCAGCAAACGCATCAAAATTCTAGTCAAGTTTACCCACCGGAGTGAGACTGGAGCCGCTGTCTGTGTTTAATAAGTACTTTAGAACTGTTTTCACTAAGGAAGACACAAGCAATCTCCCAGATGTATTGATGGGCCAAGGACATAGGGTAACAGAGGAAATGAAACAGATTGACATTAGGAAGGAAACGGTGATGAGTAGACTGATTGGACTGAAGGTTGAAAAATCCCCAGGTCCAGATGGTCTGCATCCTAGGGTACTAAAGGAGGTGGCCCTGGAAATTGCGGACGCATTGGCAATCATTTTCCAATGTTCCTTACATTCAGGATCAGTTCCTGAGGATTGGAGAATGGCTAATGTTATCCCACGTTTTAAGAAAGGAGGGAGGGAGAAAACAGAGAACTATCGACCTGTCAGCCTGACGTCGGTGCTGGGAAAACGATAGAGTCCATTATTAAGGATGAAATAGTGACATATCTAGATAGCAGTGATAGGATTGGGCCGAGCCAGCATGGATTTACCAAGGGTAAATCATGCTTGACTAATTTGTTGGAGTTTTTCGAGGATGCAACCACGAAGTTAGAAGGGGGAGATCTAGTGGATGTAGTATACCTCGATTTTCAGAAGGCATTTGATAAGATCCCACATAGGAGATTGGTGGGTAAAATCAAAGCTCATGGCATTGGGGGGAAGACATTGACATGGATAGAAAACTGGTTGGCAGATAGAAAGCAAAGGGTAGCGGTGAATGGGTGTTTCTCGGAATGGCAGGTGGTGACTAATGGGGTGCCACAGGGCTCGGTATTGGGACCACAGCTGTTTACGATTTACGTCAACAATTTAGATGAAGGCATTGAGAATAACATAAGCAAATTTGCTGATGATACTAAGTTGGGTGGCAGTGTGACATGTAATGAGGATGGTAGGAGAATTCAGGGTGACTTGGATAGGCTGGGTGAGTGGGCAGATACTTGGCAGATGATGTTTAATGTGAACAAGTGTGAAGTTATCCACTTTGGGAGTAAGAACAGGAAGGCAGATTATTATCTGAACGGTGTAGAGTTAGATAAGGGAGAAATACAAAGAGATGTAGGAGTCCTTGTTCATCAGTCACTGAAGGTGAATGAGCAAGTGCAGCAGGCAGTGAAGAAGGCTAATGAAATGTTGACCTTTATTACAAAGGGAATTGAGTACAAGAGCAAGGAAATTTTCTTGCATTTGTACAGAGCCCTGGTTAGACCACAGCTGGAGTACTGTGTACAGTTTTGGTCTCCAGGGTTAAGGAAGGGCATCCTGGCTGTAGAGGAAGTGCAACGTAGATTCACGAGGTTAATTTCTGGGATGTCTGGACTGTCTTACGCAGAGAGGTTAGACAGACTGGGCTTGTACACGCTGGAATTAAGGAGTTTGAGAGGGGACCTGATTGAAACATATAAGATTATTAAGGGATTGGACAAGATAGAGGCAGGAAATATGATCCAGATGCTGGGAGAGTCCAGTACCAGAGGGCATGGTTTGAGAATAAGGGGTAGGTCATTTAGGACAGAGTTAAGGAAAAACTTCTTCTCCCAGAGAGTTGTGGGGGTGTGGAATGCACTGCCTCGGAAGGCCGTGGAGGCCAATTCTCTGGATGCTTTCAAGAAGGAGCTAGATAGGTATCTTATGGACAGGGGAATCAAGGGATATGAGGACAAGGCAGGATCCGGGTATTGATAGTAGATGATCAGCCATGATCTCTTTGCCCTACCAAAGTAAACCACCTCACAATGATAGTTGAATATAGTATTAGTTGTCACACTCTTGACAGTGTGGAGGATCTGAGTGATCTTGGGGTCCGAGTCCATAGGACACACAAAGTATGTTAACTGTGAGGTTCGGAATGCATACGGTGCATTGGGCTTCATCAACCCTGGGACTAAGTTCAAGAACAGAGAGGTAATGTTACAGCTATATACGGCCTTGGTCAGACACAACTTGGAGTACTGTGCTCAGTTCGGTTACCTCACTACCCGAAGAATGTGGAAACTATAGAAAGTGTGCAGAGGAGATTTACAAGGATGTTTCCTGGACTGGGGAGCATGCTTTCTGAGAATAGGTTGAGTGAGCTTGGCCTTTTCTCCTTGGAGAGATGGAGGATGAGAGGTGACCTGATAGACGTGTATAACATGTTGAGAGGAATTGATCGTGTGAGGCTTTTTCTCAGGGCCGAAATGGCTAGCACGAGAGGGCACAGTTTTAAGGTCCTTGGAAGTAGGTACCGAGGCGATGTCAGGGGTATGATTTTTTTTTCTTTTACGCAGACAGTGTTGTTTACGTGGTTAGGGCTGCCGGCGACGGTGGTGGAGGCGGATAGGGTAGGGTCTTTAAAGTGTTTTTTGATACGTACATAGATCTTTGGCAAATAGAGGGCTCTGTGTATCCCTAGGAAATTTCTGAAGTGAGTACATGTTTCGGACAGCACGTTTGGTCGAAGGACCTGTGTATTCTGCTGCAGATTTTCAATATCTCTATGTTCTCAGTTCATTCCATACAGCCAATGATCACAGCAGCCTTTCCTCCCACTATCATACTGTTGCATTTGCTCCCGAGGTTACTGTCTCTACGCTGGGAGGAAGTGAACACAGAGTGATGAAATTGGGCAACAGATTTTGCAGTTATACTGGTTTGTTCCAAAGGAAACGGAGGAAGTGGCTCAACAAAGGTAACTGAAAAAGGAAATAACAAACTCAACATCACACGCTATGAGTTACATTGTGACAAAGGTTAACACGGCAGCCATTTTGAAATGATGAATCTAAAATCGGAAAGGTTGCTTTTAACCATGCCTCGTGCTGTATTGGATTAATCGTCTAGTAGTTCTGGCTAACAAAACATGATTCCTACTCTAGTAATCAATAATATATTGCCACCAATATACCAAATGACAGCCTCAACCACCATCTGTTGCAACAAACTCCACATGTCGAACACTCTTTGGCTGACGACGTTACTCTCATCTCAGGTTTAAAGGGAAACTTCTTGATTCTGAGGCTGTCCTCTCAGATCATAAACTCTCCGTCTGATGCAAACATCCTCTCCATGTCCACTGTCACCATGCTGTTCAGTATTCTGTGGGTTTAAATAAGATTCCGTCCACCTCTATACTTCTGAAATCCATAGAGTACAGGCCCAGAGTCATCAAATGTTTGTCAGACATAAACCCTCTCATTCCGGAGATTATTCTTGTAAACCATGTGAGCAACAGTTGTACTGAACACATTTCCCGGAACAACAGGTTAAGTGGTACCAGGAAAATTCACAGGGGAAAACTGTGTCTTCTTTACTGTTCCAGTGTGTATCACAAAACAAGCGCTTGTGCACAGGTCCATTTCCAGAGGAACAAAGTTAGCGATTTCGGTTCACAACGGTACGTCAGAATAGCTTCAACTATTTCATGTTTTTAGTGAAGACTTCCAGCATCTTAAGTTTCTGCCTGTTTTCCACCGACGAGAGACAGATGACAGTGAGGGTGGATTTCCACACACAGTTTGAACACCAAACTCACAGATCTATTTCTACTGTTGTGAACACGGAACAACCCATTTACTCACATACTCTTTCTGTGATAGATGAAATGGAAACTCATCCTCTCCTCATTATAGCAGTCATTGCTCCCAAAGGAACCCCAGATATAAACATCTGAGCTTAGAAAATAGATACTCACTCAATACCACATATATCTGCACAGCTTGATCCCCGGGTCCATTGTACTTGGATCTAAAACTGTGATATCCCAGGACTCGGTGATATCTCAGGCCAACAGTTCTGTGCCGAATCTCTACTTCCTTTAGAAATTACTGAGGGTTAACCATAGACCTCTATTTGTCTAAGCTCCATGCCTCTATCCACGAGTCTCTTCAAAGGCCCTATATTATCCGCTTCCACCACCGTCGCCGGCAGCCCATTCCATACACTCACCACTCTCTGCGTAAAAACATTACCCCTGACTACTCCTCTCAATCTACTTCCGAGCACATTAAAACTCTTTTGTTCGTGTTATACGGGGCCGATGGAAACGAACCCAAATAGAAGACACAGACACTGAAATACTGGGAACTAAACTATATTTATTAAGAATGCTAGTGAAGCCAAGAAGCGTGGACAAAATGATAGCACGAAGGTACACGAAGAGTGACAAACTGGAAACATGGACTTGGACTTGGGACTAAATGTTGACAGGGAACTCAGGTCGTAACTCGAGACTCAGGGCGGCAGACTCATAGTTTCAGCCTGCCACATCTTGACTCGGTCTTGGCTTGGGTTTGACTCGGACGTCGCTTGGACTTGACTCGGACTAGACTCGGATTTGGCTGTCGAATTGGACTTGGAACTTGACTCTCGACTGCGGCTTGGAACTTGATTCTCGATTTGGACTTGGACCTTGACTTTTGACTTGGACTAGGCTTAGACGTGACTGAGACACAGGGCGCAGAACACTGAGCCGATGCTTCGCCTTGGACATAGAGCCGGGACTCCTCTTAGACACAGGGCACGGAACACTGATCCGGGGCTCCTCTTTGGACACAGGACATAGAGCAGAGACTCTTATTAGACACAGGGCATGCAACACTCAGGGTAGCGGAAAACGGCCGGACCTACCCAGCGGAGGAGAGAACACGGAAAGACAAAACCACACAAAGATAGACTTTTCTTTAACTTAAAACAAAAAGATGATCCAAGTGACTACAAGCCGCTGACGCCGCCCAGTTACCACAGACAGCGGCTCCAGTCTCACTCCGGCAGGTTAACTTGACAGGAATTCCGACGCGGTTACTGACGAGGACGGTCCAGCAAGGAATCACTGGACCACACAGCAATTTATGCTGCCAGCCCAAAACGAGAAACGGGTGCCTCAATTAAGGCGCCCTACGGAACAAGGGAGAAAAAGAATAGCCGCAATTCGGAATCCACGGACCGGACTGTGAAGCGGAATGCGGTCTTCAGTGACCGGACCGTGACAGTTAGCCATTTCAGCTGTGGCAAAAAGCTTCTGAATATCCACGCGATCAATGCCTCTCATCATCACATACACCTCTATCAGGTCCCAATTGCTGAAGGCCAATGCACCATATGTCTGCTCAACCACAGAGTCAAACTTTGAACAGCTGTGTAGCAGCTTTAGGTGTCCTATGGACTCGGACACCGAGATCCCTCTGATCATCCACACTGCCAAGGGTCTTAACATTAATTCGATATTCTGCCATCATATTTGTCCTACCAAAATGAACCACCTCACACTTATTTGGGTTGAACTGTATTTGGCACCGCTCAGCCCAGATTTGCATCCTATCGATATCCCGCTGTAACGTCCGACATCCCTCCACAATATCCACAAAACCCCAACAGATTATACACAGCAAATTTACTGACCCATCAGCAAATTTACTGACCTATCCCTCCACTTCCTCATCCAGGTCGTTTATATAAATCACGAAGAGAAAGGGTCCCAAAACAGATCCTTGAGACACGCCACTGGTCACCGACCTCGATGCAGAATATGACCCGTCTACAACCACATTTTGCCTTCTGTAGGCAAGCCAATTTTTGGATCTACAAAGCAATATCCCCTTGGATCTCATGCCTTCTTACTTTCTCAATAAGCCTTGCATGGGGTGCCTTATCAAATGCCTAGTTGAAATCCATACACACTAAACCTATTGCTCTACCTTCATCAATGCGTTTAGTCATATCGTCAAACAATTCAATTATGCAGATAGCCTTTGACAAAGCAATGTTGGCTATTCCGAATCATGTTATGCCCCTCCAATTGTTCATAAATTCTGCCCCTCAGGATATCTTCCATCAACTTACAAACCAATGAGGTAAATTTCACTGGTTTATACTTTCCTGAGCTATCTCTACTCCCTTTCTTGAATAAGGGAACGACATCCGCAACCCTCCCATTACCGGGAACCTCTCCCGTCCGCACTGATAATGCAAAGATAATCGCCTGAGGCCCAGCAATCTCCTTCCTCGCCTCCCACAATAGCCTTGGTACATCTCGTCCGGTCCCGGTTACTTATCCAACTTGATGTTTTCCAAAAGCTCCAGCACATCCTCTTTCTTAATAGCTATATGCTCAAGCTTTTCAGTCAGCTGCAAGTCATCCTTACAATCGCCAAGATCCTTTTCTGCAGTGAATACTGAAGGAAAGTATTCATTAAATACCTCTGCTATCTCCTTCGGTTCCAGACTCATTTTTTTCCACTGTCATACATGATTGTTCCTATTCTCTCATGTCTTATGGTTTTGCTCTTCACATACTTTATTAATGCCTTAATCCTGCCCTAAATGCCTTTTCATGGCCCCTTTTGGCTCTCCTAATTTCATTCTTCAGCTCTTGCCTGCTAGCCTTATAATCTTCTGGATCTCCATCTTTACCAAGTTTTTGAACCTTTCGTCCGCTTTTCTTTTCTTCTTGACTAGTTTCTCAACAGAATTTGTCCACCACGGTTCCTGTACCCTACCATTCTTTCCCTGTCTCATTGGAACGTACTTACGCAGAATCCCATGCAGATATCCCCTCAATATTTGCCACATTTCTTCCGTACATTTCCCTGAGTACACCTGCTCCCAATTTACGCTTCCATGTTTCCACCTGGTAGACTCATTTTTCCCCTTACTCCAAATAAATGCTGTCCTAACCTGTCTCTTCTATCCCTCTCCAATACTATGGTAAAGGAGATAGAATTGTGATCACTATTTCCAAAATGCTCTCACACTGAGAGTTCTGACACCAGACCAGGTTCATTTCTATATAACAGGTCAAGTACAGTCTCTCCTCTTGTCGGCCTATCTACATATTATGACAAGAAACCTTCCTGAACACATCTAACAAACTCCACCCCATATAATCCCCTTGCTCTAGGGAGTTGCCAATCAATACTTGGGAAATTAAAATCTCCCACGACGACGACCCTGTTATTATTACACCTTTCCAGAATCTGTCTCCCTGTCTGCTCCTCGATATCCCTGTTACTATTAAGTTGTCCACAAAAACACACACAGTAGAGTTATTGACCACTTCCTGTTCCTAACATCCAACCACAGAGATTCAGTAGGCAATCCCTCCAAAGATATACGGTGTGTCGGAAAGATATGTTAGTCAGTAGAGGGGAAGGTGTGGCCTGTATATAAGAAATAATATTTAAGAAATAAGGTTTGACAAACCTTATTGAATTTTTTGAAGAAGTTACGAGGAATGTTGACGAGGGTAAGGCAGTGGATGTAGTCTATATGGACTTCAGCAAGGCGTTTGACAAAGTTCCACATGGAAGGTTAGTTAAGAAGGTTCAGTCGTTAGGTATTAATGCTGGAGTAATAAAATGGATTCAGCAGTGGCTAGATGGGAGGTGCCAGAGAGTAGTGGTGGATAATTGTTTATCGGGATGGAGGCCGGTGACTAGCAGGGTGCCCCAGGGATCTGTTTTGGGCCCAATGTTGTTTGTAATATACATAAATGATCTGGATGATGGGGTGGTAAATTGGATTAGTAAGTATGCCGATGATACTAAGGTAGGAGGTGTTGTGGATAATGAGGTGGGTTTTCAAAGCTTGCAGGGAGATTTATGCCAGTTAGAAGAGTGGGCTGAACGTTGGCAGATGGAGTTTAATGCTGAGAAGTGTGAGGTTCTACATTTTGGCAGGAATAATCCAAATAGAACATACAGGGTAAATGGTAGGGCATTGAGGAATGCAGTGGAACAGAGAGATCTAGGAAAAACAGTGCATAGTTCCCTGAAGGTGGAGTCTCATGTAGATAGGGTGGTGAAGAAGGCTTTTGGAACGCTGGCCTTTATAAATCAGATCATTGAGTACAGAAGTTGGGATGTAATGTTAAAATTGTACAAGGCATTGGTAAGGCCAAATTTTGAATATTGTGTACAGTTCTGGTCACCGAATTATAGGAAAGATATCAATAAATTAGAGAGAGTGCAGAGACGATTTACTAGGATGTTACCTGGGTTTCAGCACTTAAGTTACAGAGAAAGGTTGAACAAGTTAGGTCTCTATTCATTGGAGCTTAGAAGGTTGAGGGGGGATTTGATCGAGGTATTTAAAATTTTGAGAGGGATAGATAGAGTTGACATGAATAGGCTGTTTCCATTGAGAGTAGGGGAGATTCAAACGAGAGGACATGATTTGAGAGTTAGGGGGCAAAAGTTTAACGGAAACACGAGGGGGTATTTCTTTACTCAGAGAGTGATAGCTGTGTGGAATGAGCTTCCTGTAGAAGTAGTAGAGGCCAGTTCAGTTGTGTCATTTAAGGTAAAATTGGATATGTATATGGACAGGAAACGAGTGGAGGGTTATGGGCTGAGTGCGGGTAGGTGGGACTAGGTGAGATTAAGAGTTCGGCACGGACTAGGAGGGCCGAGATGCCCTGTTTCCGTGCTGTGATTGTTATATGGTTATATGGTTAGTATTAAATCATGTGAAAGGTATGACATAGTATCGGAAGGTAGAGTCTTTATGGGTTGAGTTAAGAAATGGCAAGAATAAAAGGACCCTAATGGCATTTTTATAAAGGCCTCGAAACAACAGCCGGAATGTGGATTAGAAATTAGAGCAGGAAATAGAAAACGCCTGTAGGAAGGGCAATGTTATGATAATAGTTGTGGATTTTTAACATGTAAGCCTGGAGAACATGCAAGGTAACCTCAGGGTAGCCGAAACACATTGTAAAATTATAAAATAGAAAATGCTGGGAACTCAGTACATCAGGGTACATCAGTGAAGGAGAAATGGTGGACGACCCAGTTTCAGAACTGGGACTGTCCGAGATCCTGCCGATCTGCTGAATGTTTCCAGCTGTAACAACTGTTTTTGTTGATTTTTAATGCACAGATATTAACTGATCTGAAGGTTGCGGATGTTGTTCCCTTATTCAAGAAAGGGAGTAGAGATAGCTCAGGAAATTATACACCAAAGAAATTTACATCAGTGTTCGTAAATTTGTGGAGAAGATCCTGAGAGGCAGGATTTCTGAACATTTGGAGAGGCATAATATGATTAGGAATAATCGGCATGGGTATGTCAAAGGCGGGTCGTGCCTTACGAGCCTCATTGATTTTTAATGATGTGACTGAATACTTTGATGAAGCTAGAGCAGTACATGTATTGTATATGGATTTCAGCAAAGCGTTTGATAAGGTACCCCATGCAAGGCTTATTGAGAATGTAAAGACGCAGCGGATCCAAGGAGATCTTGCTTTGTGGATCCAGAACTAGCTTGTCCACAGAAGGCAAAGAGTTGTTGTAGTCTGCATTGAGGTTGCTGACCAGTACTGTGCCTCAGGGATCTGGCACCCTTCCCTTAGCAATTTTTAGAGATGACCTGGATGAGGAAGTGGAGGGATGGGTTAGTAAAGTTGCTGATGACACTTAGGTTGGGGGTATTGTGGATAGTGTGGAGGGCTTTCGAGGTTACAACGGGACGTCGATCAGATGTAAAACTGGGCTGAGAAGTGGCAGATGGAATTCAATCCAGAAAAGTGTGAGGTGGTTCATTTTGCTAGTTCATCTATGATGGTAGCATATAGTATTAGTTGTCAGACTCTTGGCAGTGTGTAGGATCTAAGATATCTTGGGGTCCGAGTAAATAGGACACTCAAAACTACTGCGAAGGTTAACTGTGTGGTTCAGAAAGCATACAGTGCATTGGCCTTCATCAACAGAGGGACTGCGTTCAAGAGCTGAGTGCTAGTGTTGCAGCTATATACGACCCTGGTCAGACACAACCTGGAGTACTGTGCTCAGTTCTGGTTACCTCACTACCCGAAGGATGTAGGAACTATAGCAAGTGTGCAGAAGAGATTCACAAGGATGTTTCCTGGATTTGGGAGCATGCCTTCTGAGGAGAAAGTTGAGTTAACTTGGCCTTTTCTCCATGGAGCGACGGAGGATGAGAGGTGATCTGATAGATGTGTATAAGATGATATGAACATTGATCGTGTGGATAGTCAGACGCTTTTTCCCGGGGCTGAAATCGCTAATACGAGAGGGCACAGTTTTAAGATCCTTGGAATTAGGTACCCAGGCGATGTCAGTTTTATGTCCTCTCTTTTACCCAGACAGTTATGTGTACGTAGACAGGACTGCCGCCGACGGTGGTGGAGGCGGATAGAGTAGGGTATTTTAAGAGCATCTTGGATATGTACGTGGATCTTAGAAAAGCAGGGGGCTATGGGTATCCCTAAGAAATTTCTGAAGTAAGTACATGTTTCGCACAACACAGTTGGCCGAAGGGCCTATGTATTATGCTGCAGATTTTCTATATTTCTATATTCTCAGTTCATTCCATATAGCCAATGCTCACAGCACCCTTTACTCTCTCTATCATTCTGTTGCATTTGCTCCCGAGGTTACTGTCTCTACGCTGCGTGGAAGTGAACACAGAGCGAGGAAATTATGTAACATTTCTTGCACTGCTAGTGGTTTGCTACCATGGAAACTGAGGAAGTGGCTCAACAAAAGTAACTGAAAAAGGATATAACAAACTCAACATCACGCCCTATGAGTTACATTGTGACAAAGGTTAACACGGCAGCCATTTTGAAATGCTGATTCTAAATTGTAAAGGCTGCTTTTAACCATGCCTCGTGTTGTATTGATTTAATTGTATAGTAGTTCTGGCTAATAAAACATGATTTCTACTCTAGTGATCAATAATATATTGCCATAAATATACCAAATGACAGCCTCAACCACAATCTGTTGCAACAAACTCCACATGTCGAACACTCTTTGGCTGAGGAAATTTCTCTTATCTCAGATTTAAAGGGAAACTTCTTTATTTTGCAGCTGTCCTCTCAAATAACAGGCTCTCCTTCTGATGCAAATATCCTCTCCATGTCCACTGTCACAATGCTGTTCAGCATGCTGTGGGCTTAATTAAGATCCCGTCCTCCTCTATACTTCTGAAATCCATAGAGTACAGGCCCAGAGTCATCAAGTGCTTGTCAGACATAAACCCTCTCATTCCTGAGATTACTTTTTGTAAACCATGTGAGCAACAGTTGTACTGAACACATTTCCATGAACAACAGGGAAAGTGGTACCAGGATAATTCACAGGGGAAAACTGTGGTTTCTTTACTGTTCCACTAAGTATCACTAAACAGGCGCCTGTGCACAGGTCCATTTCCTGAGGAACAAAGTTAGCGATTTGGATTCACAGCCGTTCCTCAGAGTGGTGTCAACTATTTCCCGTTTCAGTGAAGATTTCCAGCATCTTCAGATTCTGCCTGTTTTCCACCGAGTGACAGGCAGGTGGCAGTGAGGGGCGATTTCCAACCACAGTTTGAACACCAAACTCACGGGTCTGTTTCTGTTGCAAACACGGTACAGCCCATTTACTCACAGCCTCTCTCTGTGAGGGATGGAATGGGAACTCATCCACTCCTCAGTATCGCAGTTATTGTTTCCAAAGGAACTCCAGAAACAAATATCTGAACCCAGACCAGAATTACTCGCTCACACATCATAACCCTAGACAGTTTATCCCCGAGTCTATTGTACTTGGATCTAACACTGCGATATTCCAGGATCCAACCACACAGAGTCACACAGCTGAATCTGCCACTCAGCGAACCTGTAATCCTCGTACATCATCCCCACATCTCACAGTGCGTGGTTCAATCAGGGATTTCCCCAAAACCAATGCCCAGCACCCCAAAAATGTTGATTCATTGTGAAAGGAGGAACATTCAACTCCCATCTGTGGAAGTACTGTCCTGGGCCAAATCCCAAATACTGACAGGTCTATCTGCCCAGTGTTTCCCAGGATTACAACCCAAACAGCAACTCGCCCAGGACTCCTTGTTGCCAGTAATATTCTGAAGTGCCTCGGCCATTCGGAGCTCAAACACCAACACTCCGACATCAATCTGTGGCAGAACGGGAACCTGATGATCTTCTGATTGAGTCAGATGTTGGGCTGGAAAACCTGGGGCGGGGCACCAGCAGGCATGTTTCACATTTCACATTGTCTCCACCAGCTAAACTGAACGCAATTTATCATTATCCTATTGTTAAATGAGATCCTGCCCAGCACAATTGACCATCGCATTTCCTGTAGGCTAACAGGAATAAAACGAGTTTAATATCAAATTGAAATTAAAGTGCTGGAAACTCGGTACATCAGATTGGATCTGTGGAAAGAAGAAACTGTGGAAGATCCAGTGTCGGAACTGGTACTGTCCAAGATGCTGCCCGATCTGCTGAACGGATATAGCATTTTCACTTTCCACTTTATATGATGCACAACTATTAAGAGATTACAAGATACTTGTGATGGCCTGAACAAAGTTGCACAAATATAATGCCAATATTCATTAATTTTCTCTTCAATCCAATACAGGGATGAGCAGTTAATACACGCAACATCCTCCCCGTCCCACTATCAATCCGTTATTTCTGCTTCCAAACCCCCTCCCGATAAAGATTAACACGGCGGCCGCTTGGTAACGTTGAAGCTAAAATCGTAATGGTGTCTTTACACTACCTGGTGCCTCATTTAATAAATCCTCTGGTAGACCCAGGTAACAAACACTGATTTCAGAAATAACTCAGTAAGGCAAAATACGTCACAATGAAGACAACGGTAGAAAATAAATTGTTGATGTATAAATTGGTGGGATACAACTGGACAGAGTATCGACAAGGTGGTTGATATATATCATTGAGGTGGTGGGATAAAGGCTGGACAGAGGTTGAACAAGATGGTTGATATATATCATTGAGGTGGTGGGACACAGGCTGGACAGTGGATGATCAAGATATTTGATATATATCATTGAGATGATGGGATACAGGCTGGAAAGAGGCTGAACAAGATGGTTGATATATATCAGTGAGGTGGTGGGATACAGGCTGGACAGAGACTGAACAAGATGGTTGATATATATCACTGAGGTGGTGGGATACAGACTGGACAGGAGTTGAACAAGATCGTTGATATGGTTGATATTGTAACCCATCAGTGAAGTGATGGGATACAGACTGGACAGAGGTGGAACAAGACGATTGATATATATCATTCAGGTGGTGGGAATCAAGCTGAACAGAGTTTGAACTAGATGGTTGATATATATCGTTGAGGTGGTGGGTTACAGACTGGACAGAGGTTGAATAAGATGGTTGATATATATCATTGAGGTGATGGGATACAGGCTGGACAGTGATTATCCCAGATGGGCAGGGAATTGAGTTGACTTTATTACTTACATCCTTCATATACCTGAGTAAAAATCTTTACGTTTCCGTCTGAATATGCAATGTGCAATATCATAATTTATAATAAATAGTATGTACAAAAATATAACATGCAAATACTATTTTGTCAGCATGAATTAATCAGTCCGATGGCCTGGTGGATGAAGCTGTCCCGGAGCCTGTTGGTCCTGGCTTTTATGCAGCGGTACCGTTTCCCGGATGGTAGTAACTGGAATAGTGTCTGTTTGGGGTGACTCTGGTCCCCAGTGGCCTGAGGTGAAATAGGCTCTGCTGTGCCTTTTTCACCACGCAGCCGGTATGTACAGACCACGTGAGATCCTCGGTGATGTGTGAAGGAACTTAAATCTATACACCCTCTCAACTCCAGATCCATTGATATCAACTGGGGCTTCCCTCTGTCCGTTCCTCCTTTAGTCCACAACCAGCTCCTTTGCTTTTGCTACATTAAGGGAGAGTTTGTTTCATTGACACCAGTGTGTCAGGGTGAATGACTTCTTCCCTGCACAGGGCCTTATTGTTATCTGAGCTTAGGCCAATCAGTGTACTATCGTCAGCAAATCTGATTAGCTGCTTGGAGCTGTGGCTGGCAACACAGTCATGGGTGCACAGAGAGTAAAGAAGGGGTCTAAGGAGAAGACCCTGTAGGGTATGTGTGCTGAGGGTCAGAGAGAGAGAGGTGAGGGAGCCCACACTTAACACCTGCCGGCGATCTGACAGGAAATCCAGATTCCAGCTACACAGGGCAGGGTGAAGGCCAAGGAACTTATCCTTGTCGATACTTCACGCCTTCGTATGCCTACTGCTCTGCCCATGACTGCAAGGAACTGCAGAGAACTTTGGAGAGCAGAGAACATCAGAGAAACAAGCCTCCTCTCCATGGACTCTTCCTACACTTCCCCTGCCTCGGAAAAGCAGGCCATGTACTCAAAGATCCTCACAACCTGGACATTCTTGCGGCAAACCCGCTCCCCCATCGGGGAAGAGATACAAAAGCCTTAAAGCGCGTAACACCCGGCTAAAGGATGGCTTCCTGTCTGTGGTTATAAGCCAAATGAATGATAAAATGGACTCGGCCTCACAATGTAACTCGACGTGACCCTGCACCATATGTCTATCTGCACTGCACTTTCTCTGCAGCCATAATGCTTTGTTACAGTTATTGTTCTGTCGTATATCAGCTCAATGTACTGTTGCAATGTATCGATCTGTGTGGATGGTATGTCAGGCAAGATTTTCACTGTATCTCGGTACATGATGAGAATAAATAAATTGCCCATTCTAATTGTGTGGAAATATTAGACAGACTGAGCATCTGCTTTGGAACATCAGAAGGAATCTTAACTGAACTGTTGTCATTTCTGAGGAATGCAAATAAATAGCAAAGGCTTCAATCTCGCATTACGATCCGCGGTAACTGGGAACAGGTAACCGGTGGTGGGTCTCCATATTAATATCTGAATCAGGTTTAATAGCATCAGCATATGTCATGAAATTCTTTGTCTTTGTGGTAGCAGTAGAACCTAATTCATAACAGTCAATTTTAACAATTATGAATTACTAAAAATATACACATTAAATCGTTAAATTATGTAAGTAGTGCAAAGATAAAAATAAAAACTGTAATATACTCTTTTAATTGTGTGGAAATTCTGGAGCAAAGCTTAACTAAAGTGTACACGTTGATGAGGAGCTCAGAAAAAGAGAAAAGCCTAAATTCCCATATGAATGGGCCATATACCCAGAAATATTGGCTGCACTTTGTCAGGTCGAAACAGTGGAATAGGCTATAAGACCACAAAATATTGGAGCAGAAGTTGGCTATTCGGCCCATCGAGTCTACTCCGCCGTTCAATCATGGGCTGATCCAATTCTTCCAGTCATCCCCACTCCCCTGCCTTCACCCCGTACCCTTTGATGCCCTGGCTAATCAAGAACCTATCTATCTCAGCCTTAAATACACCCAATGACTTGGCCTCCACAGCCGCTCATGACAACAAATTCCACAGATTTACCACCCACTGACTAAAGTAATTTTTCCGCATCTCTGTTCTAAATGAACGTCCTGTGGCGACCCACTTCCTAGCGCACTCGAACCGGCTCACAAATAGCCAGCGCGCCGGCACAAAGGCCAGGTCCGCAACAAAGTGAAAAGCCTGCGGGGGTTTGTGAGTACGTGCCCCTTACAGCATCCGCGCCCGGGGAGGGCGGGATCAGGGCGGCTTTAAAGCAAGGCTGTGAAGTTCGAATAAAATCTTCTTTAATTGCAGTTTACCGACTCCGTGTCGTTATTTTAACGCTGCGTGTAGCATACCACTACAGTCCTTCAATACTGAAGTCAGGCCTTCCTGTCCCAGTATCCCCTACCATGGGAGATTAACTTTGCCATATATAATCGGTTCAGGCCTTTTAGTATTCAGAATGTTTCTATGAGATCCCCCTTATTCTCCTGAACTCCAGGGAATACAGCCCAAGAGCGGCCAGACGTTCCTCACATGGCAAACCTTTCATTGCTGGAATCATTCTCGTGAATCTTCTCTGAACCCTCTCTAATGTCAGTATATCATTTCTAAAATAAGGATCACAAAACTGCACACAATATTCTGTGTGATCTCACGAGTGCCTTATAGAGCCTCACCATCGCATCCCTGCTCTTATATTCTATACCTCTAGAAATGAAAGCCAACATTGCATTTGCCTTCTTCACCACAGATTCATCGTGGAACGTAACCTTTAGGGCATCCCGCACAAGGACTCCCAAGTCCTTTTGCATCCCTGCATTTTGAATTCTCTCCCCATCTAAACAATAGACTGTCCGTTTACTCCTTCCACCAATTTGCCACTTCTTTGCCCATTCCCCTAAACTATCTAAGTCTCTCTGCAGGCTCTCTGTTTCCTCAACACTACCCGCTCCTCCACCTATCTTGATATCATTGGCAAATTTAGCCACAAATCCATTTATGCCGTAGTCCAAAGCATTCACACGCATCGTAAATTTCTTAATTCAGCCTGTAGAGACTCTACACCTTCCAGTCCTATGTCATCCCTTTCCAATGATTTAATATTATTTCTTGTACACAGGGCCACACCACTTCCTGTGCCCACTCACCTATCTTACTGATACACCTTAAATCCTTGGAAGTTCAGCTCCCAATGGCAGCCATTCTTTAGCCACGTTTCACAGATGTTCACAGCGTCACGTTTGCCAATCTGTAGCTGAATTGCAAGATAGTCCATTTTATTCCTTATGCTGCGTGCATTCAAATACAATAATCTCAGTCCAGCATTTGTTACTTTCTGTTTTAATTGCCCCATGACTCTATTGCCCTGTAACTCATGCCACTAGCTTTGATAAAACTTTATCTCCTGTCTGTTCTTTCTATAATGTCCGTTGCACGCTATCTTTGATTTATTTCTGTTTTCCCCTTCATCAGCCCAATTACTCCGGTTCCCATTCCCCTGCCAAATTCAGTTAAACTCTCACTAACAGTCTATTACATCTGCCTGCTAGGATATTGAACCCCTCACGGGTTCAGGTGCAACCCATTCTTTTTGTACCGGTCATACTTCCCCGGGAAGAGTTCCCAGTGATCCAGGAATCTGAAGCCCTGCCCCTTACACAAGTCTCTCAGCCACACATTAATACCCCTGATCATGCTATTCTTTCATCGCTAGCACGTAGCGCAGGCAGCAATCCTGAGGTTACCACCTCAGAGGTCCACGGGGGTCTGTGTTGGCAACATTTCTTTTTACGTTCTGTGTCAATGCATCGGATGACAAATATTGATGGTCCTGTGGCCAAATTTACGAATGAAGTCGAATATTGAAAGGACTGGATAGAGAGGTCGTGGAGGGCTGCAGTATCTGGTTATCACAATGCATAAATACAACTTAAATATACAAACGATAGGCTTGCTCCGCGGCCTGAGATTCTAAGTTGGAGAATGGCGCTTTATTCACAAAATCCTCACAGCCCACAGTGACTGTGCACTGATCCCAGCAATGGAACCCGCCACTGCAGCCCCACAGTGCACTCTGTACTGATTGCAAAGCTACGAAATTTCATATGAATAGCCTCCCCTCCCCCAACTCCACTCTTTCTGCGTCACCAGCAGACTGGGACATCTCACATCTCGCTGCCTCCGCCAGGACATTAAACTGTGAACAACTGTGGTCAGGGACTGATCTCTGGGGTACTCCAAACACTACCTCCTTCCAGTCTGAAATGTTGTCCTTTACCCACTGACGTGCTTTGTAAGCTTTTAACAGTGTAGAAAAGTCCATATCGGTGATCTGATTGGATACATCGCCATGACGTTAACAGCAGTGAAATGTCAATCACTGCCTCTCATTTTGGAAGGGATTCAGTCGACAATCGCAGATACACCAACAGCTTCGCACTGGGGAGCGGCCGTTCACCTGCTCCGTGTGTGCGAAGGGACTCATTCAGTTAACCCACCTTGTGATGCTCCGGTGAGTTCACAATAAATAGAGGCCACATTTCTGCCCGGAGTGAGCAAAGAGTTTTACTCAATCATCCCAGCTGCTGCAACACCAGCAACTTCACATCAGGGAGGAAGTTCAAATCAGCTCCGTGTTAAATGTTTAACCATCACGGTGACTGAAGGCAGCTGCAGGTACATGAGGGACTGTAACTGTCAGATTCTGCAGTTCTTGCGGCTGCTCATCGCACCCAGGACTGAATCCTGGTCACTGAGCATTGGAAGAGTCTGTTCTGCTGATGTTAGCCTTAAACTAGACTGGCGTTTAATATTGTGGATCTGTGAAACGTAAAACAGTTCTCTATCAAATCCCGTGTCTCAAGTACTTACTGTCTCTACCACACTCACAATGTCAAATAGAAAGGCCACTCGGCCCATCTGGTTCCTGCCAATGTTTCTGTTCCATATCAGTATATGAAAATCTACCCCAGCCGTTCCCCTCTCACCCTCCCTGAGATGACAGGTTGCAACTAGTCACCACTCCGTGGGATAGAAGATTTCTCTTGAATTTCATAGAATCATAGAAATCTACAATACATTACAGACGCTTTGGCCCACAAATGTTGTGCCGACCATGTAACTTACACTAGAAACTGCTTAGAATTACCCTACCGCATAGCCACCTATTTTCCTAAGCTCCATGTACCTATCTAAGAGTCTCTTAAAAGACCCTATTGTATCCGCCTCTACCACCGTCGCTGGCAGAGCATTCCACACACACACCACTCTTTGCTTAAAAAAAAACTTAGCAATGACATCTCCTCTGTACCTACTTCCAAGCAGCTTAAACCTATTTCCCCTCGTGTTACCTGTTTCAGCCCTGGGAGAAAGCCTCTGGCTATCCACAAGACCAACGCCTCTCATCATCTTATACATCTGCATGAATGAATTATACGAAGTGACAGTCACACATCCGTTGTGCACTGCGTGCCGATGATCAACCCAATCTTTTGGGCACAGCAGTGACAAGCTGATCTCTCTCTCTCTCTCTCTCTCTCTCTCTCTCTCTCTCTCTCTCTCTCTCTCTCTCTCTCTCTCTCTCTCTCTCTCTCTCTCTCTCTCTCTCTCTCTCTCTCTCTCTCTCTCTCCCTCTCTCTCTCAAACAGGCTGCCGCTGTTTGTGTCTGACGTCACTGTCGCGCCTCACTCAGGCACTTAAAGCGGCACTCACAGTAAGCGAAACTGCGGTCTTATAACACAATGCACCTCTAAAGTCTGACAGCAGACTAGCGAGTGAATCTTCGTTGGTGCAGAATCAGAAACCAAAGAGTTGCCAGATTGAGTCAGGCTTTGGGGCTCCAGAGAGAGATGGGGTCTTGAGTTTACGCGGAGGAGGAATCAGACCAGCAGGATATTGCTACAAAAGAAAGATCAGAAACATTTGGAAACTAGTTGACCGAGAAAAAAAGTGGTTAATTTCTGCAAAATACTGCTGGAAATCAACCGATCCGGCAGTAGATGTGGAGAGGAATAGACAAAGTTTAGACCGAGCCCGCTCCGCATGCCGAGTGTGTACCCCTCTGCTTATTTGCTGCCTGAACTGCAGAGTTCCTCCAGCATTTTGTATGTGTGCGTCCATGTATTTCCAGCAACTACAGAATCTCCTGTGTTTTACACCTGCATTTTACTTTGGCATTAGATACACTTTGATATTGAGTATATTGTTTATGGGAGCCGCTATCTGCGTTAAAACAGCTGCTGATTTTTCTATATACACGAAAAAAAAATGAAGTTTCGACATTGAACCGGTGGTTGCAAAAATGTTTAATGGCACCGTGATTTCCCATAAGGCGCTGCGTTAAAAATTTCTCCGGCGCTGAAGCACCGATAAAATGCGCAGGCGTCAACGCTGATGACATCTCCGAGTATCACGCATGCGCGCAGTACACTGAAGGCCTTGTAAATATCGGGAGCAGGTAAGAACGTTTCTCTGTATTTTTATCTTAAACACCGACTTCAGGACAATTCCTGTGAAATCCGGACACCGTAGTCCGCAATCCCGGGATAGTCCTGCTCTCGTCCCTCACTCTCAGCCCACGATCCGTAAGCGGGCTCCGGGGAGCTTCCGGCTGATGAGATAATCGGAACGGATGGATCTCTCAGACAGAGCTGAGCTCCAGCTATATAAGTTGAAGGATTAGGAACTCGGAGAAAGGGAACAAAATCTTTTACATCACCAGTTGAGAAAATTGCCTTTGTTCTACCTCCAATCACTAATAAGTGAAAATCTGCTGATGCTGGAATTCCAAGCAACACACACAAAATGCCGGAGGAACTCAGCATTAGTACTCTTTTCCACAGATACTGCCTGGCCTGCTGAGTTCCTCCAGCATTTTGTGTGTGTTGCTTGTTCTACCTCCTCTTGCTCTGGACTTTCCTACCGGTGAGAACATGTTTTGACCCATTCTCTCTGGGCATATAATGATATCAAACACCTTTGTCCTGGGCAACAAGCAGCTTTCAGATCACAAATGTGCCAGACTCCAGTGAGACAGACTACTGCCCTTCCCTTCATATACATTGGGATTTCATTCACTGAGTTCACCACCGTCAGTCATTGGGGGAGGGTTCAGAGGGAATATTTATGTAGAATACAGAAACTAGTGATGCCTGTGTGCATGTGGTGGTGCTAAAGTTGCTGGAGAATTTGCAAGTGGGAAGAAGTGGAGTGATATTTGGAAATCTGACTTTTTAAAGTGTAATTTAGCAAGCAAACCACATATGGACAATATGCAAAAGCTTTGGTGAGAAAATCCTTCATTACCCGTTCCAGGCCTGCTACATAGGTTGTGTGAGAGTGCAGATGAACTGGATTGAACCCAGAGGAGATCAAAGTTCCTATTGACAGTGATTTGCCAGCTGTGAAAATGAATACATCTCTATATAAAATTCACTGTGCACATCTTGTCACTGAGTAAAAAATGCACAGTATCTGCAGACTGATTATTACAAATTAGAAGGAATATTGGAGGGAAGGAGGGGTGACCTCCAGTGGCCCTGATGCCCTCACCTACAGCGTGTGCATCCAGCTGCAGCTTGTAACCCTGCACTTGAATGAGCTGGAACTTGAAATGGATGAATTCCAGATCATCCAGGAGTTGGAGGTGTTGATAGATATCACATGCAGAGAGGTGAATTACACCCAAGGTGCAGGGCACAGGAAACTGGGTGAGAGTCAGGAAGGGGAATGAGGTTAAATAGGCATCACAGAGTACTCTCGTGGCCATCCCCAACAACAACAGCTGGACCACTTTAGAAGCTGTTGGGGAGGGAGGGATTACCTGGCAGAGGAAAGTCAAAAGACTGATAGGGGATTTGTTAGTTAGAGGAGCAGAACAAGAGGGGACGAATATCCTAGTGGTAAGGCTTGCTAGCGGTAGTGAACAGGGGAGGGGGTGATGTGGTTAAAATAAGTTGCAGGGGGAATGGGAGCCAGAATGACAGAACAGATCGTGGAGATGGTGAATTGAATTGAATTGACTTTATTATATACATCCTTCATATAGATGAGGAGTAGAAATATTTACATTACGTTACCATCTAAATGTGCAATGTGTAATTTAAATTGTTTTATAATAATTAGTTTGTATATAGGACAATCAAGGAAGCAGAGAAATCAATTATTCAGTCTGATGGCCTGGTGGAAGATGATGTCCCGCAGCCTGTTGGTCCTTCTGCTGTGGTACTGTGTCCTGGATGGTAGCAGCAGGAACAGTTTGTGGTTGTGGTGAATTTGGTTCCCGATAACCTTTGTTCCCCTTTTATACAAATCCATATGCCTACCATCCAGGCTCCCATCCAAACATCTATTAAATGGTGAAACTGAGCTCATATTCACCACTTGTGTTGGCATCTGATTCCACACTCTCACGGTCATTTCAGTAAAGACCTTTTCCAAATGTTTGCGTTAAATTTTCACATTCCCCACTTACCCATGACCTCTGGTTATTATCCCACCCAACCTCAGTGGAAAAAGCTGCTTGCATTTACCCTATCTATGCCCTCATAATCTTGTATACTTATAACAATTTCCCAAAGCAATGTATAATTTCCTTGTTTATGTTTAGAGCCTTTTTTAGGTGTATAAGATGATGAGGGACATTGATCGTCTTCATAGCCAGAGGTTTGTTTTCCCAGGGCTGAAATGTCTAACACGAGGGAGCAGAGTTTTAAGTGCAAGGAAATAGATACCAAGGGGATGTCAGGGGTAAGTTTTTTACACAAAGAGTGGTGGGTGTGTGGAATGCACTGCCGGCTATTTGACTGAGAGTGTTTCAGTTACTGTGGGGCCAGGAACCCATGCAGCTCAGTGGGAACAGGGATAATACCAATGTCTCTCCAAACTGAACCAGGTCACAGATTGGAGATGGCAGAAATGCTCCTCTCTTATAGAGATAGGAAGAACATCAGAGAGTTTGATGGTCATTCCAGATACCAGCACTGTGCCCAGTTAGATGATGATTTCTCTCTCCAACATGTGTTGAACTTCACTGTAACTGTGTGATGCCAGTTCACAGCTTGACAACTCCTGTGATCTCATCTGAAATGTTGTCCTTCACCCACTGATGCATTTTGTTAATCTTTTTACAGGTTACAAATGACAAGAAATTTCTCTACGGGAATCTAAAACACACCATACCAGTTTTGCTGTCTCTGTGCAGATATTTAAGAAGTGGAGCAAGGGATTCACTCGATCATCCTTCCTGCTCAGGCTGTGGGGAGGGTTTCACTCTAACATCTGACCAACTGGCATGCCTGTCATTTTAAACAGGCAATTCCCATTCATCTGCTCAGACGGTGTGAATGGATTCAGTCGGATATTTCAACTAAAGGGACATCAACAAGTTCACACTGGGACAAGGCCATGCACTTGTTCTCTGTGTGAGAAGGGATTCAGTAGGTCTTCCCTCCTGTGGACAAACCAGTCAGTTCACACTGGGCAGAGGCCTTTCACCGGCTCAGATTGTGTGAAGGGATTCACTAATTCATCCACCCTAATGGCTCACCAACGAATTCACACTGGGGTGCGGCCGTTCACCTGCTCAGACTGTGGGAAGGGATTCACTAAGTCATCCACCCTAATGGCTCACCAACGAGTTCACACTGGGGAGAGGCCGTTCACCTGCTCGGACTGTGGGAAGGGATTCACTAAGTCATGCACCCTAATGGCTCACCAACGAGTTCACACTGGGGAGAGGCCGTTCACCTGCTCGGACTGTGGGAAGGGATTCAGCTGCTCATCAAAACTGAAGGTACATCAGAGAGTACACACTGGGGAGCGGCCTTTCACCTGTTCAGACTGTGGGAAGGGATTCACTCAGTCATCTGAACTGAAGGTACATCAGAGAGTTCACACTGGGGAGCGGCCGTTCACCTGCTCAGACTGTGGGAAGGGATTCACTCAGTCATCTAAACTGAAGGTACATCTGCAAGTTCACACTGGGGAGAGGCCATTCACCTGCTCAGACTGTGGGAAGAGATTCACTCAGTCAGCCCACCTACGAGCACACAGGTCAGTTCACACTGGGGAGAGGCTGTTTACCTGTTCATACTGTGGGAAGGGATTCATTTTGTCGACTCAGCTGCTGAGACACCAGTTAGCTCACACTGGGGAGAAGCCATACACCTGCTCAGCATGTGGGAAGGGATTCACTCGGTCATCCGCCCTAATGGCTCACCAGCGGGTTCACACCGGGGAGCGGCCGTTCAACTGCTTGGACTGTGGGAAGAGATTCACTCAGTCATCTCACCTACAAGCACACAGGTCAGTTCACACGGGGGAGAGGCCATTTATCTGCTCGTACTGTGGGGAGGGATTCACTTTGTCATCTCAGCTACTGAGACACCAGTCAGTGCACACTGGGGAGTGGCCGTTCACCTGTTCAGACTGTGGGAAGGGATTCACTCAGTCATCTCAACTGAAGGTACATCAGAGAGTTCACACTGGGGAGCGGCCGTTCACCTGCTCGGACTGTGGGAAGGGATTCACTTGCTCATCTAAACTTAAGGTACATCAGCGAGTTCACACTGGAGAGAGGCCGTTCACCTGCTCAGACTGTGGGAAGGGATTCACTCGCTCATCTGAACTGAAGCTACATCAGCGAGTTCACACTGGAGAGAGGCCGTTCACCTGCTCAGACTGTGGGAAGCGATTCACTCGGTCATCTCATCTGAAGGTACACCAGCGAGTTCACACTGGGGAGAGGCCGTTCACATGCTTAGACTGTGGGAAGGGATTCTCTTGCTCATCCGAATTGAAGGTACACCAACGAGTTCACACTGGAGAGAGGTCGTTCATCTGCTCCGAATGTGGGAAGGGATTCAGTCTGTCATCTCACCTACTGAGACACCAGCGAGTTCACACTGGGGAGAAGCCGTTTACCTGCTCAGACAGTGGGAAGTATTCACTTCCTCATCTGAACTGAAGGTACATCAGCGAGTTCACACTGGAGAGAGGCTGTTCAGTTGCTCAGACTGTGGGAAGGGATTTACTCAGTCATCCCACCTACAAGCACACAGGTCAGTTCACTCTGGGGAGAAGCCATTCACCTGCTCAAGCCTGAATTATACCTCTGAGTAGGCACTATGACGTAGCATACGCAGTAGCCCATGCATGTCATCTACACGGTTGTGATCATTTCTACTTGTGCGTTCGTGTGTCTACGTCGCTCTGTCAAAACGCTAGTTGGTGTTGGGGTTCTATTCCACTGTATTGAATTGACCCATGAGGAGTTGGGAACGATGGCGACTGCTGAGTTCATCTTGTTGGAGTTGGAGCAAATAGCTTTTGAACAAGAGTTACTTTTATTGAAATTACTGCAGCGCAGAAAAGAGAGAAGTTTTTCCATTTCTTTGTGCATTACGCAACAACCAAATCGATGTTTGTAGAAATTTCTTTCCACAAATTTGATGCCATTTTCAAGTCTTTATTGTTGGCCGACGAAGGGTCGTGCAAATGTACATATTTTCTGACTTCCTCACTTACCCTCTCCTCAATTTGTTCCACTTTCCAACTTCGAAGCAACAGGAAATGTGTAGGAGGAAACTGGCTGCTGCCAAGTAGACCAATCACAGTTCTTGCGGTCTGTGTCGCCACGACACATAGGTACATTTTTGGGAATGTGTGCGTTAGGCTACATTAGGCAAAAGACTCTCTTGGAGGCACTACATGGTGTCGCTTTCTGGCTTTGCTCCGTTCATTTTAAATTTACTTACCACCCCATTAATATCTTTATCAAAGTGTTTATAACACTTTTATATGTTTGAATTTGAATTTTAATCGACTGAAATGGCTTACAGAGAAAGAAAGGCATTAGCCGAAGGCAAGGGAACCGGCAGTGGAAATGGAAAGAAAGAAGATGTCTTTGAACAGCCTAAAATTTTCAACTTACTTTACCGGCTATCTCGAATCTTTTGGATGAAAAACTTGCTAAAAGGTTTACTACCTTGGAAGTATGGTTAAAGGAGAGCGAAGGTGGTTTGGCAACACTTGAAAAGAAGAACGAAAAACAGCAGCGACAAATTTCAGCACTTATTAAAGCTGAAAAACAGATAGATCACAAATTGAATTCTTTGGAAAAGAAATGAACTTTGACCACTCATACATTGGAGCAGAATAAAGTCAAGATTATTGATTTGGAGAGTCGAAGCCACAGACTGAGTTTGCGGATAATAGACTCAGTGAGGACGTTGAGAGCCGGGATCTTACTCAGTTTTTTCTCAATTCTCAATGGAGGTCTTTGGCTCGAAGGATTTTTCTTCTCTTCCTGCGCTCGACCGCGCACATCGGGCGCTGAAACCAAAACGATCAAAAGGGTTAAAACCGCGTCATGTAATTCTTCGATGTCACAATCTGAATACTAAGGAGCAATTCATTCGGATTGCTCGTCAGAAAGCAGTTACTGAGCATCAGAATCTTAAGTTTCGGGGAGTCTCAAGATGGCGCTCATGGAGTAAACCGCTTCTAGGCTTTGCTCCAAACCTTTTACGTCTTTTTAACCTACAAACACCCCTTAAAGGATCTTCTTATACTTATTCTAAAGGGGTCTAAACATGCAGAATTTTTCTTTTTAACTATTTGAATTATTCTCAACTTGCTGAAATGTCTAGAGCAAAAGAATCGAAACAGACGAAAGAACCGATAACTTTAGAAACAATTGTGAAGCTTATAGAAGGATCTTAAGTTTCATTTTGTTGAAGATTTTTGACCTGAGGTTATGCAAGAAAGATTGCATTTTAAAATGGTGATGTCAGAGTTATATCAGAGGAATCTTTGTCCAGCTTTGTTACATCCTTTTCACCTAAGGTTTGCTCTGCCCAATGAATCATTCAAATGGTTTAAATCCGTGGATGAAGCAAAACAATTTCTCGAAGATCTAAGCTTGAATGCGGATGTCTAATGTTTTGATGATCAACATTTAAGCTTGGATGTCTATGAAATTTACCGTTTCTTTATGTCTGTGTGTATCTGGTTTATTAGTTAACAACCAGCTTATAGATTTGGAACTTTGGAACTTTGCCCTTGGGTTGATTACAGTCGTACTGTGTTTTGACGTTCGGATGTTTATGATGTTTCCATATTAAAGTTTCTTTCTTTTTCCTTCATTGTTTTACTTTTTTTATTTTTAATTGTTTGCTTTTGAAAATCATTAAGACTTTGATTTGCTGATTATTTCCTTTTTCTTGAAATATTATTAAGATTGTATTTTGTGTCATTCTTTAAGACCTTTTATTTTAAAATGGTCTGCCATTGGCTGTTTTTCTCTAACATCTGCTTGACATTCCTCTCATAATATTTTGACTATGGGTGGTTGTTTTTTTTATTTTTTTTTTAATTTGGAGATTTGCCCTCAAGGGAGATGGGGGTAGGGTGGTTCTTAGATAGTTGTCTGACTGTCTATTGGCCAGGTTTTCGGTCTTTGAGTGGGGGGGGGGGCGGTAAGGCTATTTTTAGTCTAGTATTTTTCTTTTGGGCTGAATTGACACTACAAACGTGTCTGTATTGTCGTAACTTCCGTTTCCTCTTTAAACTATTTTCCCTCTTCCTGATTCGTGAGTTTCCTATGCAATATGGTTAACCCTTTACATACTACATGGTTTATTTATGGAAAATGGATATTATTAATTGATTTTGTCATTATTAATTTTGTTTCATGTAATACGAACGGTTTGAATCATCCAATTAAATGGAAGAAGATTTTTAGAGTTTTTCATAGACTGAATGCTCAGATTATTTTTGCGCAGGAGACTCATGTGAGTAAGGAGGATAATCAGTGCTTCTTTAGGTTTTGGAAAGACCAGCAGTTTCACTCTAACTCATCGACTAAGGTGAAAGGTGTCTCTTTTTTTTATAGACTCCTAGATTTAATTTGTTCACTATGATATAATTTCAGACCAATTTGATAGACTTCTATAAACACCGGTTAACTTTATGGCAATAAATTAGTTTTGGTTAATATTTATGCACTAAATACTGACTATCCTGAATTCTTTAAGCACTTTTTTGCATTTCTTCCCAATTTAAATGAATATATGGTAATAATGGGTGGAGATTTTAATTGTTGTCTGAAACGTATGATGGATAAGGCTGTGCCTAATCAGGTACTTACAAACAAATCTGCTATTTTTATTAATTCCTTCTTAGTTGACTCTGGAATTTTAGAAATTGGGAGGTTTTTACATCCTAATGAAAAACAGTTCTCTTTTTTCTCATGTATATCATAATTACTCTAGAATCCTTTACATCTTTATTGATTTTCGATTAGTTTCATTTGTCACTGCCTATGAATATGATACAATTGCCATTTCCGATCATGCACCTTTGAAATTATCAGTTAAGTTAACTGATGTAACCTTTGGTACCAAACAATAGCGGTTCAACTCTATTTTACTTCAGAGCTTAAATTTTATTAATTTCATTAAAGGACAGATTACCTTTTTCTTTTCAACTACCTCAACGGGAGAAATTTTTCAGTGGGATATCACGCGATGCCTTTAAAACATATATCCGAGGGTAAATTATTTCACACTCTGCTGGATTGAAAAAAACAAATTAATAATGAAATACGTACATTGGTTGATAAGATTAAAGAAATTGATAGAAAATATTCTATTACTCCCAATTTGGAGCTTTATAAAGAGAGAGTTGAACTTCAGATGCAACATGATTTGTTATTAACATCCCCGATTGAAAATCAGTTACTTAAAACTAAGAGTCATTTTATATATTTGGTGATAAATTGGGTAAATTATTGGCTAACCAATTAAAAACTGCTTTGGCGAAACTTCAGATTAATAGGGTTCTTAAACAGGATGGCACTTTGACGGTTGACCATGATGAAATTAACAATTTTTTTTCAAGAATTTTATACCAATTTATACCAATCAGAATTTCCTGATGATTCTACCATAATGCATGATTTTTTAAGGAAATTAAATATTCTGAAATTATCAGTTGATGAACATTTAGTATTAGACACACCCATTACTGAAGAGGAAATAAAGAATGCAATTTATTCAATGAATTCTGGTAAAGCACCTGGTCTGGATGAGTATACAGCTGAATTTTTAAAATCTTTTTCCGATTTACTTTCTCGCTGGTTAGGTAAAATTTTTATAGATGCTTTATTTGTACGTAAGTTACCAGAAACAATTTATGAAGCATCTATTTATTTAATTCCTAAAAGTGGTGAAGATCTCACTGAATGTGCATCAGACAGACCTATATCTTTGTGAATGTTGAATCTAAAATCCTTTCTCAAATATTAGCAATTAGATTGGTGAAGATATTGCCACAAATTGTCTCCAAGCATCAGATAGGATTTATTAAAAATCATTATACACATTTTAATGTTTGGAGGTTAATGAGCATTGTATACACTACTTTATCTAAGACACCAGAGTGTGTTATCTCGGTCGATGCCGAGAAGGCGTTTGATACATTTGAATGGGAATATTTTTTTTAAAATACTTGAGAAATTTAATTTTAGCCCAAAATTTATATCTTGGATACAATTGATATAACATATACCTTTGGCTTCTGTTTCACTAATGATCAGATATCCCCTTTCTTTAGGCTTTTCCAAGGTACTAGACAAGGCTGCCCTTTGAGCCCCTTACTAACAGATATTGGCCTGGAGCCCTTTGCAATTGCTATTCGTGATTCACCCAATATATTTGCTGTTACTCATGGGAATGGGACGCGTAAAGTATCACTATATGCAGATGACCTGTCGCTATATATTTCTAATCCAGAAAAATCCATTCCTGCAATAATAACACAACTTGCTCAGTTTAGTAGTTTTTCTGCTTATAAACTGAATCTTAATAAAAGTGTGCTTTATCCATTAAATATGCAAGTCTCAATGTATAGACAGTCATCATTTAGATTGGTTGCTGATTATTTTATTTATTTGGGTGTTAAAATTACTAAGAAGCACAACTATGTATTTAAAGTTAATGTTTACCCTTAATTGATCATGTTAAACAATTGTTTACTAAATGGTTCCCATTGTCCTTATCCTTGATTGGTTACATTAATGCTATTAAGATGATTATTTTACCTAAATTTCTGTATCTATTTTATGCAGTATCAGTTTTTATCCCTAAATCTTTCTTTTTGATATTATTGATTCTAAAATTTATTCATATATACGGCAGAATAGAAATTCCTGCTTAAGGAAGAAATATTTACAGAAGTCAAAAAAGGAAGGCGGAACCTAGATTTTACTATCGGGCAATTAATATTCGATATTTAACGTTTTGGACACAAGAGTTGGATGAAACTCAGTGTCCAGGATGGATGAACCTCGAGTGTGAGTCTGTACAGGAGTTTTCATTGGCTTCTAATTTAGGGGCTTTTCTCCCCTTTGCACTTACTAAATTGAATAAACAAATGGTAAATCCAATAATTAAACGTACAATAGGAATATGGTTTCAATTTTGTAAATTTTCTGGACTGAATAAATATATACTGTCAAGTTCTATTAAATCTTTTTTTTCTTTCAACCATTTAAATTGATCAAGCTTTTCTTTTATGGAAAACAAAGGGAAAATTATGTTTTCGTGACTTATTTATGGATGATTGTTTTATGTCTTTTGAACAGTTTTCTAATAAATATAATTTGCCTGGATCACACTTTTTCAGATATTTACAGATTAGAAACTTTTTGAATGTTATTTTACCTTCTGTTCCGATATCGCATCAAAATGAAGTTACGGGAAAAAAAGTTCAAATCCATATCAGAAGAGTTTATTATCATTTATTTATGATTTAATTATGAAAATACGCTTAGATAATTCTGATAAAATTAAGAATGGGTGGGAAAGAGAACTTCGGATACCTTTACCTATACAGAAATGCGAGAAAATTCTTCAATTAGAAAATACCTCTTCAGTGTGTGTCAGAGATGCCCTCATACAATTTAAGGTGGTTCATAGAGCTCATATGACCACGGGTAAGTTAGCTCATTTTTACTGCCATATAAATCCTGTCTGTGATAGATGTAATTCCGAGGTAGCTTCATTGAAACGTCTTTTCTGGTCTAGTCCTCTTCTAAAAATAATATTGGAAAGATATATTTGATATTATCTCAGTAGTTCTGCGTATTGATTTACAACTACATCCTATTACTGCAATATTTGGACTACCAGTGATAGACTCTAGTCAACTATCCTCATCAGCTTGTCGTCTAATTGCATTTGTTACATTAATAGCCAGAAGACCCATTTTACTTGAAAGATTCCAATCCCCCTGCTACATTGTAAAGGGTTTCCCAAGCCTTAGCATGTCTAAACTTGGGAAAAAATACGAGTGGTACTGTGGATCCTTCGGTTAAATTTGAAGAGACTCGGAGACCATTTATTCAATATATTCATATGATGTAAGTTGACCCTTTGAATCTTGTGTAATAAGGTTTTGTTCATTTATAGAGGAGCGGAGTTAATGACAAATAATAATTGCAGCCATTGTGATATGACAGCCCAATCTTTGTCTATTTGTTTTTATTTAGTTTAGTGTTTCTTTTTCTAGTTTAGGGTGTTTTCCCCTTATAGAATATCTTTCTCATGGTTAGTTGCTATGAGATTGGGAGGGTAAACTATATTTGTCATTTGGAATTGGTGTTTTTACATGTTAACCGTTATTAATGTAATCCCGATCTCTTTATATCATTACTATTATTGCTCTGCTTATTAAATTTGAAACTTAATAAAAAGATTGAAAAAGAAAAGGAAATTGGCTGCTACCAGGTGGGCCAATCACAGTTCTTGTCGTCTGCGTCGCTGCGACGCGTAGTTACATTTTTAGGAATGTGCGCGTTAGGCTACGGCATACGGTACAGCCTAGGGTGCAGCGTCGGGTACGCGGCTACGTAGAGCCTACGGCGTAGCCTGGACGGAGAAGAATAATTCAGGCTTCAGTGTGTGGGAAGGGATTCACTTGGTCATCTCAACTACTGAGACACCAGCGAGTTCACACTGGGTAGAGACTGATCACCTGCGCAGACTTTAGGAGAGATTTTCACAGCCAAATCAACCAAAAGTGCATCATTGAGTTCACACTGTGGAGAGGTTGTTCATCTGCTGTGAATGAGGGAAGCGATCCACTCAGTCATCTAACCTTACGTAACTTTCACTTCAGCTGGCAGTTTAATATACGGGCTGATAGCTCCCAGCCAACCCGACCAAACTTCAGAAATCTCATTTGGGTGGATGCTGTGTGATGTGTCCCATGTTACAGATCAGTATATTACAAACGATACACAATATGCAATTAAACGATTCAGCTCTATAATTCTGACTTTGACTATAGGGTTAGTAAAGAAAATGAAAAAAAATAAAAAAGAGCCGCTCTCTCCATTCATGTCTTCTCATGTCTCGCCAGCAAAAAACCGTGAAAATCTCTCTTCCAGACTCACAAAGAAGAATATTTCTGTCATTGCACAGCCCCACACTGGAGAACCCTATTTCCTCTAGTCGTGACCTAAACATTGCTGCTACAGAGAAACCATTACCTCAGCAGCGAAACATTACAGAGAGGCCGTTACTTTAGCAGTGAAACCTTACAGCGTGTTACACTTACCACAAACTACCTGGTTCACACTGGGGAGAAAGTTTCAATGAGCTGCATGCTGGATATTTGTCCATCACCGTTGCTGAATGCAATTTCGAGAGTGACTGTCGGTGCTGAACTCTGCAATTATTGGTGCTGCTCACCACACCCAGTTCTGCACCCTGGTCACTGGGCATGAGAGGGGTTTCTTCTGCTGCATATTCACCTGTAATGGGCCAAGATCTGTGACAAATAAATCAGTTCTATATTAAACGCTGTCTCCGGTACTTAGTGAATTTATAACACAACTAGTGTACAGCAGAGAGTCAACTCAGGCCGGCTGGACCTGATTCTGTTCCACAGCAGATCTTTCAAATCCTCCCCTGTTGTTCACCTCTCACTGTCCCTGTGAATGAGTTCCAAATAGTCACCACTCTGTGGGCGATGAGGTTTCCCTTGAATTCTCTGCAGAGCGAAGAAGTCGAGCTGACTGTAGTTCTGTCTGAGATGTTCTTCGCCCCTCAAATCTCTATGCATCACAAAGAGGAAGTAGGGTTCTAAAGCTAAGGTGACAAAACAGTGGCTGATAAGAGAAACCAAAGAAAACATAAAAACCAAGGAGAGGGCATAGAGCAAAAATCACTAGTACGTAGGAGGATTGGGAAGATTTTAAAAACCAACAGAATGCAACTAAAATAATTAAGAAGGAAAAGATGGAACACTTAAGTGAGCTAGCCGGTAATATTAAAGAGGATACCAAATGTTTCTTCAGGTAATTATAGTGTAAAAGAAAGGCGGAAACGGATATCGAAACACTGAAAAATGATGCTGGAGAGGTAGTAATGGGTTGGGGGTGTAAGGTGATGGCAGATGAACTGAATGAGTATTGTACATCATTCTTATCTCTCGAAGACCCCGGCAGGAATACGGAAGTACCAGATGTCAGTGGACTGAATGTGTGAAGTTACATTACTCGCTAGAAGGTTCTTGGGAAACAGAGATGGTCTGAAGGTAAATAGGTTCCCTGTACCAGATGGTGTACACCCCAGAGATCTGAAAGAGGTGGCTGAAGAGATGTGGAGGCATTAGCAATGATTTTTCGAGAATCGTTAAGGAAATAAAATCCCAAGTTTTTTTTTCCTTCACTACTCCCCCTCTCGCGGTTTCACCTATCACCGACCACTTCTTCTACCCTTTTCACCCCCACACTTCTTCCTCTGACGTCTCATCTTTTTTTCCCCTAGTCCTGACGAAGGGTCTCGGCCCGAAACGTCGAGTGTTTACTATTTCCCATATATGCTGCCTAGCCTCCTAGGTTCCTCCAGCATTTTGTATTTGTGTTGCTTGGATTCCCAGCATCCACAGAACATTGCAGTTGATACAGATAAGAGACAGATAGTTTAGAGCAAAGCTGGAGTCTGCAAAAGGTCTTCGATAGGTTTGGAGAATGGACAACGAAGTCGTGGATGAAATGTACGGAAATGTGCAGTGTATGCAAATGTACGGTCATGTACAATTGTGGAAGGAATAAGGGCGTAGAGAAAAAATAAATAAATGGAAGAAAATTCAAAAACCAGAGGTGCATAAGTACTTGGGAATCCTTGAGCAGGAGTCCCTAAAGGTTTGCTTGCAGATTGTGTTGATGAAGGATGACAACTGTAATGTTAGCATATAAGAACAAGGATGTGACACTGTATCTTTAAAACGCATTGGTCAGATCGCTCTTCGTGTATTGTGAACAGTTTACAACCTGCAAAAACAGATGTGCTCATACTGGAGCGGGTCCGGAGAACGTTTACGGGAATGATTCCAGCAACGAAAGGGCTAATGAATGAGAAGCGTTAGATAGCTTTGACCCTGTACTCGCTGGTATAGAAGAAAGAGAGGGGATCTCATTGAAACCTGTTAAATATTGAAAGGCCTCAACAGCATGGCTCTGAAGAAGATGCACACTATACTGTGTGAGTCTGGGACCACAGGTCACAACCTCAATGTACCGGACATCCACTGAGAGCAGAGATGAGGAGGATTTTCTTTAATCAGGGAGTGGTAAATCTTTAGAATTTATTGCCACGGACGGAGTAGAGGCCAAGTCATTGAGTGTATTTTAAATGGATGTTGAAAGATTATGGGGAGAAGGCAGGAGAATGGGGTTGAGAGATAATCAATTGGACAGGAACGAATGGCGGAGGAGACTCGATTGACTGACCAGCCCCTGTCTGATATCTCATGGCTCATGGTCTGAAGAGGCCGGTGAGGTTGCATTAGGGTTAGGGTATTGTTAGGGTATCCACGCCTGGATTATTGTATTCAGTTATAGGAAAGAGGACGCTAAGCTAGAATAAGTGCAAAAAAGATTTACGAGAATGCTGCCGATACTCGAGGCACTGAGTTCTGGAGAGAGGTCGGGCAGGTTCGGACTTCACACCTTGAAGTGTAGGAGATTAAGCTGACCTTATGCAGGTTTTCCAAACTATGAGTGTACAGAAATGGGGAATGTGCGCAGTTGAGTGATCTCGGCCTTTTCTCCTTGGAGCGACTGAGGATGAGAGTTGACCTGATAGGCGTGTATAAGATGATGAGAGGCATTGATCGTGTGGATAGTCAGAGGCTTTTTCCCAGGGCTGAAATGGTTGCCACAAGAGGACACAGGTTTAAGTTGCTGGGGAGTAGGTACAAAGGAGATGTCAAGGGTAAGTTTTTTACACAGAGAGTGGTGAGTGCGTGGAATGGGCTGCCGGCAACGATGGTGGAGGCGGCTACAATAGGGTCTTTTAAGAAACTACTGGATAGGTACATGGAGCTTAGAAAAATAGAGGGCTATGGGTAAGCCCAGTAATTTCTAAGGTCGGGACATGTTCCTCACAACTTTGTGGGCTGAAGGACCTGTATTGTGCTGTACGTTTTCTATGTTTACTTTTCTTTTACCCCATTTTTGTGGAATCAACAACCAGACGGCACCGGTTTAAGGTGAGAGAGAATTGATTTAATAGTGATCCGGGGGACAATTATTAATCCACTCTCACTTCCGGTTCATTGTTTAACTAATACGATGAGTGCACTGTCAGGTTGGAGGAGCAACAACTCATATTACATCCGGGTAGTTTACAACCTGATGGCATGAACATCGATATCTTTAACTTCTACCTCTACCTTTTTTTTCATCAACCCACAGGCCCGTCTCCTCCATTCTGTCTCCACACTTCTCTCTTCCCCACTGCGGATCGTCTCCCTCTGGTTCCTCTTTTACTTCCTTTTGTCCCATGGCCCGCTCTCTTATCGTATCAGATTCCTTCTTTTCAGTCCTTTGCATTTTCCACCTTCATCTCACTTCGTCTCACTTCATCTCCCACCTCCCCCACCCACTCACCTTCACTCTTATCTGGCTTCACCTATCACCTACCAGCTTGGACTCTTTCCAGTCCCCACACCATCTTATTCCGGCTTCTCCCCACTTCCAGTCCTGATGAAGGGTCTCGGCAGGAAATCTCTGTTTTGCTTTATCCCCTCTATAGAAGCTACCTGACCTCCTGACTTCCTCCAACATTTTGTGTCTGTTACTCTGCATCTCCAAAATCTGCAGAATCTCATCGGGACAGAGTGCAGAATGCAGAGACTACATCGGGTCTCACTAATGTCGAGGAGGCCACACCTGGAAAACTGAAAACAGTAGATGACCCCAACAAGCACGATGTTGAAAAGTTGCCTTATATGGAAGGACTGTTTAGGACCCTGACTAGTGGTGAGGAGAGTGGTTTTGGGGCATCTCTGGCACTTCATCCACTTGCAGTTGGCTTCCAGCCCCTACACCCCTTCTTATCGCTGTAAACCTCTCCCTTTTGTGGACAACACTGCCACTTGATGGTGATTTACCACAATAACAGGACCCCCTGATTTGTGGACTCCATTGTCACCAGGTGGCGCTCTGTCGCAATAACGCTGAGAGACAGAAATGTGACGCTGCAGCCTGCTGAAATGTTTCTTCAAGATTCAGGGTTGTTTAATTCCATTTCCAGCAGACACGTGTAAATGAGGTCGAAATAATTATTACTCCGGCTCCAATGCAACACAGAAACACAACAGTAACAACATATATCCACAGCTTATATACTGTGCACGGATTGATTGTATGTTCATAAAGTGACGCACGGCATAGGATGCCTGCATATAAGATGACAGACAGGAAATGATAAAGTAGAGGTGTTTGGTGTTGTGGAAGTATGGGTTAGTGGGCAGAGATATTTATCGGCCTTACTGCTTGGGAAAAGGAGCTGCCCCAGAGGCTGGTAGTCCTGGTGAGGACGCTGCGTATCTACCCCCGATGGGAGTGAGACAAATAGTCCATGAGTGTGATGGGTGAAGGTAGATTGTGAATATTAGGTTGGTGCTTGATCTCAAGAGAGGGAATTTGGAAAATACCAATGAGATGCCTTTTAGATCATCTTGGAATTGTGTAGCTGGCTGGTGGCGTAGTGGCATCAGTGGCGGGAGGTCCTGAGTTTGAATCCAGCCGGCACCCATCTGTGCTGGGTTAAGAGCTGGTGATCTCTTAAAAAAAAATCTCACCCGGCAGAAGGCAAATACAACAATGGCAAGCCATTGCTGTAACTAGCCTCGCACACGATTTCCCAATACGTCAGAGGAAATCGCCTGCTAAGTTGAAAATTCCGGATGTGACCTACCTTCCCTTTGCAATTGTGCCCACTAGGGAAAAGTTAATTCTGGAATGAACCAAATTTGATTGGGGAGCTTTTGGTAAAGGGAGCATGTGAATACAGTGATAATAACATGACTGAATTCACCCTTCACTTTGAGAGAGGAAAGGTAAAACAAGCTGCATCATTATTAGTGGAGTGAGGGGAACTACGGAGGCACTGGAGAAGAGCTTACCAAAGTTGATTGGAAGGGGACACTGGCAGGGATGATGGCAGAATAGCAATGGCTGGAGTTGCTCCACTTGACAGCCTCAGGGTTGAAGAGAAACACATCATATTCCACCTGCGTAGCTCCAACCTGAAGGCATGAATATCGATTTCTCCTTCCAGTAAAAAAAAATCACAGCCCATCGCCTTTCCTTCTACTTACTCCCGAGTAACGTAACTTTACACATTCTGACCACTGACATTTGGGACTTTCATATTCCTGCCAGTGCCTTCCACAGATAAGAGTGAGTACAATACTTATTCAGTTCATCAGCCATCACCTTTCACCCTCACCCCATTATTCCCTCTCCAGCATCATTCTCCAGTGGTTTGGTATCCATTTCTGTCTCTCTTTTACACAATATGTACCTGAAATTAAAAATGGTATCCTCTTTAATATTACTGGCTAGCTTATCTATTCCTTCTTAATGGTTTTGGTTGCATTCTGTTCATTTTTAAAACTTCCCAATTCTCTAACTGCCTAGTAATTTTTGTTCTGTGCCCTCTTTGGTCTTTATGTTGTCTTTGGTTTCTCTTAGCAGCTACGGTTTTGTCACCTTACCTTTAGAATATTACTTCCTCTTTGTGATGTGTATATCCCGTCACTTCCAGATTGCTTCCAGAAATTCCAGCCATTGCTGCTCTGTTTTCATCCCTGCCCGTGTTCTTTCCAAATCAATTTTGACCAATTTTTCTCTCAGGCCTCTCTAATTCTATTTTTATTCATATCTGACTTTAGTTTCTCCTTCTCTAATGTCGGGGTGAATTTGATCATATTAAGATCACTTGTCCCGAAGGATTCCTTGAACTCAAGTGACCTAATTAATTCCCGTTCATTACAACACCGAATCCAGAATAGCTGATCCCCAAGTGGGCTCAACCACGAGCTGCTCTAAAAAAGCATCTTGTAGACATTCTAGGAATTCCTCCTGTTCAGACCAACACCATCCTGATTTTCCTAATCACCTGCATGACAATCCCCCATGATTATTGTAACATTGCCCTTTTGGCAGGCATTTTCTATCTCTCATTGTAATTTGTGGACCACATACTTACTACTGTTTTGGGGTCACTATACAATTCCCATCAAGGATTTTTTTTTGTACATTTGCTGTTCCTTAATTCTACCCACAGATTCTACACTGCCCAACCCTATGCCACCTGTTATCTAATGATGTTATTTAATATTTTACCAACAGAGCCACACAACCTCACGCCCGGCCTGTTATTTCACTAAACATATAAATATCTGGGAAACAGGAAGACCTGCAGATGCTAGAAATCGAGAGAAATTCACACAAAGTGCTGGAGAAGCTCAGCAGGTCAGGCAGCATCTATGGATGGGAATCAATATTTCCGGCCATGACCCTTCACCGGGACTCGTGATAACCACGTATCTGAAAAATCTGCAGAGTCTGAAACCGAAGATTTGCCAGCCTGAGTCAGGGGCTCCAGAGAGAGATGGGGTCCAGAGGAGGAGGACGAATAAGACCAGCAGGATGTGGTCAACAGTGAAAGATTAGAAGCATTTAGAAACTGGTTGATCGAAAAAAAAGGTGATCGAAAACCAAAGAGTTGCCAGCCTGAGTCGGGGCTTTGGGGCTCCAGAGAGAGATGGGGTCTAGAGTTTACAAGGAGGAGGAATCAGACCAGCAGGATATGGCTACAAAAGAAAGATCAGAAACATTTGGAAACTGGTTGATCGAAAAAAAGGTGGTTAATTTCTGCAAAATTCTAGTGGACATCAACAGATGAGGCAGAAATTTTGGAGATGAATAAATAGAAAACGTTTAGACAGAGCCCCTTCAGCATGCCTAGACTGTGTACTCCGCTGCTTAGTTGCTCTCTGAACTACAGAGTTCCTCCAGCGTTTTGTGTGTGTGTGTCTCTGTATTTCCAGCAACTGCAGAATCTCCTGTGTTTTATATCTGCATTTTACTTTGGCATTAGATACACGTTGATATTGAGTATATTGCTTATGGGAGCCGCTTTCTGCGTTAAAGCAGCTGCAGATTTTTCTATACACACGATTAAAAAAATGAGGTATGGACATTGAACCGGTGCTTGCAGAAATGTTTAATGGCACCGTGATTACCCATAGGGCGATGCGTTAAGAATTTCGCCGGCGCTGAAGCGCCAATGAAATGCGCAGGCGTCAGGCTGAGGACGTCCCTGAGTTTCACGCATGCGCGCAGTACACAGAAGGCCTTGAAAATGTCGGATGCAGGTAAGAGCTATTCTCTGTGTTTTTATCTTAAACACCGACTTCGGGACGATTCCTGTGAAATCCGGTTACCGTGGCCAGCAAACCCGGGACAGTCCTGCTCTCGTCCCTCTCTCTCAGCCCCACGATCCGTACATGGGCCCCGGGGAGCTTCCGGCTGATGAGGGAATGGGAACCGATGGATCTCTCAGACAGAGCTGAGCTCCGGCTATCTAAATGCGAGGATTAGGAACTCGGAGAAAGGGAACAAAATCTTTTACATCAGCAGTTGCGAAAATCAGCATTAGTACTCTTTTCCGTAGATGCTGCCTGGCCTGCTGAGCTCCTCCAGTATTTTGTGTGTGTTGCTTCCTCTACCTCCTCTTGCTCTGGACTTTTCTACCGGTGAGAACATATTTTGTCCCATTCTCTCTGGGTACATAATGATATCAAACACCTTTGCCCTGGGCAACAAGTAGCATTCACATCACAAATGTGCCAGACTCCAATGAGACAGACTACTGCCCTTCCCTTCATATTCATTGGCATTGCCATCACTGAGTTCACCACCGTCAGTCATTGGGGGAGACTTCAGGGGAAATATTTATGTAGAGTACAGAAACTGGAGATGCCTGTTTGCATTTTGGTGATGCAAGAGTTGCTGGAGAATTTACAAGTGGGAAGAAGTGGAGTGATATTTGGAAATCTGACTTTTTAAAGCGTAATTTAGCAAGGAAAACACATATGGACAATGTGCAAAAGCTTTGGTGTGAAAATCCTCCATTTCCTGTTACAGGCCTGCTACACAGGTTGTGTGAGAGTGCAGATGAACTCGATCAAACCCAGCGGAAATCAAAGTTCCTATTGACAGTGATTTGCTAGATGTTAAAATGAATACCTCTTTATATAAAATTCACTGTGCACATCTTGTCACTGGGTAAAAAATACACAGTACAAGATTTATCTTCACACTCGTTATTATAAATTAGAGGGGAGATTATTACAAATTAGAGAGGTATTGGAGGGAAGGAGGGAGACCTCCAGTATCCCTGATGCCCTCACCGACAAGATGTGCATCCAGCTGCAGCTTGTAACCCTGCACTTCAATGAGCTGCAACTTGAAATGGGTGAATTCCAGATCATCCAGCAGTTGGAGGGGGTGATAGATGTGACATGCATAGAGGTGAGTTACACCCAAGGTGCAGGACACAGGAAATTGGGTGAGAGTCAGGAAGGGGAATGAGGTTAAATAGGCATCGCAGAGTACTCTAGTGGCCATCCCACACAACAACAGATGGACCACTTTAGAAGCTGTTGGGGGGGGGAATTACCTGGCAGAGGAAAGTCAAAAGGCTGATAGGGGATTTGTTAGTTAGAGGAACAGAACAAGAGGGGACGAATATCCTAGTGGTAAGGCTTGCTAGTGGTAGTGAGCAGGGGAGGGGGTGATGTGGTTAAAATAATTTGTAGGGGGAATGGGAGCCAGAATGACAGAACAGATAGTGAAGAGGGTGAATTGAATTGACTTTATTAGATACATACTTCATAAACATGAGGAGTAGAAATATTTACGTTACATCTCCATCTGAATGTGCAATGTGTAATTTATATAGATAATTTGCACATAGGACAGTCAATATAACATCGAAATGCAATTGTATCAGCATGAATTAATCAGTCTGATGGCCTGGTAGAAGATGATGTCCTGGAGCCTGTTGCTCCTTTTGCTGTGGTACTGTTTCCTGGATGGTAGCAGCAGGAACAGTTTGTGGTTGTGCTGAATTGGGCCTGTTTGTCCCCGATATTCTTTGTGCCCTTTTTACACACCTGTCTGTGTAAATGTACTGAATCGTGGAAAGTAGATTGTGCAATGTATAATTTCCTTGTTTATATTTCGAGACATTTTTAGGTGTATAAAATGATGAGAGGTATTGAGCATGTGGGTGGCCAGAGGTTTTTTCCCAGGGTTGAAATGGTTAACACAAGGGGGCATAGGTTTAAGGTGCTCGGAAATAGATACTGAGGGATGTCAGGGGTAAGATTTTTACACAGAGAGTGGTGCGTGCGTGGAATGCAGTGCCAGCAGCCGTGGTCCAGGCAGATACAATGGGGTCTTTTAACAGCCTCTTAGATAGGTACATGGAGCTTAGAAAAACAGAGGGCTGTGTGCTAGGGAAATTCTAGGCAGTTACTAGAGTCGGTTACATGGTTGGCACAACATTTTAGTCTGAATGGGCTGGAATATGCTGTAGAATTCTATCTTCTATTTTGAACAGTGAAATAACTTCTCCTCTTAAATCTGTACAGGGTCCACGATTTAAATGCCGCTTTTCCACACTCCCATAGACCCTTTGTCCATCTCCTGAGTAAATAGAGATGGAAAATTATTTAAGATCTCCCCCATCTGCTTTGTTTCCACACGTGGATTGCCATTCCGGTCTTCCAGAGGACCAACTTTGTGCCTTGCAATCCTTTTGCTCTTAAACTATCTCTTGAAATCCAAGGTTCCCTACAGTTTCTGTCTTTACCTTTTATTCTGACACACACATACCCACTTTGTACTTTCAAAATTTCGCTTTGAAGGCCTCCCATTTACCAAGCACACCTTTGCCATAAAACAGCCTGTTCCAATCCACAGTTGCCAGATCCTAGTGTTGATTCCAGGTGTTGATCCATGCCCTGAACACATCCACCTTTCCAACGCTGCTCCTTGTATTGAAGTATACAGGGCTCAGCATATTCACTGCATCATGCTCAACTTTTTCATTCCTAACTTTGAGGTCTGAACAACATCTGTCTCCACAACCTCTCCACTATCTGTTCAGTTATTCAGGCTCCCATTCCCCCTGCAAATTTAGTTTAACCCCCCCCCCCCCTTACCCCCACATCCCACCATGCAGCTCTATCACCCCTCTGGCTTTCCTCTCCCAGATCAATAAAAAGGAGATGCATACCAGGTACAGGCAGAGAGGAACAAATGGGGTACTTATGAAATACAGGAAATTCAAGTGAACACTTATGAAAGAAATAAAAGAAGGCATGAGGTTGCCCCAGCAGACAAGGTGAAGGAGAATCCTCACAGATTCTGCAGATATGTTAAGAGCCAAAAGATTTCAAGGGAAAAAATTAATCCTCTGCAAGATCAGAATGGTAATCCACATGAGGAGACAAAATAGATGGGGAGATTATTTCTATTATTATTATTATTATTATTATTATTATTATTATTTCTATTATTATTATTATTATTAAAGTCAAGTCACTTTTATTGTCATTTTGACCATAACTGCTGGTACAGTGCACAGTAAAAATGAGACAAAGTTTTTCAGGACCATGGTTTACATGACACAGAACAAAAAAACTAGACTGAACTACGTAATATAAAAAACACAGAGAAAGCTACACTAGACTACAGACTTACACTGGACTGCACAAAGTGCACAAAACAGTACTGGCATTACAAAAGAGAGCCTGAATGCTCCGGAGCCTTTTCCCAGACGGCAGGAGGGAGAAGAGATTGTATGACAGGTGCATGGGGTCCTTCATAATGCTGTTTCCTTTGCGGATGCAGCGTGTAGTGTAAATGTCCGTGATGGCGGGAAGGGAGACCCTGATGATCTTCTCATCTGACCCAACTATCCGCTGCAGGGTCTTGCGATCCGAGATGGTGCAATTTCCGAACCAGGCAGTTATAAAGCTGCTGTATAACTGTATATGCTGTATATCTAATGATTTTATTTAATATTTTACCAACAGAGCCACACAACCGCACGGCCGGCTTGTTATTTCACTAAACATATAAATATCTGGGAAACAGGAGGACCTGCAGATGCAAGAAATCGAGAGCAATTCACACAAAGTGCTGGAGAAGCTCAGCAGGTCAGGCAGCATCTATGGATGGGAATCAACATTTCCGGCCATGACCCTTCACTGGGACTCGTGATAACCACGTATCTGGAAAATCAACAAGCAAAAGCAACAGAAAGTTGTGCAATATTGGGAAAACCTTTGACAAAATTTATTTCAAGGCTTTAAAAAACTGCCGAACAGAGCTCAATAGTTAACAATTACAACAAAGGCAATAAACACTTCCATCAATACCGACAGTGACTTTTTTAATGAAAATATCTTAGTCCCATTTCAATCAGTAAAATTTACAAAGATAAGTAAGAACTGAAATGACAAGTTTAGAAAAGACTATTTACACTCAAACCCACTGAGATTAACACGACCTTGGACAGAAGGAGGAACAGGAATAACACACATGAGAAAACAATCACATAAGACCATAAGACAGAGGAGCAGAATCGGCCATTTGGCCCATCGAGTCTGCTCCACCATTTCATCATGAGCTGATCCAATCTGCCCTTTAGTCCCATTCCCCCACCTTCTGACCATAACCTTTGATGCCCTGACTACTCAGATACCTATCAATCTCTGCCTGAAACAAACCCAATGACTTGGCCTCCACTGCTAGCCATAGCAACAAATGCCACAGATTCACCACCCTCTGACTAAAAAAAATTCTCCGCATCTCTGTTCTGAATGGGCGCCCTGCAAAACTTATGTCATGCCCTCTTGTACTAGATTCCCCAGTCACTCTCGAAATTGCATTCAGCAACGGGGATGGACAAATATCCAGCCTACAGCTAATTCAAACTTTCCCCCCAATGTGAACCCAGTCGTGTGTTACAAGGTTAGATTACTGAGTGAATGCCTTCCCATATTCACAGCAGGTGAACGGCCTCTCCCCAGGGGAACACAATGATGGAGCCTTGGTGGAGACGGTTGAGAGAATCATTTCCCAAAGTCTGAGCAGACGATCAGCCTCTAACTGGTGTGAACTTGCTGGTGTTTTAGTAGACGAGATGATCGTGTAAATACCTTCCCACATTCACAGGTCGAAGGCCTCTCCCCAGTGGAACTCAGTGGTGTGCTAGCAGATCAGATGACTGAGTGAATCCCTTCTCACAATCTGAGCGGTTGAAATCTCTCTCTGCTGTGTGAACTGACTGGTGAGTCAGTAGGTGAGATGATGTGGTGAATCCCTTTCCACAGTCTGAGCAGGTGAACGGCTTCTCCCCAGTGTGAACTGGCTGTGTGCTTGTAGGCTAGCTAACTGTGTGAATCCCTTTTCACAGTCTGAGCAGGTGAACAGCCTCTCCCCAGTGTGAACTCACTGGTGTCTCTGTAGGTTAGATGAATGAGTGAATCTCTTCCCACAAACTGAGCAGGTGAAATCCCTCACTGCAGTGTGAACTGACTGGTGAGTCACTAGGTGAGATGATGTGGTGAATCTCTTCCCACAGTCTGAGCCACACAACCCCATCAGTTCCATTATCCAGATCACTGACAAATCATGTGAAAAGTAGCGGACCGAATACTGACCCCTGAAGAACACAAGTCACTGCTGGCCAACCAGAAAAGGCCCCTTTTATTCCCACTCGCTGCCTCTTGGCTGTCAGCCATTCCTCTATCCATGCCAGTATTACTTCTGACTTTTATCCTGTTAAGCAGTTTCATGTGTGACACCTTATCAGATGCTTTCTGAAAATCCAAGTAAATGATATCCGCCGCCTCTCGTTTGTCCATCCTGCTTATGACTTCCTCGAAGATCTCTAACAGACTTGTCAGGCAAGATTTCCCTGTACAGAACCTATGCTGGCTTTGACTTATTATATCATTAGTCTCCTAGTACCCCAAAACCTCATGTGTTATCAAGTGATTCTTGACGGGTCATGACCAATGCATCTGTTATCTCTCCAGCAACCTCTCTCAGGACTCTGGGATGTAGTCCATCTGCTCCAGGTGACTTATCCACTTTAAGAACCTGAGTTTGCCTAGCGCGTTTTCCTTTGTAATAGCAATGGCACTCACTCCTGCTCCCTGACACTCACGAATCTCTGGCACACTGCTGGTGTCTTCCACTGACAAGACGGATGCAAAGTACCTATCAAGTTCATCCACCAGCTCTTCCCCATTTGTACCCCATGAGCATCACTTTCCAGTGGTCCAATATCAACTCTCGCCTCCCTTTCGTATATTTTATAACTGGTTTATATTATTGTATAGTTTGCTGTCATATTTCACCTTTCCCCTTATAGCTTTTATTTTAAATTTGCCTGTTGTTGGATGTTAAAAGCTACCCAATTATCCAACCTACTACTCACTTTTGCTACCTTATATGCTTTTATACAGTCCTTAACTTCCTTTGTCAGCCACGACAGCCTAGCCCCACTGCTTGAGAACTACGTCTGTGGGACATATCTATCCTGCACATTATGAACTATTCCCAGAAACGTCAGCCATTTCTGCTCTGGCGTCATCTCCACCAGCATCCTCCAATCCACCTGGGGAATCACCTCTCTCATGCCTCTGTAATTCACTTTCATTCCATTGCGATACTACACATGTGACCTGTGCTTCTCCCTCACAAATTGCAGTAGGAGTTCAATCATATTATGATCACTGCCTTCTAATGGTTCCTTTACATTAACTTCCCTAATAAGACCTGGGTTATTACACAACACTCAATCTAAGATAGCAGTTCCCTGAGTAGGCTCAACCATCAGCTGCTCTAAAAAGCCATTTTGTTTGCATTCAATACATCCCCTCTTTTGCGATCTCACGCCAATCTGACTTTCCCAATCCTCCTGCAGATTGAAGTCACCCACTACAGTTGTGTCGTTAAATTTATTACATAAATGCCAAACATTCAGCAGTACCTGGGGCAGAAGTGAGGATACATGCTTTTACCAAGGAGAGAAGGTGTTTTTGAAGCTGAAAGGCCTGAAGGTAGATAAGACACCGCAGAGTTCAGAAAGAGGTAGCTGAAGAGATTGTGAAGGCATTAGAGTCATAAAACACTACAACACAGGAAAATGCCATTCGGCCAGTCTAGTCCGTGCTAAAGCATTAATCTTCCGAGTTCCAACAACTTCCACTTGGACCATAGCCCTCCATATGCTTCTCATCCAGTGACCTAAGCAAACTTCTCTTAAAGACTATAATCGTCCCTGCCACTTGCTCTGGCAGCTCGGTGCACACTCTCCCCGCCTCTGAATGAAGAAGTTCCCCCTTAGTTTTCTCTTCAAGTGATGAGTAATGATCTATCACAAATCACTAGATTTTGGAACGGTTCTGTTGGACCAGAAATTTGCAAATGTCACTCCACTCTTTAAGAAGAGAGAGGGCACAAGAAAAAAAAATATTGGACAGTTAGTCTGACCGTAGTGGTCAGGAAGGTGGTAGAGTGTACTAAGAGTGTGTGTTTTTTGGGTACGGTAATTGGGGAAACATGATGAAGCAGGCCAAAGTCAGCCGGATTGTTTCGAGGAAATCTTGACTGACAAATCTCTTGGAATACTTTGCGGAAATAACAGGCAAGATAGATAAAGCAGAGGCAGTGTATGTTGTTTGCTTGGATTTTCAGATGATCTTCAACAAGGTACCCCATGCAAGGCTGATTGAGAAAGTAAGGAGGCATGGGATCCAAGGGCACATTGCTTTGTGCATCCAGAACTGGCTTGCTCACAGAAGACAAAGAGTGGTTGTAGACTGGTCATATTCTGCATGGAGGTCGGTGACCAGTGGTCTGCCTCCGGGATCGGTTCTGGGCCCCCTACCCTTAGTGACTTTTATAAATGACCTGGATGAGTAAGTGGAGGTACGGGTTAGTAAATTTGCTGATGACACAAAGGTTGGGTTAGGTTGCAGGAGGATATTGATAGTCTGCAAACCTGGGCTGAGAAGTGGCAAATGGAGTTCAACCCAAAGAAGTGTGATGTGGTTCATTTTCTTCGGTCAAATATGATAGAATATAGTATTAATGGTAAGCCTCTTGGCAGTGTGGGGGAACAGAGGGATCTTGGGGACGGAGTCTATAGGAGGCTCAAAGCTGCTATGTAGGTTGACTCTGTGGTTAAGAAGCCATACTGTGCATTGGCCTTAATCATCCGCAGGCTTGAGTTGAAAAGCCGAGATGTAATGTTGCAGCTGGATCGGACTTTGATCAGACCCCACTTGGAGTACTGAGCTCAGTTCTGGTCACCAAACTACAGGAAGGATGTGGAAGCTATAGAAAGGGTGCTGAGGAGATTTACGAGGATGTTGTTTGGATAGGGATAGGTTGAGTGAACTCAGTCTTTTCTCCTTGGAGTGATGGAGGATGAGAGGTGACCTGATGGAGGTGTACAAGAAAATGAGAGACATTGATCGTGTGGATAGTTCGAGGCTTTTTCCCAGGGCTGAAATTGCTAGCACGAAAGGGCATAGTTTGAAGATGCTTGGAAGTAGGTACAGAGGAGATGTCAGGGGTAAGTTTTTTTACACAGAGAGTGGTGAGTGCTTGGAATGGGCTGCCGGCAATGGTGGTGGAGGCGGACACGATAGGGTCTTTTAAGAGACTCCTGGATAGGTACACGGAGCTGAGAAAAATAGAGAACTGTAGGTAACCCTTGGTATTTCTAGAGCAAGGACATGTTTGGCTTTGTGAGCCAAAGGGACTGTAACGTGCTGCAGGTTTTCTATGTTTCTAAGGTGCTGCACGTGAGGCTGCTTAACAGGATCACAGCTCATGGAATTACAGGAAAGAAACTTGTACTGACAAGGGAGAAAGAGTCAGAATAATGTGGGCAATTCTGTTTTGCTGTCGGTAACTAATGCTATTCTGTAGGGGGTCAGTATTGAGACCGCATCGTTTCATGTTAAATCTGAATGATATGGATGATGGAATTGATACCTTGGTGACGAACATTGCAGTTGATACAAAGATAGGTACGGGACAGGTAGTTTAGAGCAAAGCGGGAGTCTGCAGAAGGACTTCGATAGGTCTGGAGAATGCCAGCAAAGTAGCAGTTGAAATACAGTGTATGCAAGTCATGTACATTTGGTAGAAGTAATTGGGTGTAGAAAAAAAATAAATGGGAGAAACTTGAAAAAAAATAGAGGTGCATAAGTGCTTTTGAGTCCTTGAGCAAGAGGCGCTAAAGGTTTGCTTGCAGATTGAGTTGATTAAGGATGACAACTGCAATGTTAGCAATATAAGAGCAAGGATGCGATACTATAGCTTTATAACGCATTGGGCAGATCACTGTTGGTGTATGGTGAGCAGAGTCCGACCTGTACTTCCGACTTATTATCTGCGCAAAAGATGTGTTCGTATTGGAGTGGGTCCGGAGAAGTTTCAAAGAATGATTCCAGGAAGACCAAGAGTGGATGACCTGGATGAGGAAGTACGTGGGAAGGGATTCACTCAGTCATCCAACCTACAGAAATTTATCAATATCCACTGCTGCTGATTTCCACACACAAATAAATCAAAAGGGATTTTCCCAATCAAATCGATAATTAATCGATCAATAGCCCCCAAATTTGTTCATATCCCAGACGCAGGCCCCAAATTTGTTACGAACTATAATGCTTTAGAAACAAGCCAGCAGCAGTAGTCTACACCTGGAGTCTGGATTTGATGTTAAATCTATCTTTAATAGAATCTACTTGTAATATTGCAACTTAAACAAGATAAACAGAAGTTAACAGTGTTAAGTTTATAAATGTGAGTAAATATAACTCCCAAACTATTGAGCTCGGGGGAAACAAGGCTTAGAGTGTTGAGATGGTAAAGTATGAAAGTTCAGTTCAACTACAGAATAGGCGATGAGAGAGAGAGATTTGTAATCCAGGGTAAATGGCGAGAGAACGCAAATATGTAGAATTCCACAGGTTCCACGATGGTAAAACGAGAGAACAGTCACTGTAGATTTTATCCGTCATCGTTCCAAATCCACATACAAATTATCACCGAAAGTGACTTGTCACAAGGTGTATCGTCTTCAAGTGAATTACCCCAGGCAAGGGCTAACACATAAGTGGTCTCCACAGGATGCGCCAAATCCGATCCACTCCTATGGACCAAACGAGGTGACAACCACACATACGATGTACGGTGAACGATATTTAACACACCCTTTTGGGCATAGGACAGTTGCAAACAGTGACCCTTGGCCACTAGTTCCCTGGTTTTGATCCTTCCATTTTTCCTCCTTCGTCTCCGTCTGACTCTGAGTGTCTGTGTCCCCGGTTAAATCTAAACAAGCTGCGAACGATGTAAACAAGCTGCAAGTCAGACTGATTCGCCTTCTTAATCTCTCTCTCTCTCTTAAAATGACAGTCCACAGTAAATGAAACCCAGGGATTCATAACAACGGCCAGTCCCCACTGTGAACTGACTGGTGTGCCAGTAGTTGTGATGACTGAGTGAATCCTATCCCGTAGTCTAAGCAGGTGAATGGCTTTTCCCCAGTGTGAACTCGCTGATGTACCTTTAGGTTAGATGACTGAGTGAATCCCTTCCCACAGACTGAGCAGGTGAATGGCTTCTCCCCAGTGTGAACTCGCTGATGTCTCAGTAGGTGGGTTGACCGAGTGAATCCCTTCCCACAGTCTGAGCAGGTGAATGGCTTCTCCCCAGTGTGAACTCGCTGGTGTCTCTGTAGGTAGGATGACAGTATGAATCCCTTCCCACATTCTGAGCAGGTGAATGGCCTCTCCCCAGTGTGAACTCGCTGGTGTCTCTGTAGGTGGGATGACCGAGTGAATCCCTTCCCACAGACTGAGCAGGTGAACGGCTTCTCCACGGTGTGAACTTGCTGATGACTCAGTAGGTCGGATGACTGAGTGAATCCCTTCCCGCAGACTGTGCAGGTGAATGGCCTCTCCCCAGTGTGAACTCGCTGATGACTCTGTAGGTTGGATGACTGAGTGAATCCCTTCCTGCAGACTGTGCAGGTGAATGGCCTCTCCCCAGTGTGAACTCGCTGATGACTCAGTAGGTCGGATGACTGAGTGAATCCCTTCCCGCAGACTGTGCAGGTGAATGGCTGCCCCCTGGTGTGAACAAACTGGTGTGCCATTAGGTAGGATGACAGTATGAATCCCTTCCCACATTCTGAGCAGGTGAATGGCCTCTCCCCAGTGTGAACTCGCTGGTGTCTCTGTAGGTGGGATGACCGAGTGAATCCCTTCCCACAGACTGAGCAGGTGAACGGCCTCTCTCCAGTGTGAACTCTCTGATGTATCTTCAGTTTAGATGATGAAATGAATCCCTTCCCACAGTCTGAGCAGATGAATGGCCTCTCCCCAGTGTGAACTCTCTGGTGAGCCATTAGGTCAGATGACCGAGCGAATCCCTTCCCACAGTCTGAGCAGGTGAACGGCCTCTCCCCAGTGTGAACTCGCTGGTGAGCCATTAGGTCAGATGACCGAGAAAATCCCTTCCCCGAAATTCAGCAGATGACCAGCCTCTGCCCAGTGTGATCTGACTGGTGTGTCCACAGGTGGGATGCCCGGCAGAATCCTTTCTCACACACAGAACAGATGAATGGCCTTGCCCAGTGTGAACTTGCTGATGTACCTTCAGTTGAAATGACCAAGTGAATCCATTCCCACTGTCTGAGCAGGTGAACAGCCTTTCTCCTGTGTAAAATGCCGGGCTTGCTAGTTGCTCAGATAACCGAATGAGTCCCTCCCCACAGTCTGAGCAGGAAGGATGGTCAATTGGATCCACTTCTTAAATATCTAGACAGAGACAACAAAACTGGCGTGTCGTGTTTGAGATTCCTGAAGACAAATTCCTTCCCGTTTTTAACCTGTAAAAGATTTACAAAATCCATCAATGGGTGTAGGACAACATTTCAGATGAGATTACTTGAGTTGCCAAGGTTTGATTTGGTATCACATTGTTACAGTGAGGTTAAACCCAAGTTGGAAGAAAAATCATCTCCTGACTGGGCAGAGTGCTGGTATCTGGAATGACCATCAATCCCCATATGCGTTTCAAGTTCCAACTCCTTAAAGTGCAGGGTTACAAGCTGCAGCTGGATGCACTTCTTGTAAGTGAGGGCATCAGGGACACTACAGGTCTCCCCATCTTCCCTCCAATACCTCCTCTAATTTGTAATAACCAGTGTGTACATAAGTCTTGCACTGTGCATTTTTTTTACCCAGTGACAAGATGTGCACAGTGAATTTTTTATAGAGAGGTATTATTTTTCACAGCTACAAAATTACGGTCAATAGGAACTTTGATCTCCTCTGGGTTCAATCCAGTTCATCTGCACTCTCACACAACCTATGTAGCAGGCCTGTAACGGGTAATGGAGGATTTTCTCACCAAAGATTTTGCATATTGTCCATATGTGGTTTGCTTGCGAATTTACACTTTAAAAAGTCAGATTTCCAAATATCACTCCACTTCTTCGCACTTGTAAATTCTCCAGCAACTTTTGCAACACCACAATAGAGACAGGGGGCTCAAGTATCACCAGTTTCTGTATTCTACATAAATATTTCCCCTGAACCCTCCCCCACTCAATGACTGACAGTGGTGAACTCAGTTTCTATATTCCCCTGAAGCCTCCCCCAATTCTCCAGCACTGTTTGCATCGCCACAATACACACATCAGACAAAGACTGACAGTGGTGAACTCAGTGATGGCAATGCCACTGAATATGAAGGGAAGGGCAGTAGTCTGTCTCACTGGAGTCTGGCACATATGTAATGTGAAAGCTACTTGCTGCCCAAGGCAAAGATGTTTGATATCATCATGTACCCAGAGAGAATGGGACAAAACATGCTCTCACGGGTAGAAAAGTCCAGAACAAGAGGAGGTAGAACAAGCAACAGACACAAAATGCTGGAGGAACTCAGCAGGCCAGGCAGCATCTACGGAAAAGAGTACTAATGCTGAATTTTGCCGGCATTTTGTGTGTGAGTTGCTTGGATTTCCAGCATCTTCAGATTTTCTCTTATTAGTGATTGGAGGTAGAACAAAGGTGATTTTCTCAACTGGTGATGTAAAAGATTTTGTTCCCTTTCTTCGAGTTCCTAATCCTTGCCTTTAGATAGCTGGAGCTCAGCTCTGTCTGAAAGATCCATCGGTTCCCATTCACTCATCAGCCGGAAGCTCCCCGGGGCCCGTATACAGATCGTGGGGCTGAGAGAGAGGGACGAGAGCAGGACAGCCCTGGGATTGTTGGCCACGGTGTCCGGATTTCACAGGAATTGTCCCGAAGTCAGTGTTTAATATAAAAAAACGGAGAATCGCTCTTACCTGCAACCGAAATTTTCAAGGCCTTCTGTGTACTGCGCGCATGCATGAAACTCAGGGACGTCCTCAGCCTGACGCCTGCGCATTTCATTGGCGCTTCAGCACCGGTGAAATTCTTAATGCATGGCCCTATGGTAATCACGGTGCCATTAAACATTTCTGCAAGCTTTCTTCAATGCCCATACCTCATTTTTTTTTGTGTGTATAGAAGAAATCAGCAGCTGTTTTAACGCAGAAAGCGGCTCCCATAAACAATATACTCAATACCAACGTGTATCTAACGCCAAAGTAAAATGCAGATATAAAACACAGGAGATTCTGCAGTTGCTGGAAATACAGAGACGGACACACACAAAATGCTGGAGGAACTCTGCAATTCAGAGAGCAACTAAGCAGAGGAATACACAGTCTAGGCATGCTGAAAGGAGCTCGGCCTAAGCGTTTTCTATTTATTCCTCTCTCCACAATTGCTGCCTGAAATTAACCTCCTTTTTTTCCGGTCAACCAGTTTCCAAATGTTTCTGACCTTTCTTTTATAGCCACATCCTGCTGGTCTGATTCCTCCTCCTCCTGGTAAACTCTAGAACCCATCTCTCACTGGAGCCCCAAAGCCCTGACTCAGGCTGGCAACACTTTGGTTTCTGACTCTGCTCCATCGAAGATTCACTCGCTAGTCTGCTGTCAGACTTTAGATGTGCATTGTGTTGCGAGACCGCGGGTTCGTTTACTGTGAGTGTCGCTTTAAGTGCCTGAGTGAGGCGGGGCTGTGACGTCAGACACAAGGAGAGAGAGAGAGAGAGAGAGAGAGAGAGAGAACGTCAAAACCACAGTGAGCTCATAGTCTTATTCAGCCTGGAGAAAATCATGCAGGAAAATCATGCGGGTGTCTAAGATGATGAGAGGCATTGGTCATATGGATAGTCAGAGGCTTTTTCCCAGGGCTGAAATGGCTAACATGAGGGGAATAGGTTTAAGCTGCTTGGAAGTAGGTACAGAGGAGATGTCAGAGCTAACTTTTTAAGCAAAGAGTGTTGTGTGTGTGTGGAGTGCACCGCCAGCGACGGTGGTAGAGGCGGATACAATATGGTCTTTGAAGAGACTCTCAGATAGGTACATGGAGCTTGGGAAGATAGGTGGCTATGTGGCAGGGTAATTCTGAGCAGTTTCTAGAGTAAGTTACATGATCGGCACGGCAATGTGGGACAAAGCTTCTGTAATGTGTTGTGCATTTATATGTTTCCATGAAATTCATGGGAAATCTCCTATCCGACGGAGTGGTGACTAGTTGCAACCTGTCATCTCAGGGAGAGTGAGAGGGGAACAGCAAGGGTAGATTTTGATATACTGATATGGAACAGAAACATGGGCAGGAACCAGATGGGCTGAGTGGCCTTTCTAGTGTACATTGTGAGTGTGGTAGAGACAGTAAGTACCTGAGACACGGGATTTGACACAGAACTGATTTATATATCACAGCTCCACAATATTAAACGCCTGTCTAGTTTAAGGCTAACATCAGCAGAACGGACACCTCCAATGCTCTGTGACCAGGGTTCAGTCCTGGGTGCGATGAGCAGCCGCAAGAACTGCAGAATCTGACAGTAACAGTCCCTCATGAACCTACAGCTGCCTTCAGTCACCATGATGGCTGAACTTTTAACACACAGATGATTTGAACTTCCTCCCTGATGTAGGAGCGTTCAGACTGAAGATGTAGGGGAGAAGGCAAGAAAAGAGATAACAAAGTTATTTGCACCGTTACGGATAAACAGAGAGGAAGAGGTGGAAAGTTTCTTGAATGCATCTATTTTAATGCTAGGAGCATTGTAAGAAAGGTGGATGGGCTTAGAGTATGGATTGATAACTGGAAATATGATGATGTATCTATTAGTGAAACATGGTTGCAGGAGGGGTGTGATTGGCAACTAAATATTCCTGGATTTCGTTGCTTCTGGTGTGATAGAATCAGAAGGGCAAGAGGGGGAGGTATTGCAATGCTTGTCCGAGAAAATATTACAGCGGTGCTTTGACAGGATAGATTACAGGGCTCATTTAGGGAGCCTATTTGGGTGGAATTGAGGAATGGGAAAGGTATAGTAACACCTATAGGGGTGTATTATAAACAACCTAATTGGAGGAGCAAATTTGTAAGGAGATAGCAGATATTTGTAGTAAGCACAAGGTTGTGATTGTGGGAGATTTTAATTTTCCACACATAGAAACATAGAAAATAAGTGCAGGAATAGGACATTAGGCCCTTCAAGCCTGCACCACCATTCAGTATGATCATGTCTGATCATCCAACTCCGAACCCTGTGCCTGCTTTCTCTCCATACCCCTGATCCCTTTAGCCACAAGGGCCATATCTAACTCCCTCTTAAATATAGCCAAATGAACCGGCCTCAACTGTTTCCTGTGGCAGAGAATTCCACAGATTCACCACTCTGTGTGTAAAGAAGTTTTTCCTCATCTTGGTCCTAAAAGGCTTCTCCTTTGTCCTTAAACTGTGACCCCTCGTTCTGGACTCCCCCAACATCGGAAACAATCTTCCTGCATCTAGCCTGTCCAATCCCTTTAGAATTTTATACGTTTCAATCAGATCCCACCTCAGTCTTCTAAATTCCAGCGAGTATAAGCCTAGTCGATCCAGTCTTTATTCATATGAAAGTCCTGCCATTCCAGGAATCAATCTGTTGAACCTTCTTTGTACTCCCTCTATGGCAAGAATGACTTTCCTCAGATTAGGGGACCAAAACTGCACACAGTACGCCGGCTGTGGCCTCACCTGGGCCTTGTACAACAGCAGTAGAACCTCCCTGCTCCTGTACTCAAATCCTCTTGCTACGAATGCCAACATACCATTTGCCTTTTTCACTGCCTGCTGTACCTGCATGCCCACTTTCAATGACTGGTGTACAATGACACCCAGGTCTCGTTACACCTCCCCTTTTCCTAATCGGCCATTCAGATAATAATCTGTTTTCCTGTTCTTGCAACCAAAGTGAATAACCTTACATTTATCCACATTAAATTGCATCTGCCATGAATTTGCCTGCTCACCTAACCTATCCAAGTCACCCTGCATCCTCTTAGCATCCTCACAGCTAACACTGCCACACAGCTTCGTGTCATCCACAAACTTGGAGACGCTGTATTTAATTCCCTCATCTAAATCATTATTGTAAACAACTGGGGTCCCAGCACTGAGCCTTGCAGTCCCCCACTGGTGACAGCCTGCCAATCTGAAAAGGTCCCAGTTACTCCCACTCTTTGCTTCCTGTTTGCCAACCAATTCTCTATCCACATCAATACCATACCCCCAATACCGTGTGCTTGAAGAATGCACACTAATCTCCTGTGTTGGACCTTGTCAAAAGCCTTTTGAAAATCCAAATATACCACATCCATTTGTTCTCCCCTATCCATTCTACTAGTTACATCCTCAAAAAATTCTGTAAGATTCGCCAGACATGATTTCCCTTTCACAAATCCATGCTGATGTTGTCCTATTATTTCACCTCTTTCCAAATGTGCTGTTATCACATCTTTCACAACCAACTCTAGCATTTTCCCCACCACCGATGTGAGGCTAACCGGTCTATAATTCCCCGGTTTCTCTCTCCCTCATTTTTTAAAAAAGTGAGGTCACATTAGCCACCCTCCAATACTCAGGAACTAATCCAGAATCTAAGGAGTTTTGAAAAATTATCACTAATGCATCCACTATTTCTTGGGCTACTTTCTAATGCACTCTGGGATGCAGACCATCTTGCCCTGGGGATTTATCTGCCTTTAATCCCTTCAATTTACCTACACCACTTCCCTACTAACATGTATTTCCCTCAGTTCCTCCATCTCACTAGTCCCTCGGTCCTCTACTATTTCCAGAAGATTATTTATATCCTCCTTAGTGAAGACAGAACTAAAGTAGTTATTCAAATGGTCTGCCAGATCCTTGATCCCTATGATCAATTCACCTGTTTCTAACTGTAAGGGACCTATATTTGCCTTAACCAATATTTTTCTTTTCACTTATCTATAAAAGCTTTTACAGTCAGTTTTTATGTTCCCTGCCAGCTTTCTCTCATAATCTTTTTTCCCTTTCCTAATTAATCCCATTGTCCTCCTCTGCTGGACTCTGAATTTCTCCCAGTCCTCAGGTGTGCCACTTTTTCTGGCTAATTTGTATGTTTCTTCTTTGGACTTGATACTATCCCTAGTTTCCCGTCAGCCACGGGTGCACTACCTTCCCTGGTTTATTCTTTTGCCAAACTGGGATGAACACTTGTTGTAGTTCATCCATGCAATCTTTAAATGCTTGCCATTGCATAGGAATGTTGAGGAACCAACTAGAGAGCAGGCCATTCTACATTGGGTATTGAGCAACGAGGAAGGGTTAGTTAGCAATCTTGTTGTGCGAGGCCCCTTGGGTAAGAGTGACCATAATATGGTGGAATTCTTCATTAAGATGGAGAGTGACATAGTTAATTCAGAAACAAAGGTTCTGAACTTAAAGAAGGGTAACTTTGAAGGTATGAGACGTGAATTAGCTAAGATAGACTGGCAAATGATAATTAAAGGGTTGACGGTGGATATGCAATGGCAAGCATTTAAAGATCACATGGATGAACTACAACAATTGTTCATCCCAGTTTGGCAAAAGAATAAACCAGGGAAGGTAGTGCACCCGTGGCTGACAAGGGAAATTAGGGATAGTATCAAGTCCAAAGAAGAAACATATAAATTAGCCAGAAAAAGCGGCACACCGGAGGACTGGGAGAAATTCAGAGACTGGCAGAGGAGGACAAAGGGCTTAGTTAGGAAAGGGAAAAAAGATTATGAGAGAAAGCTGGCAGGGAACATAAAAACTGACTGTAAAAGCTTTTACAGATATGTGAAAAGAAAAAGATTGGTCAAGACAAATGTAAGGACCTTTACAGTCAGAAACAGGTGAATTGATCATAAGGAACAAAGACATGGCAGACCAAACTGAATACCTACTTTGGTTCTGTCTTCACTAAGGAGGACATAAATAACCCTCCGGAAATAGTAAGGGACTGAGGGTCTAGTGAGATGGAGGAACTGAGGGTAATACATGTTAGTAGGGAAGTGGTGTTAGGTAAATTGAAGGGATTAAAGGCAGATAAATCCCCAGGGCCCGATGGTCTGCATCCCAGAGTAGCCCAAGAAATAGTGGATACATTAGTGATAATTTTTCAAAACTCCTTAGATTCTGGAATAGTTCCTGAGGATTGGAGGGTGGCTAATGTAACCCTGTTTTTTAAAAAAGGAGAAAAACCGGGGAATTATAGACCAGTTAGTCTGTCGTCAGTGGTGGGGAAAATGCTAGAGTCGGTTATCAAAGATGTGATAACAGCACATTTGGAAAGAGGTGAAATCATCGGACAAAGTCAGCATGGAGTTGTGAAAGGAAAGTCATGTCTGACGAATCTTATAGAATTTTTTGAAGATGAAACTAGTAGAGTGGATAGGGGATAGCCAGTAGATGTGGTATATTTAGATTTTCAAAAGGCTTTTGACAAGGTCCCACACAGGAGATTAGTGTGTAAACTTAAAGCACACGGTATTGGGGGTATGGTATTGATGTGGATAGAGAATTGGTTGGCAGACAGGAAGCAAAGAGTGGGAGTAAACGGGACCTTTTCAGAATGGCAGGAAGTGACTAGTGGGGTACCACAAGGCTCATTGCTGGGACCCCAGTTGTTTACAATATATATTAATGATTTAGATGAGGGAATTAAATGCAGCATCTCCAAGTTTGCGGATGACATGAAGCTGGGCGGCGGTGTTAGCTGTGAGGAGGATGCTAAGAGGACGTAGGGTGACTTGGATAGGTTAGGTGAGTGGGCAAATTCATGGCAGATGCAATTTAATGTGGATAAATGTAAGGTTATCCATTTTGGTTGCAAGAACAGGAAAACAGATTATTATCTGAACGGTGGCCGATTAGGAAAAGGGGTGGTACATCAAGACCTGGGTGTCATTATACACCACTCATTGAAGGGAGGCATGCAGGTACAGCAGGCGGTGAAAAAGGCAAAAGGTATGCTATCATTCATAGCAAAAGGACTTGAGTACAGGAGCAGGGAGGTTCTACTGCAGTTGTACAAGGCCTTGGTGAGACCGCACCTAGAATATTGTGTGCAGTTTTGGTCCCCTAATCTGAGGAAAGACATTCTTGCCATAGAGGGAGTACAAAGAAGGTTCACCAGACTGATTCCTGGGATGGCAGGACTTTCATATGAAGAAAGGCTGGATTGACTAGGTTTATACTCACTGGAATTTAGAAGATTGATGGGGGATCTTATTGAAACGTATAAAATTCTAAAGGGATTGGACAGTCAAGATGCAGGAAGATTGTTTTTGATGTTGGGGGAGTCCAGAACGAGGGGTCACAGTTTAAGGATAAAGGGGAAGACTTTTAGGACCGAGATGAGGAAAAACTTCTTCACACAGAGAGTGGTGAATCTGTGGAATTCTCTGCCACCGGAAACAGTTGAGGCCAGTTCATTGGCTATATTTAAGAGGGAGTTAGATATGGCCCTTGTGGCTAAAAGGATCGGGGGTATGGAGAGAATGCAGGTACAGGGTTCTGAGTTGGATGATCAGCCATGATCATACTGAATGGCAGTGCAGGCTCGAAGGGCCGAATGGCCTACTCCTGCACCTATTTTCTATGTGTCTATGTTTCTATCCACCGTCAACCCTTTAAATATCATTTGCCAGTCTGTCTTAGCTAATTCACGTCTCATATCTTCAAAGTTGCCCTTCTTTAAGTTCAGAACATTTGGTTCTCAATTAACTATGTCACTCTCCATCTTAATGAAGAATTCCACCATATTATGGTCACTCTTACACAAGGGGCCTCACATGACAAGATTGCTAATTAACCCTTCCTCATTGCTCAATACCCAGTCTAGAATGGCCTGCTCTCTAGTTGGTTCCTCGACATGTTGGTTCAGAAAACCATCCTGCACACATTCTAAGAAATCCTCTTCCTCAGCACCCTTACCAATTTGGTTCACCCAATCTATATGTAGATTGAAATCACCCATTATAACTGCTGTTCCTTTTTTGCACACATTTCTAATTTCCTGTTTAATGCGATCCCCAACTTCACTACTACTGTTAGGTGGACTGTACACAAATCCCACCAGCGTTTTATGCCCCTTAGTGTTACGCAGCTCTACCCATATCGATTGCACATCCTCCAGGCTAATGTACTTCCTTTCTATTGCGTTGATCTCTTCTCTAACCAGCAACGCTATCCCACCTCCTTTTCTTTCCTGTCTATCCCTCCTGAATATTGAATATCCCTGGATGTTGAGCTCCCATCCTTGGTCATCCTGGAGCCATGTCTCTGTGATTCCAACTATATCATATTCATTAATAACTATCTGCACATTCAATTCATCCACCTTATTACGAATGCTCCTTGCATTGACACACAAAGCCTTCAGGCTTGTTTTTACAACACACTTAGCCCTTATACAATTATGTTGAAAAGTGGCCCTTTTTGATTTTTGCCCTGGATTTGACTGCCTGCCAGTTTTACTTTTCACCTCACTACTTTTTGCTTCTACTCTCATTTTGGCCCCCTCTGTCTCTCTGCACTTGTTCCCATCCCCCTGCCACATTAGTTTAAATCCTCCTGAACAGCAGTAGCAAACACTCCCCCTAGGACTAGCAGGAGGGACAGCCCTCAGTGATTCCTGTGTATGCACCCTGGAAGCCTCAAGAAATGATAATAATCATGAATCAGGCCCCAGATAGAAAGGAAAAACAGCACAGTTTGCTCAGTGTGTCCACAGTACTATACAAATGTTTAATGCGACTCCGCAAGATTTATTCGGTCTCTCCTGCATGATTCTCTCAGCTGATGAGGGGCGGAAATGGAAGGCAGAATTGAGATACGAAACCTATCAGGAGTTACAGGTGGGAAAACATAATGAGAATGAACAGACAGACCAGATCATTCAAGCTTTGTAAAGGGCTCTCCAGCAACCTGTAAACATCACTAAAGTACCTGAATGCAAACCTAAGCCTGGGGAATCGGGACCAGACTATTGAGAGCGATTTGTGGCCTGCTACGGCACCTTCGCAGGAGACCAAGACTTTAATGATGGGAATCTGTCCCCCCAGTTCAATGCCCTACTGCTCCAATGCTTACCAACTAAGTTAGCCAACATGATTAAAACAAATAATATGGATTGGCCTGACAATGACCGAAATCAAATGCGACGAGCTTTGATATATCATTAGGACCCAACTTTCGAATCTCGATCAACCCCGAAGGGAACTAATATTAAGGGTGAATATGCTCAGCGGGAAGAAGGACGCGAGCGGGCTATATCTGAGGAACAGAAATGGGAGCAAAAACCTACCAAGGGACAGGTGGGGGCAACTACCCGTTTAGAAATTGACAAGAAGATGCTTCCAAACATGAGTGCCAACCCTCAGGAAGAGCCCAATGTAATATTGCAAGTTGCTGGAAATCCAGTTCCGTTTATGATTGATATGAGGGCAACCACAACCACTCTTGATCAGGAAATAGTATCGGAAAAGGGATTCCAGCTATCAGACGTTATAATCACTCTGTCAGGGTTTGAAGGCATGGAACGTACGTATTCACGTACCCAGCCACTGCAGGTGGATTTCCAGGGGAGCCAGTGTGAGGTTTCATTTACAGTCACCACCAGACAGGGGGTGTAATCTAGCATGGAGAGACTTGCTCTGTCTGTTGGAAATCGAGATTCTTTGCACAGACAATGCTGTCACCCTTGACAGGTGAACAACCAACAGCTTCCCCAGTTTCCGACCCCCAAGTGGAGGGCACTTAATTTGGACTCCACTCCTTCTGCCAGCAGCCGACCCTCTTGTGACTCTGTGCTTTGACCCTACAGGGTGGGCCACAGAGGAAAGCCAATATTATGCACCCCTCAACGGACAGAAGTTCCCAGTCACGGTGATTAGACAGGTTAAAGGATGAGACTGTATTGCATTACTGGCCGAATTTCCAGATTTCCTTTGGCGACAGACAGAACTGGTAGTTCCCCATACCACCATTAGGGTTTGCACTGGGTTCAAGCCAAAGAGCCCAGGGTTCCTGGCATACACCCTAACGAAACAAGTCTCCAGCACCGAGGGAGACTGGCAAGACTTGGCCGTGGGTCTAGTCCAATACGGGAGGGAGTCTGAGGTGAAGACGGGATATCTGGTAAGGCAACCTTTTAATATTGACCGATCCTAAGACGCTGTACCCCATCTCTGTGCAATTTCAGGCCAAGAAGTCTGTCGCACCAACTGCCCCCTGTCTGGATCACCACAAAAGAAGGTCAGACTCTCCCATCCATTTAGCAATAGCCCCTCAATCCCAAGGCAACGTTTTCTGAGGATGGAAGCTCTTTTGTGGATCCAGCAGGAAAACGATGCGATAGTAACAGACAGTGAAGTAATTGAGCAGGCCTCTTTTGAAGCAGCTGTCTCCGCCCAGAAGGCTGAGCTGTTTGTTCTGACTCATGCCTGTATCCTAGCAACAGACTAAAGTGGGAACATTTACACAGACTCCCGTTATGCATTTGGAATTGTACATGACTATGAGGCTCTCTGGGAACATGGGGATTCCTGACTTCCTCTGGCCACCCCATTAGTAATGCCACCTTTGTAAACAACTTACTCACCACTCTACAGCTACCTCGAGTTTTGTTCTTCTCAGGGGGACACCTCTGAGGAGGAGTGAAAACTGTGGTCCCAGATGGGGTGCCAAAGACCCCGACCTAGCTTTTTGGATCACCCCAGTGGGACAGATTTGTGTTCCTACAGAGTTTTTACCAATATTGGTCGATTAGATACATAATTGTACACACCTGGGAAAGGAGGGAATGGTTGGTAACCTGTACCCTGCACATCGGGTATGACTCCCTTGCCAGGTGGACATTTTTGTGTCTACAAGTTGATTTTATTGAATTGCCTAGAGTACATTGCTATAGATACTGCTTAGATATTATAGATGTGTTTAGTAGATGGGTTGAAGCTGTTCCAACTACCAATAATACTGTTATGACTGTTGTGAAGGTATTTTTACGGGAAATAATTCCCAGGTACGGCCTGCCAGAGATGCTGAGCTCTGACAATGACCCACACTTCGTGATGAAAGTAAACAAAGGCATACGTAACGAACTAGCTATCAAGCAACAATTCCACTGTGTACACCACCCACGGGCCGCTGGCACAGTGGAGAGAGCCAATGGCACTCTGAAGAGTAAACTGGCCAAACTAACAGTGGAGACTGGACTCACTTGGTTGAAGGTCCTACCGTTACTCAGTTCCACATGAGGGTTACCCCACAGGGGAAAACAGGGTTGTCACCAGCTGAAATCATTTATGGATGGTCCATGAAGACACCCTGGGGACTAAGACCTTGTGTACCATTGCTCCCAGAAAGTCTACCAGCAAAATTGGATATTCATACCCGAGGGGAAGACATGGGGAAATATATATGCCAACTAACCAAAATTTTCCAAGTATACATTCACAGGTATGACAGGCTTACAAGGAAGAGAACTATTCCGCAGAGAGGAGTGACTATCCCACGATGGAACCTGGGATATTTTTTTCCTGACAAACAACTGGGATTGAGGGAATCTTGGACCTCGGTGGAGAGGACCATATTAGGTGTGCCGACCACTCACATGGGTGTGAAACTGAAGGGGCAATCTCGGTGGATACATCATTAGGTGCCAAACATGTTACTGAAGGAACTGAGTAGAAGGTCTCTCTCGGACTAATGGAAAATGTATTGGTTGCTAGTGGTGTTCTTGTTTATGTCTTTGCGAGGGCTCACCCCAGCATCCGGGGGCCCCCATGTTAACACATTTCCGTCTTTCTGTCATACCTATACCAAACAGGTAGAACTAGGGGCCTGCTGGGTTTGTGCTGAAATTCCACAGCATTGTAAAACTATGGTTCCAATGTCAGTAATCCTGCTCAACCAGAGTGAAGAACTCTCAGCCTGCGCTTTCGCAAATAACATCCGGGGAAGTGAGATGAGGACCTGTGGTCCAGTCAGAGATGACTGTGGCTGTCAGTGTTTTGAGGAATGGTGTCTCAGTCCCCCACCAAACGGAACTTCCTGTACTGGGAAACATGCATCCTGGCCATACTTGCAGCTGCCCAGCAGCCGAGAGGAATAACTGAGACTGATCGATTTTGGATGATTACTTTTCTCTCCTATGGAGTAGCCAGGAATTCACGAGAGATAATCAATTTGGATAAGGCACTTGAGGAGCTGGCCACAATACTGCAGGGGCCCTGACAGAAACACAGGCCCAAGTAACAGAAATATCCACTGAAATGATTGCAATCTGGCAAACAGTCATACAGAATCGTACATCTTTAGAGTTTATCCCAGCTGAAAAATAGGGAACCTGTGCTGTTATTGACGCAGAATGCTTCACATATATCCCTGATGAATCTACTAACATTACACCCCTCTCCGAGCACACTGCAAACGAGATTGACAGCATCAAGAAAGTAGGGCAGGATTTACACAGGTTCACCGAAGGGTCGAAATGGTGATCTTTGAAGGCCTGTTTGGTAATATGTGGGGCATGATACTGCATTATGTCCTAATATTTGTACATATCTTTGTTACAATTACTGTTGTACACTGTCTTTACCCACTGATAAGTCAATGCTGTCGTCAGTTGCTTTCTCTGTAAAAAGTTACTGCGTTGTTGATAATGTAATGATCAAAAGGAGGGAAGGATAAAGTCTGTAAAATGCTAAAACACTTCGTTAAACAATAGCAGCCTGTTTTTCTGAAAGAAACTGCTGATGATCAACCGATGTGCTGAGCCATGTTTCTTCTTGCAGGTAGCTAGCTAGAGTTTCAAGATGCTTATCTCCTTGCACATTCATATGTAGAGATAGGATAGTTTCAGTCTGTTCAGTGTGTGTAAACCATTATGACTATTTTGTAGTTTGTCTTTAGGGACTTCAGCCTGTCATGTAGTAAATATCTTTGGCTCCAGCCTGTCTTGTGTGGGGGTATCTGGACGGATATATCTGTGGTGTAAGGGGAATTGTTAGTCAGTTAGTGGATTGGGTGGGAACAGTCACAGACTGTTCCTGTTTGAGCGACTAACTAAGTAAGCCCCGGGTGCTTGGAATAAAGAGTTTGTACTGTACGGTCTCTGAGTGACTTTATCCGGATTCGACTTCCACAGAATAGGAGTGGTTTTAAAGGGCTGGGCTGCTGGAAGCTCATTACCAGACCTGGAGTGATTGCAACTGGGTCTGACAGAGGCATAACTGGTTGTTCTGGGCACATTCAGTCTCACTCCAACTATATCCCACCTTCCCTTACACAGGTATGTAATGTCTAAAGGATCAGTGTTTGAGTAAATGAGACTCACCAAACTTTCTCCTGACTGAATCAATGGAATCTCAGAGTCTCTTGAGGCAGAGCTGTTCTCTCCAGTTAATGCTTTCAGTCCTCAGGCTGGTTCACTTGTTGCTGTTCCCTCGTCTTCAGCCGTGGTTTGCTTCTAGTTGGGGTTTTTCTTCCAATAAACCTCTTACCGCAGGTCTAACTTGAACCAGAGTGATAATGAAGCACAATAACAATAAAAAGGAGAACCAAACATTTCTGGTTAATGTTACTAAGAACAAAACAATATGGGATAAGGAGGAGCCATCATTCAGTCAGTAACAGAATTAGGTGATTTGGTCCATCTGGTCTGCCCCACCATTTAACCACAGCTGATTTTCATTCCAACACCATATTCCTGCCTTCATCCTGTAACCCTGAGCTACTCACCAATCATGAATATATTAATCTCTGTCATAAATATACCCAAATCGCAGCCTCAACCAACCTCTGTGGCAACAAATTCCACAGATCAGACATCTTCTGGCCAAATTTTTTTCTCCACTCAGTTTTAAAGGGAAGCTTCTTTATTCCGAGACTGTGCTGTCAGATCACTGTCTAATGGAAACATCCTCTCCATGTCCACTGTATCCAGGCTTTTCAGCATTCGGCAGGTTTACTTAACCATACATCCCTCCACCACCCCCACTGTCCCTCTGAACTCCATTGAGCACAGGTCCAAAACAATCAAATGCTCCTCATACATAACGCCGAACATTCCTGAGATTATTCTTGTAAACCTTGTTCACAACAACTGTACTGAACACATTTCTAGGAATAACAAACTAATTGGCACCAGGGTAATTCGCAGGGAAAAGTTGTGGTTACTTTATTGTTCAACTGTCACAGAGTGAGCCATTTCCACTTCCACATTAAAACCGGTACATTTCAGGAAACATAAACCAATCCAGAGTGAATGTAATAAAAAGAAATTGGAATTCCCAAACTGCTCAGCATGTAAGGAACAGCAGTGGGGAGAGGAACAATCTTTACAATTCAGGTTAATAACATTTTGTCAGGATGACTTCAAACATTTTCAGTTTTTAGTGCAGATCTCCAGAAGGGCTTGTATTGTGCTGTAGGTTTTCTATGTTTCTGTGAATAAATTAAAAATCGTGCAACAAACAGAAATACTATATATTTTAAATGTGAGGTAGTGTTCAAGGGTTCAATATCCATTTAGCAATCGGACGGCAGAGGGGAAGAAACTGTTCCTGAATCACTGAGTGTGAGCCTTCAGACTTCTGTACCTCCTTACCTGCTGGTAACATTGAGAAAACCACATGCCCTGGGTGCTGGAGGTCCTTGATAATGGACGCTGCCTTTCTGAGACATGGCTTCTAATCCTCTGGTAATCTTATAAACATCCATCCAGTCTCACTCCAGCTGGCACGGCTCCGGAGAAAACAACACAATTTTGTCCAACCTCCCGTTAAAGCTCAGGCCCTCTAATCCAGGCAATATCCTGGTAAACCTTTTCTGCGCCCACTCCAAAGCCCCGATATCCTTCCGAGAATGGGGGCGACCAGAACTGAATGAAACACTCCAGATGTGGTCTAACTAGTTTTATAAATCTGCAACACAACTTCCCGACTTTTGAACTCAATGCTTAAACTGATAAAGACAACCATGCCATTTGCCTTCTTAACCACCCGATCAATCTCTGCAGTCTCTTTCAGGGAGCGATGAACTTGGAGTCTAAGATCCCTCTGATTATCAACACTGTTCAGGGTTTTGCATTTAACAGTGTACTTGACTTGTAGCAGCATCACAGGCAAGTACATTCAGATAACACACAGAACAGCAATTATACAATTCTCTGTCAGTAACAATACAGAAACATGTTTTACTTCATCCGGCTAATAGGACCAGAACAACACGGGCTGAGCGGCGGCTCATCTCAGACGGTTCGGTGTGAAGGTCTCACAACCCGGACCGACCCCGGCAGATTCTGTGAAGGAAGCGAGGCGAGGCCGCCAGTCCGGGAAAGTTCATCCCCTCCCCCTTCAGGTTTCACCGATCACCTTGTGTTTCTCTCTCTCTTCCCCACCCCCACCTTTTATTCTCCAGTCCTGCCGAAGGGTTTCGGCCGGTAATGTCGACTGTATTCTTCCCCTAGATTCTGCCCGGCCTGCTGAGTTCCTCCAGCATTTTGTGCGCGTTGCTCGCATTTCCAGCATCTGCAGATTTTCTCTTGTTTGAGTTCGGGAAAGTTAACTCACCACTCAACGTCAGACCTCCCCGCTCGGGACCGGCTTCAATACTCACCGAAGGGAAATTTGTTGGTGTTGCCCCGCAGAGAATAATCCGTCTCCGGCTCCCCTTTCAAGGGGGCGAGGACCCCCTCCCGATCCCGAACCCGGACCCACCGCTGACCCACTTCCACAAAGAACGAAAAAAACATCACTGCCTAGCTTGGGCCTGTGAGCATGCGCAATGTGCTTCTTTTGCGTCACAGGCGGTGGGCGGGGCCACGGAAACAAACCCGCAAATGCTGCCTATCTGCGGTAAAACATGATCACGTTTCGCTGGAGGGTCTCCCATGTGACCGGTGACTGTTCCTCGCCCTTCACATACTGCCCTACCCACCGCCGCATTTCCCACATTATTTCATTATTTCCCTATATCATTTCCATACGTATTTAGATTTTCCGTCCATATCTTCCTCGATCCCTTTCCCTCCAGCCCCAGGTCCCAGAGTTCTCAGAGTTATAGTTCTGATTCACTTTCCATCCCGACACACAATTCAGACCCACACAGAAAATGAGCAGGTTTCTTTTAAATCAGTCAACACACACAAAATGCTGGTGGAACGCAGCAGGTCAGGCAGCATCTATAGGGAGAAGCACTGTCGACGCTTCGGGCCGAGACCCTTCGACAGTCCTGAAACGTTCCGAAACATCGACAGTGCTTCTCCCTATAGATGCTGCCTAACCTGCTGCGTTCCACCGGCATTTTGTGTGTGTTGCTTGAATTTCCAGCATCTGCAAATTTCCTCGTGTTTGTCATTTAAATCAGTCTATGTTTATAAACACTCGTTTCTATTCACATTCCTCTGGCCTCACTGGACAGGAACACTGAAACATTTAGTGAGAAACAACAGGAGGAGGCCATTCGGCTCCTTTAACCATCAGCAAGATGGAGGCTACTCTCCCATCTCAGCCACATGCTTTTGCCGATCCTCATTTTCTCGATCCCTTGGGTCGCCACAAATCTGCCAGCCTCTGTTTTATGTGAAGACGATCACCGAGTCATCACCGCCCTCTGTGGTGTGGATTTACAGACATTCACCACCCTCGGCGTGGAGACATTTCCCCTCATCTCAGTCCCGACATTTTCACTGCCATCATATTTGACCTACCAAAATGAACCACTTCACACTTACCTGGGCTGACCTCCATCTGCCACTTCTCAGCCCTGTTCTGCATCCTATCAATGTCCCGCTGTAAACTCTGACAGCCATCCACACTATCCACAAAACATCCAACCTTTGTGTCATCAGCAAACTTACCAACCCATCCCTCCACTTTCTCATCCAGGTCATTTATAAAAATCACAAAGAGTAAGGGTCCCAGAACAGATCCCTGAGGCACTCCACTGGTCACCGGAACTTCATGCAAAATATGACCCATCTACAACCACTCTTTGCCTTCAGTGGGCAAGCCAGTTCTGGATCCACAAAGCAATGTCCCCTTGGATCCCATGCCTCCTTACTTTATCAATAAGCCTTACATGGGTTACCGTATCAAATGCCTTGCTGAAATCCATATACACTACATCTACTGCTCTTCCTTCATCAATGTGTTTAGTCACATCATCAAAAAATTCAATCGGGCTCGTAAGGCACGAACTGTCCTTCACAAAGTCATGCTGACTATTACTAATCATATTATACCTCTCCAAATGTTCATATCCATAGCGACTTATCCAACTTGATGCTTTCCAAAAGCTGCAGCACATCCTCTTTCTCAATATCTACATGCTCAAGCTTTTCAGTCTGCTGCAAGTCATCAGTACAATCACTAAGAGCCTTTTCCATAGTGAATACTGAAGTAAAGTATTCATTAAGTACCTCTGCTATTTCCTCCGGTTCAATACACACTTTCCCACTGTCACACTTGATATTTCAGGGTGAAAGGTGAAATATTTTTGGAGAATCTCAAGGGGGATTCTTCACTCAGAGGTTGGTGAGAGTGTGGAATGAGTTGCCAGTGAAAGTGGTGGATGTGGGTTCGAGTTAGACACTAAAGAGAAATTTGGGTAAGGACATGGATGGGAAGTGTATGCAGGTTGTTTGCAGTAAAAACAAAAACGGGTCCGTATTGACTAGAAGGGCCGAAAAGCCTGTCCCAGTGCTGCTGGGCTCTGTGACTCTAATAATATTCTGATTTGTAATTTCCACAGTCATGTGCTTTGCTGCTAATTATCGAACCCAGTAATTTACAGAATGGGTGTAGAGGCTGCCCAGTGACTGTTCCTGTGATCAAAGTCACTGAGACGTTTCATCACTGAGCAGATAATGTCTTCTCCATTCTCTTTCACTCAGTCCATCACTCAACACCTTCCATGTTTACAGGAAATCACAGAACTCACAGAGAAGGAAACCGCGACAGGGGATTCCCCGCTTTTCCTCAGACCTGGTGATGGGGAAAGGCTCCCAGTCCCAGAGAGTGATGTGGGAATCAGGAATGAGTTTGCAAAGTTGGACAAAATGCTGAAAGGATTTCTGCAGCTCGGCACGGTAAAACAATGCACCGAACTGAAAATAACATGGAAATATTGCTGACGTAACAAAGTACGTCAACAAAGTTCGGCCCATCATGTTTAGCTCAGCCAAATAAATTAGCAACCAAATGGCCTCTAAACTGATTCCTTGTGCCTGCACAATGTCCATCTCCCTCCTTGTTCTTCACATTTATGTGCCTGTCTCAGCGTCTCTTAAAAGTCTCCAATATATCTGCCTCTACCTTCAGCCCAGGCATTCCAGACACCCACCAATCTCTGTGTGAATGAACTTGCCTCTCACATCTCCTTTGAAGTTACCCCCTCTCAGATTAACTGAGAAAAAGAATTACAATAAACATGCGATTGTACTGGAGTGAGTGTCATGGTCCGGTCCGTGAAATCCGCATTCCGGTTTACGGTCCGGTTCATCGATCCTCATTCCGGGATTTCCTGTTTTCCCTGGGTCCAGTGGCTGCCTTAATTGAGGCACCTGATTCTCGTTTTGTGCTGGCTCCATAAATAGCTTCGGGATTCATCTTCCGTCTGCTGGACTGTTCTCTCCTTTCTTCCTGTCACTGCACTTTTGAAATTCTGGCAGTTAGTTCGGCATCTTATCTCAACAGTTATTTTGGCACTAACCTTCGTCAGTTTCCTGCGCCTGCTACCTTGCCTGTAACCTCGCTTGCGTCCTTGCCTGTATCGCCGTCAAGTTCAACCGCCGGAGTGACACTGGAGCCTCGGCATGCCAAGATATGGAGGTATCTATTACTGAGTTTGGATCTGTCTCTTTGTGTCCCTGTGTTTAGTATCCGTCAAGGAAATAGTCCCGGCCTTAGGAGGGTCCTGACTCTGTATAGATCCCTGGCCCTAAGTCCTGTTCCCAAGGAGGGGTCCTGGTTCTGTGTTCTGTGTAGAACCCCGGCTCTCAGACCTGTTTCCAAGGAGGGGTCCCGGCTCTGTCACCCTGTACTCCAAGACCAAGGCTCTGTGTTCCAAGATCAAGTCAGGGCGCCGTGTTCCAGCCCCGTCCAAGTCTGAGCTTCGTGTCCTCATCCAGTTCTGGTGCCTCACTGAGCCCAGGAGTACCTCGCACAGCCTGGTGCTGGAGATTCCTCGTCCAGCCCTAGCCACGTCCAAGATCCTGGTCTAGTCCAAGCCACGTCCCTGTGTTCCCAGTGTTATCTTGTGTCTAGTCTGTTCCTAGTCCCGAGTCCTCGACTGGATCCGGGTTCCGAGCCCGAATCAAGACCCATGTTCCGGGTCACTGTCCAGTCTCTGGCTCGGAGTCCTAGTCCAGACATCTAGTTCCAAGTTCCTCATCCAGATCCCGCTTTCACATTCTGAGTCCTAGACCAGGCTCGGTGTGCTTGTCTCGTCCAGGGCCTGTGTCCATGTCCAGCGTCCTTTCCTCCTGACTTCCGTTGCATTCTGGTTAATCTTAGCCCTGCTCCCAGTACTTCAGGGTCTGTGTCTTGCATTTGGATCGGCTACCAGAGCCCCACCCCCCCCCCTGGCAACATACATAAACCAGCCCGTGGCGTTCCTAACTGTGATTTCCTCAATATAACGAACATTACCGAGAATCTGAAATCTGCAGCGTTCGCGGTTACCGAGCTACTGACTTGTTAAGTGATCTTTATATGAGGGTGGAGGTAGAGATGGAATGAGGCTGAGGAATAGGAGGCGTGTGAAGTGGAGAGAGGTGTTGACAAAGTTGTGTGTGGAAAGTGAAGAGCGGGTAGCTGCAGATGAAAGTGAGTGTGTGGAGAGATGGTGGGGAAAAGAGAGAAGGAGAGAGAGAGACCATAAGACATGGGAGCAGAATGAGGCCATCTCGCCTATCGAGTCTGCTCCGCTATTCAATCATGACTTAACCTTTTCCCCTCCATCTCAATCCCAGTTCCCGCTCTTCTCCCCGTGATGTTCGTTGTCATGTCCAATCAAGAACTTGTCAATCTCTGCCTTAAACATACCCAATGATCTGGCCACCACCGCTGCATGTGGCAACGAATTCCACACACTCAACATACTTTGGCTCGGGAAATTTTTCCGGATCTTTGTTTTTGAAAGTGCGCCCCTCTATCCCGAGACTGTGCTCTCTTGTCCTAGACTGTCCCACGATGGAAACATCCTTCCCACACCTACTCTGTCCGGGCCTTTCAACATTTGAAAGGATTCAATGAGATTCCTCTCATCCTTCTGAATTCTAGCGAGTACAGACCCAGAGCCATGTAACGCTCCTCGTGTGATAACCCTTTCATTCCTGGAATCATCCTTGTGAACCTCCTCTGGACCCTCTCCAATGGCAGCACATCTTTTCTAAGATGACGGGCTCAAAGCTGTTCAAAATACTCAAGGTGAGGCCTCACCAGTGCCTTATAAGACCTCCGCATCAGATCATGGCTCTTGTATTCTAGACCGCTTGAAATGAATGCTAACATGGCATTTGCCTTCCTCACCACCGACTGAGCCTGTAAGATAACCTTCATGATGATCTGCACAAGGACGCCCATCTCCCCCTGCATCTTAGATTCCTGGAATTTCTCCCAGTTTAGAAAATAGTCTGCACATTTGTTTCTGCTACCAAGTTGTATGACCGTACATTTTCCCACCTTGTACTTCATGTGTCACTTTCTTGCCCATTCTCCTGAACTAAAGCCTTCATCCTACCTGTTTCCTCAACACTAGTGCCCCTCCACCAACCTTCGTATCATCTGAAAACTTGGCAACAAAACAATCTATTTCATCATCTAAATCATTTATATAAAGCATAAAAAGAAGCGGTCCCATCACTGACCCCTGTGGAACTAGTGACTGACAACCAATCAGAAAAGGGTCATTTTATTCTAACTCGCTGCCTCCTGCCAATCAGCCAATTCTCTAACCATCTTAGTGACTTTACTGTAATACCATGGACTCTTAACCGGGTAAGCAGTTCATGTGTGTGCACCTGATCAAAGGCCTTCTGAAGTTCCAAATGTACAGCATCCAATGCATCACCGTTATCTAACCTACTTGTAATCTCCTTGAGAAATTCCAAAAGAGTCGTCAGGCAGGATTTTCCCTGAAGGAAACCATGCTGACTTTGTATTATCTTGTCCTGTGTCACCAGGTACTGCATCACCTCATCCTTAACAATTGATTCTAACATCTTCCCAACAACTGAGGTCAGGCTAACTGGTCTATAGTTGCCTTTCTGCTGCCTTCCTCCTGTCTTAAATAGTGGAGTGGCATCTGCAGTTTTCCAGTCCTCCGAAACCATGCTGGAGTCTAATGATTATTGCAAGATAATTTCTAATGCCAGCAGAATCTCTAACGCTACCTCTTTCAGAACCCCAGGGTGCAGTTCATCTGGTCCTAGTGACTTGTGTAACTTTCAGTCTTTCAGCATTTTGAGCACCTTCTCTCTTGTAATAGTAACTGCACCCACTTCTCTTCCTTCCCACACCACAATATCAGACGTGTTCTTAGTGTCTTCCACAGTGAAGACTGATGCAAAATACTGATTTAGTTTCATCAGCCATCTCATTGTACCCGGTTATTATTTCTCCTGCCTCACTTTCTAGCGGTCCTTCATCCACTCCAATTTATCTTTTTATTTTTAACATACTTGACTTGGGGAAAAAAACTTTTGTATTCCACTTTGATATTATTTGCTAGCTTGCTTTCATATTTCATCTTTTCCTTCTAATGTTTAGTTGCTCGCACTAATGTTGCGACCACATTTTCCTAAGGGTTCTTCTACCTTAAGCTCCCTAATCGCCTACCGTTCATTATATAGCAGCCAAATCCAGTATAGCTGATCCCATAGTAGGCTCAACGACAAACTGCTCTAAAAGGCTATCCCTCTGGCATTCAACACACTCGCTCCCTTGAGATTCATTAACGACCTGATTTTCCCAATTGACCTTCATGTAAACATGTCTCATGACTACCATAACATTGCCCTTTTGACTCGCGTTCTCTATTTCCTGTTGTAACCTGTGGTCCACCTCCCAGCCTCTGTTAGAGGCCCCTATATAACTGTCATCAGCGTCTTTTTACACTTGCTGTTTCTTAATTCAACCCACAAAGATTCAACATCTTCCAATCCTATGTAACATCTTCCTACTGATCTGATGCTATTCTTTACCAGTAGAGCCGCACTACCCACTCTGCCTACCTTCCTATCCCTCTGATATAACATGTAACCTTGGGCATTCAGCTCCCAACTGCAATCATCCTTCAGCCACGATTCAGTGATGGCCACATCATCAACACCTTCCAATCCTATGTAACATCTTCCTACTGATCTGATGCTATTCTTTACCAGTAGAGCCGCACTACCCACTCTGCCTACCTTCCTATCCCTCTGATATAACCTGTAACCTTGGGCATTCAGCTCCCAACTGCAATCATCCTTCAGCCACGATTCAGTGATGGCCACATCATGCCTGTCAATGTATGATGTTGAGTGGACAGTCACGGGGGATATAGAGAGAGGGCTTTAGAGATGGTTGGAGCAAGGGGAGAGAGCTGGAGTGAGGAGAGCGAGGTAGAGAGAAAGGGGTAGAGGGGTAAGAGAAAGGGAGTGGGAGGTCTTTTTTGCCGAGGTTGGGAGGGAAGGGCGGAATTGGGGGGAGGTGTGTTGAGCGACAGAAAGGGGTGAGGGAGGATGGGTGTGCAGTGTACCGAGGTGGTGTGGGTGAGCGATAGGGGCAGCGAGGAAGGAGAGGTGAGGGAAAATGGCGTCAAGAGAAAGGGGAGGGGGAGAAGAGTTTGCAGCAAAATGAGTGAATGTGTGCAGTGCGAAGGGTGTGGTAAACTGACCGGGTTCGTGGAAAGGAGGGTTCAGTGTTTGGGGTGGCGAGGAGAATGGAGCGATTTGGAAGGGAAGAGGGAGAGGCTGGAAGAAGAGTCCATTGTGAGGGGGATCGGCAGTGAGGAGTCATGGATGAGTGAGAGGCGGTGCGTCTGGTCAGAATGATTAGACTAACCAGTTATTTATCCAGAGTGGTCAATATGTTAGTCATGGTTGAGATTGTGGCCCTCGTCTCGGAATCCCACAGCGAAACTTTTACCGCACATGGCCCCGGTTCTGCAACCCGACGCTGGGGTGAGGGGGGAGTTGTGGGGTGAGGCGGGGGTTGGGGTATTACGATTTCCACGCACTGCACCCGGTCTCTGTGCCGAACTGTAAATCCGTCAGATCGTGCACTCCCATTCATGTACTTAACAATTTATGTGTGATAAACTTGTTTAAGACTTCGGACAAAGTCGGGAATTTTTTAAAAAAGGATGGGTATGTTGCGACTAACGCGAACTGCGTATATTTCAATGCAAAGAGGTATTGAAGGAAAGGGAATTAGATCAAGTCTTGGATCAACACAAGGGATAATGATATGGTAGCCATTAGTGAGACTTGGCTGCAAGAAGGGCAGGATTGGCAGCTCGATATTCTGGGGTTCCCTCCTTTTAGACGCGACAGAACGAGGGCGATTAAAGGGGTAACTGTGGTGTTTCTAGTATCGGGAATATGTCACGCCACTGCTTTGTCAGTACAGACTGGGGAACTCGTCTAGTGAGTCTGTATCTGCGGGGCTATGAGGAACAATTTTTAGAGAGATCGTACCCTGTTGCAGAAACCATAAACTGTTACAGGAGGTGATTTAACTTTCCAGGTATGGACTAGGATACCCGCACGGTAAAATGTTTAGATGTGCTGGAGTTTGTCAAATGTGTTGAGGAAAGATTTCTAAATCAGTGCTGTGAAGTCCCAACAAGAGTGTGGGAGCGTGGAATTGTCAGGGATTGAGACGCTGCACATGACAGACGTTAGTGTAGGGAAAGTCTATGCACCTAGTGATCACAACGCCTTTCGGCCAAGGGTAGGTCTGCCTCATGGGTTGAGACCCTAAACTGGAAAACAAACTATTTTTAAGATATCTGGAAGATTCTGATAAGTGTGATTGGGATAGGCTGTTTTCTGTCAAAGGTGTACTTGATATGTGGGAGACTATCAAAGTGAAATTTTGAGTGTTCAAAGCTTGTGTGCGCATGTCAGAATAAAAGGTACTGTCAGTATAACCGGTTTATGGGAACCTTGGTTTTCAAGAGAAATTGAGGCCAATGTTTCATCCGACCTTGAGGGATGCAGATACACTTAAGTTATGCTTAGCGGCAGGTGAGGTACCTAAGGATTGGAAGATGTCTAAGGTTGTCCCGCTCTTTAAGAAAGGTTCAAAAGATAAACAAGTAAACTTAAGGCCTCTGTACCTGACATGGTAGTGAGAAGGTAAGTTAGTGGATGTTGTTGGCCTGGACTTTAGCAAGGCATTTGACAAGGTCCCGCATGGAACGCTGCCCAGGAAGGTTCAGTCGTTGGGCTTTCAAGATGAAGTAATAAATTAGATTAACCATTGGCTCTGAGGAAGATTCCAGAGAGTGGTAAAGATGCTTGCCTCTCTGAATGGAGGCCTGTGGCTAGTGTAGTGCCGACGGGATCGGTGCTGAGTCTGTAGTTTCTAGTCATCTGTATCAATGTTCTGGATGATAATGTGGTCAACTGGAACACCAAATATGCAGATGACTCCCAGAGTGGGGGTATATTGGACAGCGAAGGAGGCTATCATACCTTGCAGAGGGATTTGGATCAGCTGGAAAATTAACAAATATACCTGCGGTGGGAACCAGGAGGCTAGGGTCTACAGATTAAAAGTCGGACACTGATGAGCGTGGACAACAATGGGGTCGGGGAATACAAGGTCACAATGCGTTGGAAATGGCGTCCTATGTGGATAGGGTCGTAAGGAAATGTTTTGACGCATTGGACTTCATGTACTGGGTGCAGGAGATGGGATGTTATGTTGAAGTTGGTGAGGTCTAATGTAGAGTATTGTCTGAAGTTTTGGTCACTTAACTACATGAAAAATGTAAATAGGTTTGTAGGAATACATTTAAAATTTAAAAGGATGACGCCACGATTAGAGGGCCTAAGTTATAAGGAAAGATTGAATAGATTAGGACTTTATTCCTTGGAACGCAGATTTCCGGAACATTTGATAGAAATTGTACAAATTATGAGGCTTACAGGTAGGGTTAATGGAGCGGAGGGATGGAAAGAGAGGAATAGACCGGGGGAAAGGGGAATGAAGGACAAAGGATGTGCAGAGGAGAGTATAGTGGTGGTGAGAGGGGTGCTGACGGAGCGGTGCAGAGCTAGAGGCCAGAGTGCTGGCGGAGAACGAGGGGGTTGAGAGAGTGCAGAGTGAGTGGAAAGACTGGTGGAGAGAGGGACAGAAATGTGAAGGGTAAGTGGAGATGGAGCACACAGGGGTGATGATGGTTTCACTCACCTTTCCTCCTCTTCTACACTTCGCTTTCCCCACTCTCTTACCCAATCTCTTCCCATCACCCTCTCCCGCTCTCCATGACCCCTGTAGAAGATGGTCTCGAATGACGCGAGCTAACTTGCACCTTTAAACATCGCCTCCAGTTTGCACAGAAATCCATTGAAGACACCTTCACCGCTCTACAGCCTGAAGAGGTCAGTGCATTATTTCATCACGGGTGGCCATTTCCAATCCGCGGGTCACACCTTCTCTGATAGTCAATCAGGTCGTCATACTCTCCCTTCGGGCATTTTAACACAGGTGAAAATTTTCAGTGAGTGCATCTCTCCCTCCCAGACGACATTCTGACAAAATTTTTTTACTGAAGTTCTTCCCTCACTCGCTCCATGGTTCCCATTTTGGATCAGCCCATCACTCTTTCCCGTGTTAAATCATTTGGCCCTTTGGAATAAGCGACATTCCAAGAGGATATCGAAGGTTTCTTTCGAAACATTCGGAAGCAATATGCGAGACTAGGTGTCGGACACTGGGAAAAGACGCTGGAGAGATAGTAATGGGGAAAGGAAACGGCGGACGAACTGATTGAGTATTTTGCATCAGTCTTCACTGTGGACAACACGAGCAATATGGTGGAATTTCCGGGTGTCATGGTTCATGAAGTGTGTGAAGTTACCATCATTAGAGAGAAGGTTGTTGGGGAACTAAAAGGTCTGAAGGGAGATAAGTCACCTGGATTCAGATGGTGTAGATCCCAGGATTCGGAAAGAGGTATCTGAAGAGATTGTGGAAGCATTAGTAATGATCATTCAAGAAGCACTGGTTTCTGGAAAGGTTCCGGAACACTGGAAGTTTGCATGTGTCACTCCACTCTTCCAGAAGGGAAAGAGTCAGAAGAAAGGAAATTGTAGGCCAGTTAGGCTGATCTCGGGTTGGAAAGGTGTTGGAGTCTATTATTAAGTAGCTCTGACGGTACTTGGAATCACGTGATAATATAAGCCGTCGTCAGCATGGTTTCCTCAAAGGACAATCTCGACTGATAAATCTGTTGGAATTATCTGAAGAAATAACAAGCAGGAAAGGCAAAGGAGAATCGATCGAAACTGTGTACTCGGATTTTCAGAAGGCCTTTGACAAGATTCCATACATAAAACATAGAATAGTACAGCACTTTACAGGCCTTTCGGCCCAGAATGTTGTGCTGACCCTCAAACCCTGCCTCCCATATAACACCCTACCTTCAATTCCTCCACATACCTGTCTAGTAGTCTTTTAAACTTCCCTAGTGGATCTGCCTCCACCACTGACTCAGGCAGTGCATTCCACGCACCAACCACTCTCTGAGTGAAAAACCTTCCTCTAATAGCCCCCTTGAACTTCCCTCCCCTTACCTTAAAGCCATATCCTCTTGTACTGAGCAGTGCTGCTCTGGGGGAGAGGCGCTGGCTATCCACTCTAACTATTCCTCTTAATATCTTGTAGATAGATAGATAGATAGATAGATAGATACTTTATTCATCCCCATGGGGAAATTCAACTTTTTTCCAATGTCCCATACACTTATTGTAGCAAAACTAATTATATACAATACTTAAGTCAGTAAAAATATGATATGCATCTAAAATCACTCTCTCAAAAAGCATTAATAATAGCTTTTAAAAAGTTCTTAAGTAGTTTACTTAAATACATTGAGTCCTAACCCCGGCACTTTAACATGTCTTACTCCTGGCGGTTGAATTGTAAAGCCGAATGGCATTGGGGAGTATTGATCTCTTCATCTATCATGTCTCCTCTCATCCTCCTTCTCTCCAAAGAGTAAAGCACTAGCTCCCTTAATCTCTGATCATAATCCATACGCTCTAAAACAGGCAGCATCCTGGTAAATCTCCTCTGTACTCTTTCGAATGCTTCGACATCCTTCCTATAGTGAGGCAGCTTAACGAGTTACGAACTCGTGGTATTACAGGAAAGATTCTGGCATAGATAAATCAGTGGCTGATTGGCAGGCGGCAAAGAGGGGGAATAAATCGAGCCTGTTCTGGTTAGCTGGCGAGGGCTAGCGGTGTTCCACAGGGACATGTGCTGGGACTGCTTCTTTTTGCGTTGTACGCCAGAATTTGGATGATGTAACTGATTACCTTGTTGAAAAATTTCAGGTGAGATGAAGAAGGATGGAGGGACAGGTAGTTTTGAGGAAGTTGAGGAGGTACGGGGGGACGGACAGCCAGATTAGGAGAATGAACAAAGACGTGGCTGTTGGAATACAGTGTCCACAAATGTACTGCACTTTGGTTGAAGAAGTGGAAGGATTGAGTTTTTCGAAACGGAGGGAAATTACGAAAAAACACGAAGGCGCCAATGCACTTGGGAGTCCTTGTGTAGGATTCCCTAAAGGTTAGTTTTCCGGGTGAGTCCGTGGTGAGGAAGGCAGGTGCAATATTAGCATTCATTTCAAGAGGAATAGAATATAAAAGCAAAGATGTCCTGTTGGGACTTTGTAAAGCACTGGTGAGGCCGCACTGTCAGCAGTTCAGGCCATTACCTTAGAAAAAGTGCTGTGAACCTGGAAGGAGTTCAGACGAAGTTGACGAAAACGATTCGGCGATTGAACGGCTTGTCGTATGAAAAGTGTTTGACTCTGGACCTGTATTCACTGGATTTCAGAAGGATAAGAGGTGATGTCATTGAAGCCTGACTGAAGAGTTTGACGGAGTGGATGTGGAGAGGATGTTTCCTCTGGTGGGAGAGTCTGAGACGAGAGGACACAACCTCACAATGGAGAGGCGTCCTTCTGGAAGGTATTTATTTTGCCAGGAAGCGGTGAATGTGTGGAATTCTTTGTTACAGGCTGCTGTGGAGGCTAAATCTTTATGTATATTTAAGGAAGAGTTTGATCGTCTCTTGATTGGTCAGGGCATGAATGGATGCACGGAGAAGGCAGGAGACTGGGGCTCAGACGGAAACGGAATCAGTCATGATGAAATGGCGGCGCAGACTCGATGGATCTGATGGGCTGATTCTGCACCGATGTCTTATGGTCATTTTGTCTTGTGGACTTTCAGGGAGACAAATTCCACAAATGATTCCGGTTGGGTGGGGGCAACAACCCCTGCTTGTGAAATAAAACACGCTGTTTACCGCGGAGGAGGGGGTTTCTTGCGACAGCAGTTGTCCGGATGGTATGGCTATAATCGCTTAATGTTTGTGTTAAATAATGAACGTGAATAGACTCCTTTAGTTCTAGAGTCACTGAGAAAATAATTGACAACATTTGTTCCTGTTGAGTGGGAGTAAATTGTCGAACGTGTTTTCTCTAATTTCAGCAGAGATTCTAACTCCCCATCTTCCCGATTTATTAATCTAATACCAAATACACATGGACGGGAGGGATATGAAGGACTCTCCATATTCCAGTTCTAGCTCCAAAGAACCATAAGATCAGAAGACGAAATGTCAGAATTGGGCCATTCAGCCCATCGAGACTGCTCCGCCAGTTCATGGCTGATCCCGGATTCCACACAACTCCATACACCTGTATTCACACTATATCCTTTGATGCTCTGACCGTTCAGGAAACGATAGACTTGCGCTTGAGATGTAAGCAAGACTTGTCCTCCACCGCAGACTGTAGCAGAGCGTTCCACAGACTCTCATGCTCCATGATAGGTAATTGTAGTATGGCAAGCGGCTGCGGATTGCAACATTAACTCCGTGGTCACACTGGCTCTGCTCAGAATTCTGCATTCTGAGAGACATAACTACCTCTCAAAACTTCAGGAGCTTCACTGCACAGTCGGCGGTGACGTCACATGAAGCGGCTGCTGTGCAGAACGACTTTGAGGAACCTGCTTACAATCATGGGCACAGTATATCCCTCGGTTACTGACATAGGTATACAGACAGGGCTCTCCATTACTTTAACCTCATTAACACCTGCTCTCTATGCTCCGGCAAACATGGAACATTATTCACTGCATTACTAAAATGAATATTTTAAATATCTGGCAAATTGACTTATAAATAAATAACTTCAGACCGCCGTTATATCTGTTTCTGTGCTCCATATTCACTGTCCCTGATGACACTGTAACATTCTTTAATCTCACCGAAGAGCACATCGCGGGAATTGCAAAACTTCGACGTTGAAGCGGTCGATTGACGTGGAATATGGACAGAAACTTCACAGAAAGGCCCTGTCCTGTGTTCACATAATCTGTCGCATTGCGCTGTCTATAGTCAGCACTTAGAATTGATTGGGCAGAAATAGTTTCTGATTGAAACAATATCTGGCACCAATAGAATCTGCTGCTGAACCTAGGTTTTGTCTGAAATCGAGATGTTTCTGTAATTGTTTCTGTAATCGGTACTATTGAATGGAAACTAATGCAATGAGCTACCTGCACAATCACAGTTAATTTGCAGGTAGATCCCTGCGCTGTCGCGGTTGTAGCCATTGCTCACGGTCCATTTATATTCTTCCTGTCATTTTTGTACAGATGTACATCTACAACCTGGCCTCGGTTCCGTCACCCAGCTTACAGCATCGCGTCCTCCCTCCCTCATCCCCTCGGGCCGACTCCCCAAAAGCCCGCCAAAACTAGCTTACAGACCCAGAAGAGAGAATAACATTAATCCCAATTGGTTAACAAATGAATGCAATTCTCGTTATCAGTAAATTTTAACCCAAACAAGCTTCCAGCACTCTTTTATAACAAAGAAGCATTCTTACTTTTAACAAGACAAAGAAGCCATTTCGATTAACAGACGGAGTAACAAAGAGGAAACGCCCTTTACACTCTCCCCCCACCAAATAAAAGTCATGTCCTCATGACTTCTAAATAACTCCCCAACTCTTCCTGCCAATACACACCCTAACCCAGGCACAAACAGTGACATTGCTCCCCAAACAGTAGACCTCACGCCCTGTTCCTCAGGCGCTACATAGGTCAACTTATCTGGGAGTTCCTTAACCCTCCGAGACCTCCGTACCCCTTCAGCAAAACCCTCCAGGCTCGAACACAACCGGGGATACCTCGGCTCCGCTTGCCAACTCCTCTCTCAATCTCTCACTCATGCCCCCACTGCAACTCTGATCCCTCTGCTGTCCACGGCCAACCCTCCCCACTACACCTGACTCAGTGGTAGAAGGACCAAAGGTCTCTTCCTCAAACGAGGGGGTTAGCAAAAGGCAGCATGTACCACACATGCAGCGCATCATCCTTCGAATCCGTATTCTTCCTCACTTCTGCGATCGGTAGCTGCTGTTTGATCTTCTCCAAACGGAAGCACGTGGCCTGCACTGTTCCCGCAGCCTCTTCAGCCTCCCGCAATCGAGAGATCAGCTTCCCCTCTGGCTCCTCCAACTCCCGCCACAGTCTCAACAATTCTGTATTCACTGCGCTTATCTGCAGCTTTTCCTTCCTGATGACTTCTTCAAGGTCAACCTTCAGGGTTTCCACTTCATTTGGACTGTCGATGGTCATCTTCAGGTTCCCTTCAAGCTTCCGCTTCCCTCTTCCAAGATCTGTCCGCAATTGCTTCACCTCCTCAAACTCCCGTCTCTGGGCTCTCGGTTTGCTGTTACTCTTAATCAGATAACTTTCTTGGTCTTCCAACTGATTCCGGATCTCTTTCGCCGGTTTCTGATGAGAATTTGGCCTCTCCATCTCCACATCAAACTTGATTCCGTAGAGACAGTCACTCACAAGCTGCGACCTTCGCCAGATCTGACACGTGACCAGAGAAAGCTTTAGCTCTTTAGTTCTCAGTCGCTCCTGCAACAGTCTCGCTTCAGATTCTCCCGAGGCAAATCCAAATACCAGGAGAACATCCACATACGCCAAAACTCCAAACACCTCCACATCCCCCATGGTCTTCCACATGCCCCGCGGGAAGTTTGCAAGGGCTCCGGATATGCCCTGTGGCATCTTTCCGGACGGGAAGAATCCTAGGGGACCTATAAAGGCCGTCTTCTCCTTGTCGGCCTCACTCATCGGGATCTGGCAACATTCGCTCCTCAGATCCAGCACCTTAAACCACTTCGCACCACTCAGACAGGCCATCGCCTCTTCGGCCCTCAGGGCCGTATTCTGATCAATGACAGTGTGGCTCTTCACCGCACTATACTCCACACACACGGCTTCAGGGCCCAGTCGCCGCGACCTCTCTCTCTCTCACCGAGGTGTCTTCAGCGGTCAACTCCCCTCCCTCGTGGTATTTCGGAGCGTCCACTAAGAGGGTCTCACCCTCAGATACTTGCCCCAGGCCGTACCACCACCGGCTCTCGTTTGAATTCGGTACCGGCCCGTGGCTATTACACAAGTCCTCGCAAGCAGCTCGAAACTCTGGGTTTAATAAATAATAATAGACAGTACACCATATGCGATTAAATGATAACACTTTATAGATATTACTAGAACTATGTGATTAATAATGATACAATATATATAAAGGAAAAGAAAATAAAGAAAAGGCGCCAAGACTTATCAAAGTCCAAACCACTTCGTGTACAACCGCTGGAGCTCAATTAACAAAGTCTTCTGGCCACTATTTGATCCCCTCCGAACTCCTCGACTCGTAGCTCAGGACCACTCGAAGTGATCAACCAATCTATCTTCGTCTTCTCTCCTCGCCGAACATCCTGGCCTCGGACCCCCACTCGGGGTTCGTTCCTCACCCAGTTTACAGCATCGCGTCCTCTTTCTCTGTCACCCCCTCGCGGCGATCTCCCCAAAAGCCCGCCAACAATAGCTTACAGACCCAGAAGAGAGAATAACATTAATTCCAATTGGTTAACAAATGAATACAATTCCCGTTATCAGTAAATTTAACTCAAACAAGCTTCCAGCACTCTTTTATAACAAAACTAAGAAGCCATTTAATTAACATACGCAGTAACAAAAAAGAAAAATAAACCCTCACAAAGAAGAAACCCTCTTATACTAATAAGAAACCCCCTCTACACAACGTTCTCATGGATGCTGCCCGACCTGCTGAGTTCCTCCAGTGTGTTGTACGCGTTGCCTTTCCCAGCGTTTGAATGCCACCGATCCTTGAATGTGGAGTTGGAGATGCGGGAGAAGACAGCGCCCCACTGGCGTTTAATATTGTGGATCTGTGAAAGATAAATCAATTCTGTATCAAATCCCATGTCGCAGGTACTTACTGTCACTGCCAAACTCACAATGTACACCAGAAAGGCCACTCGGTCTATCTGCTCTCTGCCCAGGTTTCTGTTTCATATCCGTATTTTAAAAATTATCTCTCACTCTCCCTGTTGCAACTTGTCACCACTCCGTGGGAGAAGAGATTTCCCTTGAATTTCTTAGAATCAGAGAAATCTGCAGCAAATTACAGGCCCTTCGGCCCACAGCAACCAACTCTAGAAAATGCCTAGAATTACCCTACGACAGAACCCTCTATTTTCCTAAGCTCCATGTACCTCTCTAAGATTCTCTTAAAAGTCTCAATCGCTGGCAGTGCAGTCCACACACCCACCACCATCTGTATAAAAAAATATATCTCTGACACCTCCATTGAACTACTTCCAAGCACCTTAACTATGCCCCCCACGTGTTAGCCATCTCAGCCCTGGGGGGGGGGGGGGGGTAAAGCCTTTGACTTTTCACACGATCAATGCCTCTCATCATCTTGTACACCTGCATGAATTTCCTGCATGATTTCCCCCAGGCTAATTAACACGATGAGCTCAGTGAGTATTTGACCTTCCCCAGGGCTCTGGACTAAGGTGGTTAAACTCCTATTTCCCTGCTCTTTTCAAATTTTGTGTCATTTTCACCAATTTCAAAGGACTGTGCCTCAGACAGCTGGGTTGCTGCAATGCACCTCTAAAGCCTGACAGCAGACTAGCGAGTGAATCTTCAGTGGAGCAGAGTCAGAAACCAAAGAGTTACCAGCACCAATCAGGGCTTTGGGGCTCTGGAAAGAGATGGGGTCTGGAGGTTACGAACAGGAGGAGGAAGAGGAACAAGACCAGCAGGATGTGGCTATGAATGAAAGATGAGAAACATTTGGAAACTGGTTAATTGAAAAACAAAATGGTTAATTTCTACAAAACATTGCAGGTAATCAGCAGATCAGGCAGCAAATGTGGAGAGGAAGAAATGGCAGCATTTAAGCCGAGCCCCTTCAGCATGTCTAGACTGTGTACTCCTCTACTTAGTTGCTGCCTGAACTGCAGAGTTCCTCCAGTATTGTGTGTGTGTGTGTGTCTTTGTATTTCCAGCAACTGCAGAATCTCTTTTGTTTCACATCTGTATTTGTAAGAGGATTGTACTTTGGCATTAGATACACGAAATGCATGTTGATAATGAGTGTATCGTTTATGGGAGCCGCTTTCTGCGTTAAGAAAGCTGCTGAGTTTTCTACACACACAAAAAAACTGAGATATGGACATGGAACCGATGCTTGCAGAAATTTTTAATGGCACCATGATTACCCATAAAGCGCCGCGGTTAAAATTTCGCTGTCGTTTGAAGCACCGATCAAATGCGCAGGCGTCAGGATTGCTGCCGGCTGTGATAATTACGCATGCGCGCAGTATACAAAATGTCGGGAGGAGCGGAAAGGTAAGGGCTTTTTCGACTCTAATTGAGTGACAATTGCTGTGAGAACCGGAGACTGTGGCCCGCAAACTCGGCACAGGCAGGTCTTTTTCCTCTCTCTGAGCCCCACGATCTGTATACGGGCCCCGGAGAGCTTCCGGCTGATCAGAGAATGGGAGCAGATAGATCTCACAGACAGAGCTGAGCTCTAGCAATCTGAATGCAAAGAGTAGGAACTCGGAAAAAGAGAACAAAATCTTTCTATCAGCTGTTGAGGAAATCACCTTTGTTCTGCCTCCAACCGCAGCAAGAGAAAATCTGCAGCGGATGGAAATCCAAGCAACACACAAAATGCCGGAGGAACTCAGCATTAGTACTCTTTTCCATAGATGCTGCCTGGCCTGCTGAGTTCCTCCAGCATTTTGTGTGTGTTGCTTGTTCTACCTCCTCTTGCTCTGGAGTTTTCTACCCGTGACGACATGTTTTGTCCCATTCTCTCTGGGTATGTAATGATATCAAACACCTTTGCCCTGGGCAACAAGTAGCTTTCACATCACAAATGTGCCTGACTCCGATGAGACAAACTACTGCCCTTCCCTTCATATTCATTGGCATTACCATCACTGAGTTCACCACCATCAGTCATTGGGGGAGGGTTCAGGGGGAATATTTATGTAGAGTACAGAAACTGGGGATCCCTGTTTGCATTTTGGTGATGCAAAAGTTACTGGAGAATTTGCAAGTGGGAAGAAGTGGCGTGATATTTGGAAATCTGACTTTTTAAAGCATAGTTTAGCAAGCAAACCACATATGGACAATGTGCAAAAGCTTTGGTGAGAAAATCCTCCGTTACCCGTTCCAGGCCTGCTACATAGGTTGTGTGAGAGTGCAGATGAACTGGATCAAACCCAGAGGAGATCAAAGTTCCTATTGACAGTGATTTGCCAGCTGTTAGAATGAATGCCTCTCTATATAAAATTCACTGTGCACATCTTGTCACTGGGTAAAAAAATGCACAGTACAAGATTTATCTACACACTGGTTATTACAAATTAGAGGGGAGATTATTACAAATTAGAGGGGTATTGGAGGGAAGGAGGGGTGACCTCCAGTGGCCCTGATGCCCTCACCTACAAGATGTGCATCCAGCTGCAGCTTGTAACCCTGCACTTCAATGAGCTGCAACTTGAAATGGGTGAATTCTAGATCATCCAGCAGTTGGAGGCGGTGATAGATCTGACACGAAGAGAGGTGAGTTACACCCAAGGGGCAGGACACAGGAAACTGGGTGAGAGTCAGGAAGGAAAATGAGGTTAAATAGGCATCACAGAGTACTCTAGTGGCCATCCCCCACAACAACAGGTGGACCACTTTAGAAGCTGTTGGGGGGAATTACCTGGCAGAGGAGTCAAATGATGAGGGGTATTGAGCGTGTGGGTGGCCAGCAGTTTTTTCCCAGGGTTGAAATGATTAACATGAGGGGGCATAGTTTTAAGGTGCTTGGAAATAGATACCGAGGGGATGTCAGGGGTAAGTTTTTTACACAGAGAGTGGTGGGTGCGTGGAATGTGCTGCCAGCTGTGGTTGTTGAGGCAGATACAACAGGGTCTTTCAACAGCCTCTTAGATAGGTACATGGAGCTTAGAAAAATAGAGGGTGTGTGCTGGGGAAATTCTGGGCAGTTACTAGAGTAGGTCACATGATTGGCACAACATTTTAGTCGGAATGGCCTGGAATATGCTGAAGATTTCTATGTTCCATTTTGAACAGTGAAGTAACTTCTCTTCTTTAAACTCTACCGGGTCCACAATTTTAATGCCGCTTTTCCACACTCCCATAGACCCTTTGTCCATCTCCTGAGTAAATAGAGATGGAAAAATATTTAAGATCTCCCCCATCTGCTTTGTTTCCACACGTGGATTGCCATTCCGGTCTTCCAGAGGACCAACTTTGTGCCTTGCAATCCTTTTGCTCTTAATCTATCACTAGAATCCCTGAGGATTATCCTTCACCTTTTCTGTGACAGCGACCTCATGACATCTTTTAGCCATCCTGATTTATTTCTTATGTGTTCTCTTGCATTTCTTATACTCCATAAGAAACTGAGTGCCTATCCCTGTTATGCAATTCCATTTTGTGCTTTACCAGGGTCTCAATATCTCTTGAAATCCAAGGTTCCCTACAGTTTCTATCTTTACCTTTTATTCTGACATACCCGCTCTGTACTTTCAAAATTTTGGTTTGAAGGCCTCCCATTTACCAAGCACACCTTTGCCATAAAGCAGCCTGTCCCAGTCCACAGTTGCCAGATCCTAGTGTTGATTCCAGGTGTTGATCCATGCCCTGAACACATCCACCTTTCCTACGCTGCTCCTTCCATTGAAATATACAGGGCTCAGCATATTCACTGCACCATGCTCAACTTTTTCTTTCCTGACTTTGTCTGAGGCCTGAACATCTGTCTCCACAACCTCTCTACTATCTGTTCTGTTATTCAGGCTCCCATTCCCCCTGCTACTTTAGGTTAATCCTCCTTACCCCCAACTCCCAGCATGCAGCTCTATCACCCCTTTGGCTTTCCTCTCCCAGATCAATAAAAAGGAGGTGCATACCAGGTACAGGCAGATAGGAACAAATGGGGTACTTATGAAATACAGGAAATTCAAGTGAACACTGATGAAAGAAATAAAAGAAGGCATGAGGTTGCCCCAGCAGATAAGGTGAAGGAGAATCCTCAGGGATTCTGCAGATATGTTAAGAGCAAAACGATTGCATGGGAAAAAATTAATTCTCTGGAAGATCAGAATGGTAATCCATAAGAAGGGATAACATAGACGGGGAGATTTTTTTTGCATCCGTATTTACTCAAGAGCTGAACACAGAGTCTACAGAAGTGAGGCAAAGCTGCATCAACTTCATGGACCCTGTACAGATTACAGAGGTGGAGGGATTTGCTGTCTTGAGGCAAATTAGTGTGGATCAATCCCCAGGGCCTGACAAGTTGTTCACTAGGACCCTGCGGAAGACAAGTGCAGAAATTATCGGGGCCTAAGCACAGATATTTAAATCATCCTTAGTGACAGGTGAGGTACTGGAGGATTGGAGGACAGACAATGTTGTTCTGCTGTTCAAGAAAGGCTGTAAAAATAAACTAGGAAGTTATACGTTGGTGAGCTTGACATCAGTACTGGGAAAGTTATTGGAATGTGTGTGCAGTAACCAAGTATATACTGTAAGTATTTGGATAGGTGTGGACTGATAAAGGATAGACAGCATGGCTCTCGCCAATCTTATAGAGTCTCTCGAGGAAGTTATCAGGAAAGTGGATGAAGGCAAGGCAGAGGATGTTGTCCACATGGACTTTAGCAAGGCACTTGACAAAGTCTCATATGGGAGGTTGGTCAAGAAGGTTCAGTCACTCAGCATTCAAGATGAGACAGTAAATTGGATGAGACACTGTCTTTGGGAGAAGCCAGAGTGTGGTAGCAGATGGTTGCCTCTCTGACTGGAAGCCTGTGTCTAGTGGTTGCCACAGGGATCAGTGCTGGATCTGTTGTTGTTTGTCATCTATATCAGTAATCTGGATGATAGTGTGGTTAACTGGATCTGCAAATTTGTGGATGACAACAAGACTGGGGGTTCAGCGGACTGCAATAAGACTATCATGGCTTGCAGTGTGATCTGGACCAGGTGGAAAAATGGTTTGAGAAATGGAAAATGGAATTCAATGCAGACCAGTGTGAGTTGTTGCACTTTGGTATGACCTACCAAGGGAGGTCTTTCACAGTGACTGGTCGGGCACGGAGGAGTGTTGTAGAAGAAAAGGACCTGGGAATACAAGTCCTTAATTCACTGAAAGTGGTATCACAGTTAGATAGAGATGGAAGGAAAGATTTTAGTTCATTGGCCTGCATGAACCATATACTGACAATAGATGGTTGACTTGTAGAAGACATTGGTGAGGCCTTATTTGGAGTATTCTGTGCAGTTTTGGTCACCTACCTACAGGAAAGATGTAAAAGAAGTTCAGAGATTTCAGAGAAAATTCACAAGGATGTTGCCATGTCTGGAGGACTTGGATTATAAGGAAAGATTGAACAAATCAGGACTTTATTCCTTGGAATGTAGAAGATTAAGGGGAGATTTGATTGTGATAGAGGGGCATAGATAGTTTAAATGCAAGCTGGCTTTCTCCACTGAGATGGGGGTGGGACTACAACCAGAGGCCATGGGTTAAGGGTGAAAGTTGAAACGTTAAAGGGAACATGAGGGGAAACTTCTTCACACAGACGGTCATCCGGGTGTGGAATGAGCAGCCAGCACAAGTGGTGCATGCAAACACAATTTCAACATTTAAGAGGTTCGTGCAGGTACCTGGATGGTAAGGGTTTGGGAGTGGGCAATTTAAATAGTTCTGCATAAACTAGATGGCCCAAAGGGCCTGTTTCTCTGCTGTAATTTTCTATGACTGTGACAAGAACCTGAAATAATACAAAAATTCACTCTAAATCCTTTTAACCGACGTGCGGACCAACCATTCATCTCAGCAGGAATTTTTTATATGGTGTTAAAACTGTGGCACTTTAAGTTAATAATACATAAAAGAAAATCCCAGATGCACGTCAAGAAAGACTATTTGTGTGAGACTGTTTTTGTTACTGTGGGGCCAGGCACCCATGCAGTTCAGCAGGAGGGGGGAATAATACCAATGGAGAGAGTCAAACTGAGTGAGGGTTCAAATTGGAGAAGGCCAAAATGCCCCATTGCTATAGAGACAGGAAGAGCATCAGAGAATTGATGGTCATTCCAGATACCAGCACTCTGCCCAGTCAGGAGATGATTTCTCTGTCCAGCTTGGGCTGAACCTCACTGTAACAGTGTGATACCAGATCAAACCTTGGCAACTCAAGTAATTTCAACTGAAATATTGTCCTAAACCCATTGATGGATTTTGCAAATCTTTTTACAGGTTAAAAACGAGAAGGAATTTGTCTCCAGGAAGCTCAAACATGACACACCAGTTTTGCTGTTTCTGTCTAGGTATTTCAGAAGTGGAGCAAGGGATTCAATCGACCATCCTTCCTGCTCAGACAGTGGGGATGGATTCACTCGGTTAACTGACCAACTGGCACACCCGTCATTTTACACAGGAGAAAGGCCGTTCACCTTCTCAGACAGTGGGAATGGATTCACTCGGTCATCTCAACTGAAGGTACATCAGCAAGTTCACACTGGGCAAGGCCATTCACCTGTTCTGTGCGTGAGAAAGGATTCATTCAGTTTTCCCACTGTGGACACACCAGTCAGGTCACACCAGGCAGAGGCTTGTCATCTGCTGAATTTCTGGGAAAAGATTCACTCAGTCATCTGACCTAATGGCTCACCAGCGAGTTCAAACCAGGGAGCGGCCATTCACTTGCTCAGTCTGTGGGAAGAGATTCATTAAATCATCCCACCTGCTGAGTCATCAGCGAGTTCACACTGGGGAGAAGCCGTTCACCTGCTCAGAATGTGGGAAGAGATTCACTGAGTTATCCAACCTACAGAATCATCAGCGAGTTCACACTGGGGAGAGGCCGTTCACCTGCTCAGAATGTGGGAAGGGATTCAGTCAGTCATCCCACCTGCAGAGACACCAGCGAGTTCACACTGGGGAGAAACCGTTCACCTGCTCAGACTGTGGGAAGAGCTTCACTCACTTATGCAACTTACAGAATCATCAGCCAGTTCACAATGGGGAGAGGCCTTTCACCTGCTCAGAATGTGGGAAGGGATTTACTCAGTCATCCAGCCTACTGAGTCATCAGCGAGTTCACACAGGGGAGAGGCCGTTCACCTGCTCAGAATGTGGGAAGGGATTCACTCAGTCATCCCACCTGCAGAGACATCAGCGAGTTCACACTGGGGAGAAGCCATTCACCTGCTCAGTCTGTGGGAAGGGATTCACTGATTCATCCACCCGGCAGAAACATCAGCGAGTTCACACTGGGGAGAAGTTGTTCACCTGCTCAGAATGTGGGAAGGGATTCACAGATTCATCCTGCCTACTGGTACATCAGCGAGTTCACACTGGGGAGAAGCCATTCACCTGCTCAGAATGTGGGAAGGGATTCACTCAGTCATCCCACCTGCAGAGACATCAGCGAGTTCACACTGGGGAGAAGCCATTCACCTGCTCAGAATGTGGGAAGAGATTCACTCAATCTTCCACCCTACAGGCACACCAGCGAATTCACACTGGGGAGAAGCCATTCACTTGCTCAGTCTGTGGGAAACGATTCAGTCTGTCATTCCAACTACTTAAACACCAGCGAGTTCACACAGGGGAAAGGCCGTTCGCCTGCTCAAAATGTGGGAAGAGATTCACTGGATCATCCAACCTACAGAGACATCAGCAAGTTCACACTGGGGAGAAGCCGTTCACTTGCTCAGTCTGTGGGAAGGGATTCACTCAGTCGTCCCAACTACTTGCTCACCAGTCAGTTCACAGTGGGGACGGGCCGTTGTTATGAATCCCTGGGTTGCGTTTGCTTTGGACTGTCATTTTAAGAGAGAGCGAGAGAGATTAAGAAGGTGAATCAGTCTGACTTGCAGCTTGTTTACATTGCTCGCAGCTTGTTTAGATTTAACCGAGGACACAGACACTCAGAGACAGATGGAGACGAAGGAGGCAAAATCGAAGGATTGAAACTAGGGAACTAGTGGCCAAGCGTCACTGTTTGGAAATTTCCTATGCCCACAAGGGTGTGTTAATTATCGATTCACCGTACATTGAATGTGTAGTTGTCACCTCATTTGATCCATAGGAATGGATCTGATTTGGGGTGTCCTGTGAAGACCACTGATGTGTTAACCCTTGCCTGGGTGTGGTGTGGTAATTCACTTGAAGACGATACACCTTGTGACAAGTCACTTTCGGTGATAAATCGTATGTGGGTTTGGAACGACGACAAATAAAATCTACAGAGACTGTTCTCTCGTTTTACTACCATGGAACCTGTGGAATTCGACATAATTGCCTTCTCTCAACATTTTCCTTGGATTACAAATATCTCTCTCATCACCTATTCCATGGATGAACTGAACTTTCATACTTTACCATCCCAAGACTCCAAGCCTTGTTTCCCCCGAGCTCAATAGTCTGGGAGTTTTATTTAAACACACATATACACATAACACTGTTAGCTTTTGTTTATCTTGCTTAAGTTACTATATTACAAGTAGATTCTAATAAAGATAGTTTTAGCATCAAAAACAGACTCCAGTTATAGTCTGTTGCTGCTGGTTCATTTCTAAAACGTTACGATTCGTAACAAAATTGGGGCCTGCATCCAGTATATGAACAGATTTGGGGGCATATTCATTAATTATCAATTTCATCCCTTTTCATTTCTTTGTGTGTGGAAAATCAGCAGCAATGGATGCTGATAGATGTCTGTAAGCACCAACCTCTGAGGCATTAGAGGATGCCAGAAGGATTGAGTTGTTGAGCTTTGCTAGAAGTTTAAAACTTGCTGAGATGAAATTGACAATGAGGAGGGCACAGAGGCAGAGGATAATAGGTGAACATTATGTATCTGAGGGTGTGTTTAAAGTGGAGGAGTTGGAGGTGTTTCCTGAAAGTAAACCTAGTGAGCTTGAGCTCCAGTACAACTGAGAAAAATTAAAGCTGGAGGCTGCGGAAAGGCAGAGGCAGTTTGAGGCCAGAGAGGCAGAAAAACAGAGAGAAGAGGCAGAAAAATAGAGGGAGGAAACAGAAAGACAGAGGCTGTTTGAGCTGGAAAAGATAAAGAGGTTGCAGCAAAGGGGTCTAGCGTTAGTCTCTGGTGATAAATTTGAGGGCAGTTGGGAAGTTAATTTGGTCCCTCCATTTGACAAGGCAGAGATTGATAAATACTTTCAGCATTTTGAGAAGGTTGCTCAGAGTTTAAAGTGGCCAGAAGAGGTTTGGCCTATTCTTTTACAAAGTGTAATTAAGGGGAAGGCTCAGCAAGCCTATTCTGTTTTGTCAGTTGATTAAGCAGATGATTATGTCATAGCGAAACAGGCTGTGCTCAAAGCTTATGATTTGGTCCCAGAATCATACAGGCAAAAGTTCAGAAATTTGAGGAAATCTGTGAACCAGACTTTTGTGGAATTTGCTTATGAGAAGTTTGTGTGTTTTGACCGCTGGTACACATATAAAAATGTGAATGATGATTTTAACAGCTTGAAAGAATTGGTTTTAATTGAAGAATTCTAAAGGTGCATCCCTGATTACATAAAGACATATTTAGATGAAAAGGATGCTGCCACTTTGCAGGAGTCTGCTAGATTAGCAGATGAGTTTGCTTTAACTGATAAGGTTAAGTTTATCCCGAATAAGAGCTTCCAAAAGAGTAGCAGGGATCACCAGGGTAAACCAGAAATTAAAGCTGGGACTAGTGACAAGAGTAAGGATGAAGGGAAACAGTTGAAGGAGAAATATTCTGGTCTTACTTGTTACTATTGTAAGAAAGCTGGTCATGTGATGGCTAATTGTTCTGTCCTGAAGAAGAAAAAGGAAAAGGAGGAAGTCCCAAATGCCTGTGTTCTGTATGTTGAAGCACCTCTAAACCCACAGGGTCTTGAAAATTCTATTGAAGCTCAGTTAAGGTCTGAGAGGTCTGACCGAGTTAAGAAGGGATTGGATCATTTTATGTCAGATGGATTTTTATTAGTAAAGGAAGGGTGAACCCCAGTTCCAGTGAAAATTCTTCGAGATACTGTGGCTTCTCAGTCACTTATATTAGACAGTGTTCTAAAGTTTGGTGATGAGACTAACACTGGTGAGGTAAATCTTATTAAAGGCATTGGGCGTGGCATGCTTTCTGTGCCATTGCACAAGGTAACTTTACAGTCAGGGTTGGTCTGTACACCTTGATTCTGATACCCCTGATAGCCAAAATCGGGATTCAGGTTATGATGACTTGTCAGGGACTTTTCTGCTTTCATTGTTTCAACAGGATTCAGGTCGTAAGTCTGATGAGAAAGGTTTATCCCTGTCTAGGAAGGAGTTTATAGCAGAACAGAACCGAGACCCTGAGATTGAAGCTTTAAAACAAACAGCTCTCTCAGATGATGAGATTAAGAAAGTGCCAGCAGGGTATTATCTCAAGGATGGTGTGTTAATGCGGAAGTGGAGGCCACCTACTATACCAGCGAGTGAGGAATGGGCAATTGTTCACCAAGTTGTAGTTCCTTAAGTTTATAGGACTGAAATTTTAACTTTGGCCCACAGTATGCTCTTAGGTGGCCATTTTGGAGTGAATAAAACGGTAAACAGGATTGCGAAATAATTCTACTGGCCTAATCTGAGGAAAGATGTTGTGAGCTTTTGCAGAACCTGTCACACTTGTCAAGTTGTGGGTAAGCCTAATCAGGTCATCCCAGTGGCCCCACTGTGGTCTATACCTGCATTCGGTGAACCCTTTTCTAAAGTTATAGTGGATTGTGTTGGCCCATTGCCAAAGACTAAAGCTGGCCATCAGTATTTGCTAACTATTGTGTGTACTGCATCCAGATTCCCAGAGGCAATGCCTCTCAGAAATATTAAAGCTAAAAATGTGTCGAAGGCTCTTACAAGTTTTCTACATTTTCTGGTTTGCCTAAAGAAATCCAGTCTGATCAAGGACGTGAATTTACATCTGGATTATTCCAGCAGGTAGTTTATGAACTGGAAGCTGAACAAATTACATCATCTGCATACCATCCAGAATCACAAGGGGCTTTAGAAAAATTTCATTCTACCCTCAAAACAATGATTATGACATTAAAATGTTGAAAATGGAAAAGACTGGGATGAAGGTATACATTTGCTTTTGTTTGCAGTAAGAGAGTCGGTACAGAGATCACTGGGCTTTAGTCCATTTAAAGTTGTATTTGGTCAGAGAGTGAGGGGACCTTTGACCTTGTTAAAGGAACAGTGGATTGATGGGGATTTACATGTTAACTTGTTAGACTATGTTTTGAAGTTCAGAAATAAACTACACCAAGCCTGTAGTCTAGCAAGACAAAACCTAAAGATTTCTCAAAACAAAATGAAGTGTTGGTTTGATAAGCGGGCTTGAGAAAGAAAATACCAGGTGGGAGATAAGGTGCTTGCCTTATCTCCAATATTGATGAATCCACTTCAGGCGAAGTTCAATAGACCACATGAAATAGTCTCTCAAATTAATGATGTGAATTATGTTATTAAAGCGCCTGACTGACGTAAACTAACACAGGTGGTACACATAAATATGGTAAAGCCTAATTTTGACAAGCTGGCACCGTCTGTGAGTGTTGTTGTCACAACATATGAATCTGGTAACCCTCAGAATGAAACAATTGACTCGTCTGAGACTTTTCACAAGCCAAACATGGTCCCAGTTAGGCTAATGAACTTGGTTGTTCTGGAAAACATTGATAACAAGTTGTCTCATCTGCAGCCAAAGCAACAACAACAGCTGAAGGAATTAATTCTGAAGTTTAAGGATTTATTTCCCGATGTTCCCAAGCAAACCACGGTCTCAGTACATGACGCAGATATTGGTCAAGCCAGACCGATTAAACAACACCCATATCGCATGAACGTAGAAAAATGTAAATTGGCTGAGCAAGTGTTGTAAGTGGGGAAACAGATTCGATATGTCTCAGAAGCAAGGACTTTGGACAGAAAATAATTTTATTTACAAAAGGCAAACGTGGGGAAAACGGCAACAGAAGCAACAGGCACATGCGCACAATTTACAGCAGTCGTGGGGAAAGTCGGTTCGGCAATAAAGCACACACGGACAATTACTAACGAACATGGGGAGATCGCCTGGGAACAAAATACACGCGCGCACACCCGCACACACAAGCAAACACACAAGGGAAAATTCTATACGATATCCGCCAGCCCTTGACCCTCTGCAGGCACAGTTCTGTGTTATTAAAGACAGTAATCAACGCTCCCATCTTATTCAATGCACAGCTCACTAACAATTCCTCCAGCGCCGTTCCAAGGTTCTCAGCCTGGAGTTAAGCAGGGTGGTCCCTTGAAGATGGCAAAGGGAAAGCACACGTGGCACCCTTTATAGTGCACAGGGATGGAGGGTCCAGCCCAGGTAATCTACAGAGGGGCCAAAGGCTCCGTGCCAGCAGAGTTAATCCGATTACAAAGGCCAATTGCTCGAGGCCAAGTCCAGGGCTATTTAAAGGGGCCAGTGGTGAGGTGTGTATTTGGCAGGTGGCGGGCCTTCCGACCAGGTAGTGGGTAATGGTGTCACGTGACAGTCACGACCCCTCCAATACAGTCTACCCCTCGGATCCACGCCACTCGCCAAGCATTACATGTAACAGAGTGAGAAGGAAAGTGATATATCTTAATGGAAGTCTTAAACTTAACTGTTTCTAAGGTTAACGCTGTATGTGACTGTACAGAACTGAAGAAAGGCAGACGTGCTCTGAATGGTTTGCCAAGCACAGCATAACATACACACAGCGATGATAACGAGAGGTAAAACGTAGAGAGAAAAAACAATTACGGGGAATTTCACGGGTTCCACGGTGGTAATTAATAAATATCGGTGGTGGAAGATCCTCCCTCGAGCCGTTCCAAACCCACATACGAATTACCACCAGAGTGATCTGTCACAGGGATGCCGTCTTCAAGGGGTTACCACATCACACACCCAGGCAAGGGGTAACTTCGAGTGGTACCAAAGAACATTCCCAGATCCACTCCTTTGGATTATACGGAGTGACAGCCACACATTCGATGATCAACCCACCCTTGTGGGTATAGCAGAGTTCCAAATCCCTAGCTTCGGCAAGCTGCCTTTTCCAGGTTTTTTATCTCTCTCTCTCTCTCTCTCTCTCTCTCTCTCTCTCTCTCTCTCTCTCTCTCTCTCTCTCTCTCTCTCTCTCTCTCTCTCTCTCTCTCTCTCTCTCTCTCTCTCTCTCTCTCTCTCTCTCTCTCTCTCTCTCTCTCAATCTCTCTCTCTCTCTCTCTCTCTCTCTCGACTGTGACTGTCTGTGTCCTTGTTTTAAAGGTAAACAAGCTGCGAGTCGGTCAGTGAACAACATCATAGTCCTGCCTCACTGAAGCGCTCTGTTAAAGTGACAGTCCACAGTGAACGAGACCTGCGGGTTCGTAACAGAACATTGATGGGCGAGGAGGGGTCAAACCTTGATTGGCAGGTGACGTGCCTTCCGACCAGGTAGTGGGCAGTGCTGTCACGTGTCTGTCACGACCCCTCCGATACACTAGGTCAAGCAATGTTCTCTCAAACCGCTCAGTCTCAGTCCAGTCCCGACATAAAAACAATTAACCCTGTCTTTCCCTCCAGGCGACCAAGAACGCTCGGAGTCGGCTTTCCTCCAGCAGCTGGTTCTTACAGTGCCAGTGCCTGGATCCCAGCTCAGAGCAGAAGAAGAAGAACGTCCTTACCTCCAGGTGGAGTCATCGGGCGCCGTCATGACAAGCTTTTTGCTCCGATCTTTCTGGTGATTGCTCATGGCGTTTCTGTAGCATTCTCCAGTTTTATTTTTACGAGGTCGAGTTGCCAGCTCGACGCTCAACCCAGCACGGATGGAAAGCGTGCAAGGGAGCCGGCTGGCTTTGAACTCGGGACCCTTCGCTCCGGAGTCCGGCGCTGATGCCGCGACGCCTCAGAGTGCCGGGGGGCAAATTCCATCCACACAAGGTGATGGTTCGAGGACGACATTTGCCGCATGCAGGTTGCCGTCGCGGGGGAGCTGTACGCTTGAGAGACACAGAGACGGTCTAATCGGGAATCTCCACCTCTAGACCTTCTCGAGCAGGCTCCAGAGTCAGGATGTAGATCCCGCAAGGCGTCCACCAACTCAAAGGGGCCGATTAACTCATTCAGCTTCTTTGCCGACGCTGTGTCGCGCTGGAGACTGCAGAGGTTCCCCACCTCGAAGGTACATTTGAAGTCCCCACCCCCAGGATCCATGGAGCTCAGTAGAGTGGACAGCTGACGGAATAGGGAACAGGCGCGTCTGCATCACCGCGCCCCTCAGGGCATACACGTTGATGAAATGCAGAGGTTCACCATTCAGGCGCACAGCCAGATGGAGCAGGCGGCCGGGCTCGACATCCTGAGCTTTTACCATTTCCGGCTGGAAGGTCGAGGCCAACAGGATCGCCACCCCGCTAGAGCTGGAGCTGAGGAGGCTCATGTATACCCCTCCCTGCCACTCCAGGAGCCAAGCGGACTCGACCCCCGGGGTGTTATGGGTTCCCTACAGGTCATCCACCACATATCTCCCATCGCTGAAGACTGCGAGATTGTTTTCTCTGCGGAGAGAACCATTGCTACCATTAAAATTTAGACCAGCTACAGTGAGCTTCATGTCGGGAGTACACTAGGCCTCAGCACCAGTACCCTTCCCAGTGAGAGCGGAGGCGCCCTCAACCACACTATCCCGAAAAAAAAAGCAAGAATGCTGTTTGCTTTCCAGCCCGAGCGGTGCCAGCGTCACCCTGTGACCCACCATCTCCCGAAGGAGCAAGGCTGCTTTCCACCCTGATGTCCCTCACCAGGTCATCCAGGAAGGATTTCAGCTGCCGCCTGTCATTCCCCGACACAGCATTCCTCTTCCCCTTCCCCTTCTGTCTGAGGATGACCCGCAGGGACTTCACCAGCCTCGGCACGCTAGGCCAGCGAAGCGAGGCTAGTTTAGGCCGATGCTTTGCACCCTCAGAGGTGAGAATGAACTCTCCCATTTCCTCCACAGGTATCAATGGGGATTTCTCTGGAGGGGTGAGGATGTCCATTGTCTCACTCCGCCGCCTCACTACAAATAGATTCCGCCGTCTTCATCCCCGTGTGTTCGAATAGACGGCTGCACTTGTAACCCACACTGCACAGCGGGTACCTCACTCATACCTTCCCGCTCCACCGGCGTATCAGTCTTATCCACAGTTACGACAATGGAGGGATCATCCCCAGGGTCTCCTTGCTAGTCGTTATTTGATGGAGTCGGCATGCAGAGTATATCACCCTCCTCAGGAGGCAGGTATGAGGTGGATCTCAGGTCCTAGGGATCCACCGGCAGCCCGATTATGAGAGTGAGAGAGCTTGGTCTCCTCTCTGCTCTTACTGTTTAATACACTTGCCCCCAGGGAATCGCTTACTACTAAGTCCTGGGTGGAGGGCTTCAGGGCTGTCTCGATTGCGCAAAAGCTGCGGAGGCTCATGTAGACCGCTCTCTGTCACTCCAGGAGCCAAGCAGACTCGTCTCCCGGGGTGGTATGTTTTCCCTACAGGAAATTCACAACATATTTCCCATCCCTGAACACTGCCAGAGTGTTTTATCTTCGGAGAGAACCCCAGCTACCATTAAAATTTAGCCTAGCTACAGTGAGTGTCATGTCGGGAGTAGACTAGGCCTCAGCACCAGTACCCTTCCCACTGAGAGCGGTGTCACCCTCAGCCGCGCTATCCCGAAGAAAACCAAGAATATTCTTCGCTTTCCGGGACCGACTGCTACCATCACTACCCTGTGACCCACCATCTCCCGAAGGAGCGAGGCTGCTTTCCACTCTGATGTCCCTCACCAGGTCATCCAGGGAGGATTTCGGCTGTCGTCTGTCATTCCCCGACACAGCATTCCTCTTCCCCTTCCCCTTCCGTCCGACGATGACTCACAGGGACTTCACCAGCCTCGGCATGCTAGGACAGCGAAGCGAGGTTAGTTTAGGCCGATGCTTTGCACCCTCAGAGGTGAGAATGAATTCTCTGATCTCCTCCACATATATCAATGGGGATTTCTCAGGAGGGGTGAGGATTTCTATTATCTCGCTATCAAAAGAGTCTCCCTCCAACCCCTCACTGCAGATAGTTCCCCCATCTTCCTCCTCATGTGTTCTAATAGACGGCTGCACTTGTGACCCACACTGCGCAGCGGGCACCTCCCTCATACCTTCCCGCTCCACCGTCGCATCAGTCTTATCCACAGTTACGACGATGGAGGGAAAATCCCCAGGGACTCCCTGCAGGCCATTAGTTGATGGGGTCGGCATGCAGGTTATATCATCCTCCCCAGGAGAGAAGTATGAAGGGGACCCCAGCACCTCTGATCCAAGGGATTCACCGGCAGCCTGATGCTGACAGTGAGAGAGCTTGGTCTCCTCTCCGCTCATACTGTTTAATACACTTGCCTCCAGGGAGGCGCTTACTGCTAAGTCCTGGGTGGAGGGCTCCTGGTCTGTTTTAGTTGTGCCAACAGGCCCAGTACTAGCTTCCTGCACAACCACACCACCTACCACAGGACTGGTGGCTACATCTGGAGATTCAGGGTTAGACCCAACCTCTACCCGGATTCCCACCCTTTCCTGGGAATCCCCCGCATCTACATTCCCTACCCTCTTGGGGGAAGATACCCTTCACTTCAAGCGGGAGGCGCACACAGGTACAGGATTCACCAATGGGGCGGTACTCTCCGCTTCCAACTGCGCACTTCCCCGAGCCTCCCGCTCCACTTCAGGGCAAATAGGCGGGAGCTCTGCTGTCTCGGGGGCCGACTTCTTCATGTGTTTGGATTTCTTCTTTGCTTTCTTTCTCAGCACAAGCTCCTCCCCGTCCCTCGCCTGAACCTCCCTGTACGTAGCCTCAGGATCACCCGCCTGAACCACGGAGCAGGAGCAGGGACTGAAACAGACGTAGGAATAGGAGCAGGAAGCAGGAGTCGGCTCAGGTGCAGGCACAGGAATAGGATCGGGGCAGAGGTAGCTGGGGCATTGGTGCCCGAAGTGGACACCCTAGGGTTTCGGGTGTTAGGACAGTCCCTCCGAAAGTGCCCCACCTCCCCGCACGCTTGGCACCGTGGGTGCTGAAAGTTCCAATACACCTGATAGTCTACCCCCCTCAATAACCCGGACAGTAAACCGGCCCTCAACGTCGTCCTCCATTTCCAGCTGCATGAACACCTGATGCCGGAAAGAGATTACGTTACGGAGGGTGTGTCTTTTAAATTTGTGTCTGATGTCTGTTATCTCTGACCTTACTTGTCCCAGGAAGCAGGACCTCGTTGGGGATGAAAGGCTCAACGTGTCCGAAGACAATTCGCTGCGTGGAAATGTCACCAGCTCCATCTTTAAAAGGATGTTTTCCACCGTGATCCCCCCAACTAAGATCCCGGTGTACTAACTCATCATTCTCTAGAATCAGGGGTGTCAAACTCATTTCAGGTCACGGGCCGGATTGAGCAAAATGCAGCTTCATGCGGGCCGGATCAGTCGGACGCGTGCGAACGCAGCTTTCGTTGCCTCCGTTTTTTCAGCCTGCTCTCATGTGTCTCAGTCTCTGCTATAACTACAAAGTGTTTCACTTTACAAATTCCGTTTCTTATGAAGAAGACTGCCGAATAAACACTAAAAACCCTGAAAACCTGGTACCTGAAAAAACTCAGCATTAGCCATATCATACGCCATAGGCGCTTCGATTACTGGGGCCAGCGTTAATAGTAATTAGATATTATCTCGCGGGCCAAAGATAATTCCACCGCGGGCCGGATTTGGCCTGCGGGCCTTGAGTTTGACATATATGCTCTAGATAAAACACTGCCTACCCGAACTCATTCTCTGTGGCCAAAATACCACCTTTCCCAAACAAGTCCTCCATAGCCGCCACATATTTTTTGCAGAGTGGTTCTAAGATTCAAAATACACTGCACCCGCGTTCTCCTTTCACCGACCAAAACAGAGCGTTGTCCGAGGCTGGAGATGCAGCCGCCTTTGTCGAACTCCCCGAAGGCCTGGAACTCCGTGGAGAACGGCCCGGCATGTATATGTCCAAATCTATAGATATGCGGATGTGCCGGTTATAAGTCCTGGAACGAGTTGAGTAACTGGCCGGAAAAGTTTGTACTCGGCAGTACCTTGTTGGCTCGGCGCCAGAAATTCCAACGCCAGGAAAGGCTCTGTCGGTCCTGCAAACCTTCCAGGCCGTGAGAGGTCGAGACTTCTCAACAGATGCTCCGGCTCCTACACCGAACGAGAATCACGACGATAAAAGAGGAGGGACGTTGTCCCGATGTTAATGGGAGAACAATGGCGTTTGTCTCCGGTGTTTGGAGCAAACCGGTCTCCTGGCGAATTGCCAGCAGCTGCAGCTGGGAGCCAGGCATTTAACAGCCGTCAACGAACCCAGTCCAAACTGGCAGAAAAACTCCAAACGAAGCTTCCACACTAAAACAGCCGCTCACACACATGTCCAAGAGACAATTCGAACCAACTCCAAAGTTTCTCATGAACTTAATACAGCAGATTTTCCTCGATTTCTCCCAGCTCATTCAGAACAGCTCCACGCTGTGTCTGACCCTGGGAGTGTGTGTTGGGATGATGTGGAGGGAGATTCACTCTGTGTCTGACACAGGAATTGTGCGATGGGACAGCCTGGAGGGAGATTTTCTCAATGTCTGACCTGCAATTGTGTTATTATACAGTGTGGAGGGAATTCTCTTGGTGTCTGACCCCGGTAGTGGGTGATTTCATGGTGTGGAAAGAGATTCTCTCAATGTCTGACCCTGTGAGTGTGTAATGGGACGAGGTGTAGGTAGGTTCACTCTGTGTCTGACACCGGTAGTGTGCGATGGGATGGTGCGGAGAGAACTTCACTGTCTCAGAACCCGGGAGTGTGTGATGGGACGGTGGAGAGGGAGATTTACTGTGTTTCTGACCCCCAGGTGTATGTAATGGGACGATATAAAAGGAGCTTCACTCAGTGTCTGACCCTGGAGGGTTCTGATGGGATGATGTGGAGTAAACCACACTCTCTGTCTGACACAGAGATTGTGTGATGGTACGATGCGGAGGGAGCTTCACTCTGCGTCTGACCCAGAGACTGTGTGATGCGACATTGCAGAGGGATCTTCACTCTGTATCTGATCCGTGGAGAGTGTGATGGGGCCCTGTAGAGGGGCATACACTCTGTGTCTGACCCTCTGCTGTTTCCGACCGTTGAGGACGCAGGTCTGATAGTATACCGTATATGAGCTTCCAATCTCTTTTGTCGATTTTGTCTGCAAAGCCAGGAGAGTGCTCAGGGAGGTTGGGGTCAGGAGAGTGGGCGTATCTCGGGTGCGAGGAAGCGGTGGTCAGCCTGGATAGGGATGGGGAGTGAAGAGATCATGGGGACTAGACAATCTCAGCCTGGAACTGAGGCGCAGCTGTAACACTTCATTGTGTGTGTGTGGTTCCCTGTGTGTGTGTGTGTGTGTGTGTGTGTGTGTGTGTGTGTGTGTGTGTGTGTGTGTGTGTGTGTGTGTGTGTGTGTGTGTGTGTGTGTATGTGTGGTTCCCTGTGTCTGTGTCTGTGTGGTTCCCTGTGTGTGTGTGTGGTTCCCTGTGCTACAGTTCCAAGGTGAACATAGTAAGAGTCTCCTTTGTAATCAGTTTCAACTCGAGAACTCTTTTGGTATATCTCACACTGCAGAGACGTGTTTTCTCCCCGTGTCTGACCCCGGGAGTGTGTGATGGGACGGTGTTGAGGTAGCTTCACTCTGTGTCTGTCCCCAGGAGTGTGTGATGGACGGTGTGGAAGGAGCTTCACTCTGAGTCTGACCACGGGAGTGTGTGATGGGATGATGTTGAGGGATCTTCACCCTGTGTCTGACCCCGGGAGTGTGTGATGGGTCGGTGTGGAGGGAGATTCACTCTGTGTCTGACCCCGGGAGTGTGTGATGGGACGATGTGGTTGGAGCTTCACCCTGTGCTGAATGCCGGTATTCCATCCCGCATCCCATTCGTACTTGGGACCTCAGTGAAATCACGTCTGACATTACAGTAGATGTTAACTGTCTGTGGGCACCTAGTCTCTGAGACGCTGCTGTACCAATGTGAGGAGCTCAGAGCCATTATTGCAGTTCACCGAGTGTGGGGAGCAGCAGTAACCCCAGGTCACTGTTTCTCCTCTAGTGAGACTCAGGTCCGACACCAATGCAGGAAGTTACAGCGATTTATTGATTTCATCATGACAAATGTAAATTAAGGAATGTGTGAACTGGACAGGACGCAGAATCATGTCACTGCGGCACCGCCTCTGAGATCACAGAGCGCTCGGCTGAAGCCAGGATCTGTTAGAACAGTTAGAAATTAAACGTGTGTTGCAGGAAATCGGCCAACATGTCCTCATTCAGCGAGCAGGGATGTTCACACATTCAGATGTTTACAACTCCACTCTCAGTCCTGGTCTGGGTTCCTGCAGAGATCTCAGTTCCCTCTCTCCTGTTGGACTGAACCGATTCCAGTGCAGCCTGAAACAGATGGGAGAATAAAGATGAAATAAACAGATTACACAACAGTGTCAGTAACAGGGGACTGGGGTTAATGTTTCAACAATACTCACAGACAAATATCACCAGAAAATCCGCAGATCCGCTGATATTTCATCACATTGAACATTAACACAAACTCTCACCAGATCCGCTCCAGACTCGGGAGGGTCAGTATGAGGCGGCGGAGAGCGGGGACAGATCGGTCTGTCAGCGAGTTTAATCCCAGGTCCAGCTCCGTCAGTGATGGGTTTGTACTGAGAGCGGAGACGAGATCCTCGGCACCTGAATCCCTGAGACCGACATTGTACAGCCTGGAGATGAGAGAGAGGACACAGAGAGACAGGAGACGGTACAAATCCCCAGTGTTTATCAGTAACGCAAGTACTGATCACATTAGTGTTCAGTGTTAGGCACCCAGTGACTGTAAACACAATCTCCCACAGTCTGGTACTTACCACAGTTTCTGTATTTTACACTCTGGGTTCCTCAGAGCCGCAGAAACCAGTTTCGCTCCTGAATCTCCCAGTTTATTTTCACTCAGATCCAGCTCCGTCAGTGATGGGTTTGTTCTGAGAGCAGAGACGAGATCCTCGACACCAGAATCTGTGAGACTGACATCCCTCAGCCTGCAGATGACAGAGAGTGAGGGTGAAGGACACAGAGAGACAGGAGACGGTACAAATCCCCAGTCTTTATCAGTAACACAATTACTGATTACATTGATGTTCAGTGTCAGACACCCAATGACTGTGAACTCAATCTCCCACAGTCTGGTACTAACCCCAGTTTCAGTATTTTACACTCCGGGTTCCTCAGAGCTACAGACACCAGTTTCACTCCTGAATCTCCCAGTTTATTACGATCCATGTTCAGATCCATCAGTGATCGGTTTGTTCCGAGAGCGGAGGCAAGATTCTCGGCACCAGAAACTGTGAGATCGACATTGTCCAACCTGGAGATGAGAGAAGGTGAAGGACACAGAGAGAGGAGGTGGTACAAATTCCCAGAGTTTATCAGTACCTCAATTACTGATCACATTAGTGTTCAGTGTCAGACACCTAGTGACTGTAAACACAATCTCCCACAGTCTGGTACTTACCCCAGTCTCTGTATTTTACACTCCGGGTTCCTCAGAGCCGCAGAAACCAGTTTCATTCCTGAATCTCGCAATTCATTCCCCGCAAGTCTAAACACAAACAGACAGATTGCTGAACAAATTGATGAATTGATGAGGGTCTGAGGGAATTACTCTCAATCAGTTATTTCAGTAACCACTATACCCTTCAGTAAATCACTGATCGGTGTTCCCATCACTGTCAATGTCCCTCTCTGCCCAGCTCCAGGGTATTCACCGAATATCAGTAATTTAAACTGTTGGTGTGACCCTGTAAAATACACATATTCTGTCTCATTTCTGACGGTTAGAGAAGTGTTATTGGCCTGAGAGCATCAGAAGGGGCAGGGATGAATGATGGAAGGAAGTCCCACAGTGAGCAAAATTTATGATTGGGAGACTGTCGATGGGAATGGTGGAAGAGACCGCACCTGAGGAAAACTCGATGGGAAGAGAGATCCCACAGGAGGAAAGAGGATGGGAAAAGTTAATCCTACAAGACGAGAGGATGCAGAAAAAGACTGCACGGAAGAGGTGGAACTGAACTGAGACCCACAGTCGGGAGAGAAGATGCGCCCATGGGGTCTGGGTATCTCGTAGTGAGCACAGTCACACAGGTGGACTGATGGTGATAGTCACACACGGGGAAGGGCAGGGGAGGACAATCTCACAATGGTATTTCTTTCCTTCTCACTGGGACAGTCTGCTGACATTCTCTTGTCCCTTACCGGGAAGGGGGTGTGAAGCTCTGACCCACCTGCCACAGTCAGTGTCGGTCTGGGTGTCAATAACAGTGAGAAGGAACATTGTCAATGGACGTGTCACAGGCTGAGAAAAACACGACCATTCCTGTGATTTAATATCATTAAACCAAAGGCCAATGTTCTCTGAACTGACAAAGTCTCCAACAGCCCTTCACAAGGAATCACAGAAACCTCCTGTATTTGGGGAATTAGTGGCCAATCACCAGGGCATTTGACACAATTCTTCAGAACCTCATTTACTATAGTTTTAACCAAATCCCTTGACATTGAAACAACACAATGGAACAGTTTCACAGATCAGAGTGAGATAAGTCAAGTTACCTCAAATCCTGGCACTTGTGCAGCCCGGGTCCGAGCCGCTGGATTCCTTCACTCTGAATGAGGCAGTACTCCAGGTTGAGGTGTTTTATTGTATCACAGAGTCCGATGACATGAGACAGGACCGCGCAGTCAATCGGGGTCAGTGTCATTCCACGGAATGAAAGTGATTCCATTGATTCCAGTGCGGCCTGAGCCAGTCCAAGATTCTGAGACTCAAACAGGTAGTGCAATGTGTTCAGGAGGCTCCTTTTACCAGCTTCACTCTCTGTGATGGAACGCTGGTGTTTAACCTTCTCCTTCACCCAGTCAATCACCCGGCAGGTTATTTGAAGAGGAAATGGACCCAGAAACTCTTCCAGGCCCCGAGTTGTCATTGGGGAGGAGAGGCCAGCAACAAAACGAAGAAATACCTCAAACCGTCCATCTGTCGTGTTGTGGGCTTCATTGAGGAATTTCATGATATCCCCGGGATGTGGATTCAGGAATTGTGCTACTGCAGCTACAAACTCTTGGATGGTGAGGTGTGGGAATGTGTATACCACACACCGGGCAGAATCCTCTCTCTCCAAAAGCTCCATCAGGAATCCGGACAGGAACTGGGAAGGCTGCAGATTGTACTTGATCAAATCTCCATCTGTAAACACAATCTTCTTCTCGGACACTCATCTGAAGGCCATCTGACCAACCCTGAGTAACACATCACGGGGGTTCTCAATCTCACGGCCGTGGTTTTTCAGGATGTTGTAAATATAGTAGGAGTACAGTTGGGTGATGGTCTTGGGAACTCGCTGCGGGTCCCTGACTCTTTGTGTGAAGAAGGGGCCCAGTGCCAGAGCGAGAATCCAGCAGTAGGAGGGGTTGTAGCTCATGGTGCACAGGATCTCATTCTCCTTCACATATTTGAAAACAGCTGCCGCCACCGTCTGATCTTCAAAATGCCTGATGAAATATTCCTTCCTTTCCTCACCACCCAATCCCAGGATTTCAACCCAGATACTGATCTCTGCCTTTTCCAATACATGTAATGCAGTGGGGCGGGTAGTCACCAGCACTGAACACCCTGGGAGCAGCTTGCCTTGGATTAAACTGTACACAATGTCAGACACTTCACACCACCACTCGGGATCTGGGCACTGGTGCTTTGGTTCGGTGTCTCTCCGACTGTCCGCAAAATCGATTCTGTGTTTGAATTCATCCAAACCATCGAATATAAACAGCAACCCCTCTGGGTTCTTCCAGACCTCTCTCAGGATATTCCCAAAGTAAGGATACTGATCCAGAATCAGTTCCTTCAGGTTTATTCTGCAGTTAATGGAGTTTAAATCCCGGAATTTGAAACTGAAGACAAACTGGAATTGTTGGTATATTTTCCCCGTGGCCCAGTCATAAACAATCTTTTGTACCATTGTTGTTTTCCCGATCCCCGGGACTCCAGCCACTGCTGCCGAACTCCCAGTTTTGGATTTACTCCGGGAAAAGCTGCTCTGGAGTAACTGATCAGTCCGGATTTTTTCCAACTCTCTGCAGAGATGTTTCTGTCTCCACTCCTCGTGGTCTCTGCCTCTTGCCAGCAGCTCATGTTCCACCAGTGTCCGATCTCGAACAGTAGAAATGACCGTGAGCTCAGCGTATCGATCAACCAGCTGGAAAACCTTCTCCTTCTCCCTCATCAGGATCGTGTTCACTCTCAGTGTTTCAGTTTGTGCCCGCAGAGTCTCCTTGTGTTTCTGTTGAACATCTTCCACGGGAACAGAGAACATAGTCAAAATGTTAAATGGTTCAGCGGACAAAGAATATTATAACTGCATTTCAACATTCAGTGTTTGAGATTACATGAATTAATTCAATGCTTACATGGATATTAGGACAGAAAGTAAAATTCTGTTCACAGACACCGGAATTGACAGCGATGGATGTCTCAGAAAATGTCCAATACTCATATTCAGGTACTAGTTATTTGTGAAGGTGAACATTCCCCTTATATCCTATTCCAATCCTGACTGCACTCCTGTTACAACAACATTTCACTATATTTTAAGCATTGTTTGCATCATTAACAGACGATGTTAATGTTGATCTGGTATGGAAATATGGAGAGCAGGACACTGTGAATTTTGGCAAAGCTGCACACTGGGGAGTCCACTGCTCTTACATCACAACAGGAGCAGAATATACGGGAAATACTCAAGTCGGGCAGCGGTTGAGGGAGAATCACAGTGAAATTGCGGATCGATAACCCATCAGAATGACAGGAAAGAAAATGGGTAGTTTTCAATCGCAGTGATGGAGGATTGGTGGAAAGATGGAATCTGTGTTAATGGAAGAAGCCACAAGCGTCTGTCTCAGTGATGTACATCGTATTTGTGGGAGAGGGTGGTGAAGTCTTGGCAACTGCTACTCATCAGTCTTGCTGTGGTGGTGTGGGGCGCTGTCTTCTGAGGCCTCCGTCTGTCAAAGTCGACCATGGATGTCCTGACCGTTTCATTTCCATTCAGCGATGTCTACCCATTATCATATTTGCATATGCTTGTATGGAGTGCTGAATCCTCCTTGCGTTGATGAAAATATATCCTTAGAGCTAATTGTGGATTTCAGAAAGGGTAAGATGAGGGAGCACAACACACCAATCCTCACAGAAGGATCTGAAATGGAGAGTGTGGGCAATTTCAAATTCCTGGCTGTCAATATCTCCGAGTATCTAACCTGGAGCCAATATATGGATGCAGCCACAAAGAAACTACAACAGTGGCTATATTTCATCAGGAGTTTCCAACATCACTCGAATATTTCTACAGATGTAACTTGGAGAGCATTGTAACTGGCTGCATCACCGTCTGGTTCATGGGGACCACTTCACAGGATTGGAGTAAGTCACACATTCAGCGATTCAGGAACAACTTCACCTCTGCCATCCAGTTTCCGAATGGACATTCAACCCCTCGATAGTGCCTCACAAATCATCTGTGGAATATCATCCAGACAGCGAAACGACAATACCGAGACAGGATTCAGGCACAGCTCTCCACCAACAACACACACAGCTTAGAGCAAGGTCTGCACACCATCCTAGACTTCAAAGCTAAGTGCAGTGGTGCTGCCAGCATCGCTGCCTCTCTCCCAGATGAGCTGAATCTTTTTTACGCTCGATTCGATATCGCCAACACTGAGCCCCCGAGGTGAGCCGACAAAGCGACCTGCACCTTGGTCATCTCTGAGGCTGAAGTTCGCAGGTGTTTCCAACGAGTGGACAGTTGCAAGCCTGCGGGACCGGACGGCATCCCAGGGCGGGTACTCAGGATGTGCACGGCGCAACTGGCAGATGGGTTTACGGATATTTTTAATCTCTCCCTCTCCAAGTGTAGAGTGCCCTCCTGTTTCAAAACATCCACCATTGTCCCTGTACCTAAAACGACGAAGGCAACATGTCTGAACGTCTGGCGTCCTGTCGCTCTCACCTCAATAACAAGCAAATGCTTTGAGAGGCGGATCAAGGACTACACCTGCCGCATGCTGCCACCCACACTGGACCAACTACAATTCACCTACCGACACAACCGAATGACAGACGACACAATAGTCACTGTCCTGCACACCACCTTAAACATCTGGAGAAGAGGGATTCTTATGTGAGAATGCTGTTCTTGAACTACAATTCAGCAATCAATACCATCATTCCCTCCAGGCTTGACAAGAACATCGGCCTTGAACCTGCCTTCTGCAGCTTGATCCTGGAGTTCCTGCCGGATCACCGGCAAGTGGTAAGAGTGGGCTCCCTCACTTCTGTCCCTCAACACAGGAGCCCCTCAGGGCTGAGTCCTGTGCTCCCTCCTTTACTCTCTGTATACGCATGACTGTGTTGCAGATGATACTATATTTATTGGCCAAATCTCAAATCATAACCAGGTAGCCTACAGGGAAGAAGTGATCACCCCGACACAGTGGTGTCAAGAAAACAACTTGTCCCTCTATGTTGCAAAAACAAAGGAGCTGGTTGCAATGTCACAGAAACAAGAGGACTGGAGACTATTGACATCAGTGGATCTGGGGTTGAGAGGGTAAACAGCATTCACATCACTGAGGACCTCACGTGGTCTGTACACACCAGCTGTGTGGTGAAAGAAGGCACAACAGCAACTCTTTCACCGCAGATGGTTGAAGAAGTTTGGTATGGGCCCCAAATGCTAACGATTTTCTACAGGGGCACAACTGAGAGCATCATTGGCTGAATCATTGCCTGGTATGGGAACTGTACTTCTCTCAATCGCAGAACTCTGCAGAGAGTGGTGCGGACAGACCAGCACATCTGTAGTTGTGAACTTCTTACTATTCAGGTCATTTCAGAGACAGGGGGTAAAAAGGGCCCGAAGGATCATTCTGTACCCAAGTCTCGCCAACCACGAACTATTCCAGCTGCTAGCATCCGGGAAACGGTACCGCAGCATAAAAGCCAGGACAGACAGGCTCCAGGACTTCTTCTTCCACCAGGCAATCAGACTGATTAATTCACGCTGATACAATTCTATCCCTATAATTGTATACATAAATACACGCTCACCACACACGCACACGTAATTTTGCTGCTAGCACAGAAAAACAATTTTCACGACATGTGTCGGTGATATTAACCCTGATTCTGAGAATTTTTATCTGGCTGTTGTCTCATTTTTTAGATCCGTTCTTCAGCATCCTCATACTGTCCTCTTGCATATCAATCTAAGTGCGCTCCAGTGCACATGGTGTTTTCTACAAATTGTTATTTCTTATTTTTCTTTGCATATTTTCCAGATCTGCTTCAGACCAGGATACTGAACCAAAATTATACGTCAATATGGGCACAGTGAGTGTTTACAACCTTTGTTATATTTTTACTGTTCAGCTCTGTTTGGCAGATTTTTTTGTTCCTTGATGTAAATTCAGAACTTCTTCAGCCTTGAGGTAAATTTTGTTGGAAGGTTTTCCTTTATCACACGATGATCTATTTTCTTTGCTAATTGATATCCTAAATATATGTTTCATATTCTGTTGCATTGTATCCTGATGCTCTGTTTGATATTCTACTGGCTCTATTGCACCTTTCTTTATGTTTCATGTTCTGTACTTTTCTAGTCTGAAGTTCATCCTTATATATATTTGGAAATTAGTTCCATTATTTGAATTATTTGTTATAGCTTTACCAAGAGCAAATAATTTCAAAGCACCAATATATAGCTGTGTCAAGGTACAATTCGTATTTTCTTCTGATTTGATACCTGATTTTTGTCCGTTTCAGTGAATAATGAGCGGGTTTAAAGCTAGACAAAGCCATGGTGGGTTCAGTGAGTCACTCTGGAAAATCCCTCAATTTATTTTGATAATGGTGGTTGTTCCTTCATGGTTGTTAATAGGACGATTATTTTCCGCCAATGATTCATCAGATTGTGTGGAAATTTCACAAGTATTGGATGAATCTTATATATACTTGGAATATCTCTTAACCATGAGGGGGAGAGAATCAAATGTTTTTTGATAGACAGTAAAACACTGGAAGATTTCTGCTTTCCACAGAGTTTGAAGTAGAATTACATAATCTGTTTTCTGTTGTTCATACCCGACCGGTATTCTTTCTGCTCTCCTGTGAGTATATTGTGGTTATCTAAGTGAGTTTTTATTAGTTACAAGATGCACGATGCTGCAATTTACATATTAAAAAATGTCTTATTATTAAGAGCCAATAATAACAGTCGTCTTATAAATGCAGAATTAAAGCTGTCCTTGAGGCTGGTGTCCTTCAGCCTTTTATATCTTCTGCCCCCATGGGAGTATGAAAGAAAGAATATTTGAGGTGGTTTGGGGTTCAGCAGCAAGGCTTTGGGTGGGGTTAACATCTTGCCAACCTGATTACACATGGATGTTGTCTACTTTTATATTGGTAGAGTCTTTGACAAGGTCCCACATAGGAGGCTCATACAGAATATTAACATGCCTGGGAACTGTGTGAATTGTCCTGGCTGGCGGGGACCCACACTGGGAGAAGTGTCTTGGCTGTCGGGCGGTGAATCTGTGAAATTAAGGAAGACATGACATTGGGTATATTTAAAATGCAGGTCGATATGTTCCTGATGAGGTAGAGTGTCAACGTTTACTGTGGTAATGGGGTAGAGAGGAATTGAAGAGCAAATTCACTGAGCCGAATGGCTTAATTCTGCTCCTGGATCCTATGGTTTTAGGGAGCATCTGGATAATTTTATTCACTTCTGATTGTCCAGTTCTTGGAAGGATTGGAGTGGGTGCAGAACAGGTTCATCAGGATGTTGCCTGGATTCGGTGGCATGTGCTACAAGTAGAAGTTTGATAAACTTGGTTTGT